>NC_133774.1:36482696-36629069 GCF_003597395.2 Chelonoidis abingdonii
TGACGTCTGACTTGTGTCCATTCATTCTTTTGAATAGAGACTGTCCAGTTTGGCCAATGTACATGGCAGAAGGACATTGCTGACACATGATGGCATATATCACATTGGTAGATGTGCAGGTGAACGAGCCTCTGATAGTGTGGCTGATGTGGTTAGGTTCTACAATGGTGTCCCCTGAATAGATATGGGGACAGAGTTGGCAACGGGCTTTGTTGCAAGGATAGGTTCCTGGGTTATTCTGCGCTACCAGCACTCCTAGCTATCATTAAACCATTAAATTAGGCTTGAATAAAGACTGGGAGTGGATGGGTCATCACACAAAGTAAAACTATTTCCCCATGTTTATCTCCCACCTCACTGTTCCTGACAACTTCTTGTCCATTTGCAGCAGCTGACCATTTTGATTACCACTACAAAAACTTTTTTTTCTCTCCTGCTGGTAATAGCTCACCTTAACTGATCAGTCTTGTGTGTGTGTGTGTGTGTGTGTGTATCTTCCTACTGTATTTTCCACTGCATGCATCCAGTGAAGTGGGCTGTAGCTCATGAAAGCTTATGGTTAAATAAATCTGTTAATCTTTAAGGTGACCCAAGTACTTGTGTTCCTATAATTTTTTGGCACCCCAGTGATATTTTAGAAGTGGCAGCATATGCTCCCTAGATTGAAGTCCCTCCTGATCATAGAAGTATTTTAATATATTTTATATATTTTTATTTAAGGAGTTTCACGTACTGTTTCTATGTCTGATTTGGTGGTCAATGACAGATCTCCTGCCTACACCCCATCTTGCGATTTATCAGGTAGAAGGAACATATTTTAGGGTCTATCTTTAATTGTCAATAACTAAACCATGTAATGGCATCCTTGATGCACTACCACCACCCCTCTGCTTCTGCTTACTCTTTCCTAAATAGTTTATACAGTTATTTTAACATTCCAGTGATTCTTGGTATGGATACTAGTAGGCAAAACTTCTTGGTGGGGAGGTCTAGCTTAACTTGTAAAATAACTTTCTGCATGGAAAGGCAAGCTGTTGCTGTGGCTCCCAGTTTATTTTCCAACTGGATACCTGAAGCAAGCGTTCTGGGATGACTGAGGAGGCAGTACTTGCTACTCAGCTTTCTGGATTCATCAGTAATCTCTCTGGAGTCCAGGGAGATTACTGATGAACTAGGGAAGCTGAATAGCGCATACCACCTCGTCAGCCACCCTGCGTGGGGCATAATAAAACACAAATTTTCCTCTAAAAATCTGCAACTGGGGGTCTGGCTGCATATTATACCCACTCTCCATGTTAGAATTGTTTATTCATGTGTCTTAGGGGAGTTTGAAGTTGAGTTATCTGAAATGCTTTGGATAATCAAAGTAGTTTTTAATGTAGTAGACATAGAATGATGGGAGGTCCCTACTCTAGTAGGTGTTCAAGTTAATGATTGATTGTTGTACTGTATTTTCCATTCTTAGTAAGAGACCCTCATGATATTTGCCGCACATTTAACATTGCATGGACCATTGGTTCTCTTCAGTGACATTTTGGGATGAAAAATGTTAGTGAACAAAATGAAAAAAAGTGCCATAATTAAATGCAGGATTGCTTTTTGGGTAGGGATTTGTTTTGTCACATGAACCGAGGTATTCCTTATAGGATGGGACAACTGGAGACAAAGAATTGAAACTACTTTAATCATAGTCTACAAAGTCTGAGTGGAAAGGAAGGACAAAGTTTTGCTGGCACAGCTATGTCTGCTGGTAGTGTGAAAAAATTACATAGCTATGTTGGCAAAACCCTCAGTGTAGACACCACAATACCAACAGTGTGTTTCTTTCGGCTTAGCTGGTGTTAGTCTGGCATGTGGCGTAGCTATGCCAGCAGAAGAACAGCTCCTGTCTGCTTATTCTGCGCCTCTTCTACACAGCTCTACTGGAATAACTGTGTTGTGAAGGGCTTTGTAGTTTGGACAAGCCGTAAGTCCTCTGTTGTCCCATAACTATATATGAACTAAAAGCAGCAAAGAGTCCTGTGGCACCTTATAGACGAACAGACGTTTTGGAGCATGAGCTTTTGTGGGTGAATACCCACTTCGTTGGATGCATCAGATCCAGACTAACACGGCTACCCCTCTGATACTATGACCTAAAAGACACTATAATAGAGAAGGCATGGAATGAGTTTAAGGACTGCATGTTACTGATTTTTCTTTTTTTAGCCTTTGCTGCTTGAAAGCAGGAGTTGACATTCTTACATAAAGAATTACTGGGTGGATGGATAATGAACGACTGACAAAACCAATGCCAGATTTTTCTTACTGGGAAGGAATCCTGCTTTCTGTTACCTGTAGTTGTAACAGCTTTAAGGTATTGTATTAAGCTCTGTGAAGCACTGTTACAACCAATTACATGTAAACAATTCTGCCTTTGTTTTTCAGGTGATAATGACAGTAATAGAAGCAGAGGATTTGGAAGCAAAGGTCAGCTTCTTATGTATTGGTTATACAAAGATTGTGTGTATTAACTAGTAATTGAAAGGAAGGGGATGGAGTCAGGAAGTTTGTCGTGTATTCCTAGCTCTGATACTCATTTTCTTTGTCAACTTGGGCAAATCATATGTCACTCCATGCCTCATTTTCCTCGTTTATAAATGGGATAATATCTATCTTGAGAGACCTGAGATTTATTTTATCATTTTTTGGAAAGTGCTTGTGAGCTTCTTAAATGCAGAAAAATAAAAATATTAAGATGCATTTGCTAGAGTTTAGCAGAAGCATCTTAAAGTGACATTGTCAAGTTACATTTCACTGGTGTCTTAAATTTCCTTGTCCACTTTGTACTAAAAAACTTTGTTAAAACTGAAACATTTTTCAAAAAGGTAAATTTACTTTTCACTCTTACTTATTTACTATTGCATTTCGCTCATCTTGGATAATGAAAATATAGTAACCAGTTTGATTTCTAATCAGTTCAGTCCATTTCTGTTTTAGGTTTTCAAACACTAGACCAGTGTTCGCAATGTGGCTGCAGTGTTTGGGGTGCAGGCAGGGCAAACTAGCTATTTAATAGATTAAGATACTACGCTAAAAGTACAGGGTACTGTGTATATGCTTAATCTCTAGTCCTGGCTGTCATCCATCTTTTTCCTTCCATCAAACCATTAGGATTAGCCGCTGTATGTAATTTAAAAAAGGTATGATTCTTAGTTCTCCAAATGTTGTTTAGTTTTGTCCATCAAGATTCCTTCAGAATTTAACTTTTTGGCTAGTCACTAATCCCACTGACAAAGGAATATAGACTGCTTTCCAAAGAGGCATAGGATAGTTTTAGTATCTCAAGCATACTAGATCATTTTGTCACTAGCAACTATGGAACACTGTTTCGTTTTTTGTTTTTAGAACTTGCTGGAATTCCTTTATTTACCTTTTAAGAAAGAGATTTCTAATGGTTCTTGCTCATGTCCGTTCCAATGTAGGCATGCGTGCGTTGTGTGCACCATCGCCGGAAGACTTTTTTTTTTTCCCCCTAGTGCTATCTGTTGGGTCAGCTCTTGGAGTGTCGCCTCCGTGGTGCGGTATATAGGCAACTACTAGCCCATCCCCTCCTGAATTCCTTCTTTCCATCTGTGGTGGTCACTGGAACACTCCTATCTCTTACTCAGAAAGTGATCCCCATAGTGGTAGTCTTCCTGTAAATAGATAGTAGATAAGTGTAACTAGTTTGTTAGCATAAATATAATGATAGATAGTTGGTAAGCACCTGCCCAGGACTCGGTCCCAGGGCTTCAAACTGTGTGCAGTGTGCTGCAAGCACATGCCAGTCAGTGGCCCTCACAAGAGCTGTTTAAAGTGCCTGGGAGATGGTCATATTCAGGGTAAGTGCCAGATCTGTAGGAACTTCAGTTGATCATCTTTCTTTTTTGGTCCTTGGTCTGAAGCTCCTACTTACGGAGGCAGCACTCAGTCCCGTTTCAGAGTAGCAACTGGACCAGGTACCAAGCACCTTTTGTACCAGGAATGTGCAGGTATCTGTTTGGGACACCAGCATGGCTTGGGTTCCCCAGTACCATCGTCCTGGCACTGGCATGCTTCTCAGGCACTGACGACTTGGCACCTATCCCCATCACCAGTGCTGAAGAAGTGATCAGAAAAGTCGGATTGGGGACATTCCCCCTTGTGAGAAACTCCTGAGTGTGTGTGATCTGTGGCAGACCACTCTCCATTTGGAGGCAGCTCAACCAGCACCATTGAGTCCGGCACCAAGAGGCTCCTCACATAGGGTGAGCTAAGAAGTGGACACGACCCTGGCAGCACCCTTGACACTAGAGGCATACGAGGAGGCACAAAACCTTTTCACTCTCCAGGCACTGCTGTCCCCAAGCTGAGGGCTGCAGGGAATAAACCAGGCACCACTGGTTGTGGCCACAAAAGGGCAAGGACCAGCCCTGAGTAAGCCTGCAATGATGGTAGGACACTGCTCTCCATTCTGCTTATCATCGGGAGAGTTGGCACGGAGACCACACTCACCACAGCGACGTGGCATCCCACCTAGACACTGGTCACACTCCTGGCACCTGTCATAGTCCAGGCGCTGATCACAATCTCCATGCCGCTCTTTGCCATGACACTGCTCACTGTCTGCACCACTTGTTGTTGAGACACTGCTCTACATCACGGCAAAGCTCCCCATGGTGGCACCATTATTCATTGTAGCACCACTCTCCTCAGAGACGTCGCTCAGCACCACAGGGCATGGCACCACCCTGGTCATCTAGGGATGGGTCCTCTGGCTCAGAATCGCAGGCAGAGTTGTATGCCTCATGAGGAACTGGATCCAGAGTGGATCACAGATGCTGTGCGGGCAGGACCCAGGAACTTGTCCCAACAGGGTGGGGTCTGGCCAATGGCAGATGCCTCCTCAGTGGCGAGTGTAGACCCCTTGGCCGCAAGTGGTCCAGGTCTTCCACAGAGTGATGCTGTCTTTCGGCACCCTGAGAGGGGAGGGTGCCCCCTCTGTTCCCTTCTGAAAGAGGATCGGTCCCTGTGGAGAAAAGTGTACTCCACAGGCAGCCTTCATTTTAGAATTGCTAACCACCAGGCCCTGTTTAACTGTTACGATTTTAATTCTGGTTGGCTATCCAGAAGTTCAAAGAGCTCTTGCTAGCTGATTCTAGGGAGGAATTTGGGACCTTGGCTGAAGAGGGCAGAGCAATAACCAAGGCGTCCCTACAGGTAGCTCTAGATGCCATGGATGTGGCGGCCTGGGCAAGGGCCATGGGCGTGGTAATGAGGAGGAGCTCCTGGCTACAGTTGTCGGGCCTCACTCATGAGGTCCAACAAATGCTTCAGGGCCTCCCATTTGAGGGGCAGTCCTTGTTTTCAGAACAATCGACTCCCGGCTCCACAGCCTCAAGGATAACCTTGTAATCATTGGGTCTCCCCTCCCCATCCTGGAAACATTTTAAGCCGCAGCCTATGGGCAGGATTTTGGGCAAAGGAGGCATAGGTGTTTCAGAAAGAGACAGAGCCCTCACTCCTCAACAGCCTCAACATCTGCACTCACGAGATAATCATCGGGCAACAGACAAAACTTTTAATGATGCGCCCAAGGATGATGTACCATCTCATACCTGTATGGTTTTGGACTGTTCGTTCCAATTTTACTGGGTGTGGGCCAACATCATGTCTGGTGGATTGGTGCTCCTCATGGTAGAAGGGTGACACACCTTGCAGTTTCTCCTCCCCTCCTTCCCACTCCCCATCCCTCTTCATGTACCCTTCTCACAAAAATCTGGCCCAAGAGGTGCAGTTACTCCTAAGGGCGGGAGCAGTACAGGAGGTAACCACAGTGATAAGAGGCAAGGGGGTTTATTCCTGCTATTTCCTGATCCCAAAATCCAGCAGGGATCTCAGACCCTATCCTAGTCCTCAGGAACCCCTCAACAAGTTCTTGAAGAAGCTGAAGTTCTGCATGGTCTCTCTGGCTGCAATTATTCCTTCCCTAGATCCAGGGGACTGGTATGCCGTCCTTGACTTGAAAGATGAATATTTTTATACAGCCATCTTCCAGCGGTACAGAAGATACCTTGGGTTTGTAGTAAATCAGGACCACTCTCAGTTCAAGGTTCTGTTCTTCGCCCTATTGGTGGCTTAGAGAGCCTTCACAAAATATATGGCAATGGTGGCGGCCTTCCTCAGAAGGAAAGGGGTGCAGGTCTACCCATAATTGGGCAACTGGTTGGTGAGAGGTCAATCCAGGAAGTTAGTTGAACAGCACGTGCAGATTGTACAATTCACTTTCGAGAATCTGAGCACAAGTCCATGCTCACGCCCATATAGAGGATGTCCTCGATGGAAACCAGGTAAGAGCCTCCTTGCCAAAAAGGTGCTTCAGGACCATTTCAACGCTCATTCAAGGCCTGCTAGCATGCCCCACCACCAGGGCAAGAAACTGCCGAAAACTCCTTGGGCATATGACCTCTTGCACCTATATAGTGCAGCATGCATGCCTCTGACTCTGCCCTCTACAGCTGTGGCTGGCATTGGTGTACATACCAGGGCGTCACCCGCTAGACAATGTGCTTACTCTTTCGCAAGCGACGCAAGATGTCCTTCAGTGGTGGCTAAATCAAGATATAGTATGTGCAGGGCCTGTACCGTCAATAGAACCGGTCACGGATGCTGAGGCATCCATGGGGAACCCACCTGGAGCCCCTTGGGACACAAGGTCTGTGAGCACCAGAGGAGGTACACCTACTTATCAAAGTCCAGGAACTAAGGGCAGCGTGCCTTGCCTTCCAGGTGTTCTGCCGCAAGCTCCGGGGCAAGTCTGTATCGGTCCTCGCAGACAACACCATGGCAATGTTCTGTATAAACAAGCAAGGGACGGAAGCCTGATCATCTACCTTATGCCTCGAGGCATTGAGACTTTGGGACTACTGCTTAGCCCACTCCATTCACCTGGAGGCTGCTTATCTTCCGTGCTCGCAGAAATTAGCTCTTAGTTCTTAGAGGGCTTGGAGCGCCTGTATCCACAGGTATGCCAAACTCTGCCCCCCAGGATCTCAACTTGGCCCTATCACAACTGACAGGGTCACTGTTAGAGCTGCTAGCAACATGTCACTTCATTTATTTGTCCTGGAAGACCATCTTTCTGGTGGCTATCACCTCAAAGGGTCTTGGAGATCTGAGCCCTCATCTCCGAGCCCCCTTACATAGTCATCTTTGGGGACAAAGTGCAGTTGCGGCTGCACTCCTCATTCCTTCCAAAAGTGGTCTCCAATTTCCACAACAGTCTGGACGTCTTTCTCTGTCTTCCATCCTAAGACCCATACAGCTAACCACGAACAGAAGCTGCACTCTTTGGATTTTAGAGGTGCTTTGCCTTTTTACATAGGACCAAACCCTTTCAAAAATCCACCCAGTTATTTCTGTCTGTTGCAGAAAGGATGAAGGCCAGCCCAATCTCAGAGATTTTACTCCTGGATGAAGTCCTGCATGAGCATGTGCTATGAGCTGGGAAAAGTGCCTCCTCCATGTTTAACGGGACACTCCACGCGGTCACAGGCCTCATCAGTGGCATTCATGGCCCACGTTCCAATTGTAGACATCTGCAGGGAGGCCATCTGGTCATCTAGTCATATGTTTACGGCACACTACACCCTTACTCAGCAGGCAAAGAATGATGCAACCTTCAGTGCAACGGTCTTCCAGTCCATGTCTCACAGAAACTCTTACCCCACTACCTGAGTGTTTGCTTGGGAGTCCCCTGTATTGGAATGGAGATGAGCACGCACTCGAAGAAAAAACAATTATTAACATTTCCGTAACTTGTTCTTTTAGATGTTTGGTTATGTCCATTCCACAACCCACCTTCCTGCCTTTCAGTTCCTTCTTGCCGGCAACTTCGACAGAGGAGGGGGCGGGCCAACAGGTGCCTATATACTGGGCCATAGAGGCGCCACTCCAGGAGGCACCAGAGCCCACCTGACAAGATACTAGGGTGGGGGGGAGTCTTCCAGCAATGGTGAACGTAACGTGCGCACGCCTATATTGGAATGGACATGAGCAACACGTTGTTGAAGAACAGTTAGGAAAGGTTAGTAACCATTTTTTTATGGCTTGTGTGTATATATAAAAGCTTTTTCTACAAATTCTAAATTTGTGCTAAGCTGGACATCATACTTTCTGTTTTTAAAATGTTCAATTGAAAAAATAAGGGCTTGTGGATGGATCAGAGTATTCTATTTTTTTAATCTGTATCTTAAATTTCACTTTGATTGTGATAGTTTCTTGGGAAGAGCCCAGAATTTTACCGTAAGCAACATAAGTGTCCTAGTAGGTAAGTTTTTGAGCTCCTCACCCTCGAGACCATGAGACAAAAGCAGACTATTACCTACAGTCTTAGAATTTTTAGATTAATAGCTGCCTTGAGCAGGGTGGATTAGATTTAATCATGGTTTTCTACATAAAAGTGATTCTTGTTGGTTGTTATAACCTTAATACTGTGATACAGCATGGCCAGAGGGCAGCATATGAGTGTTAGCAGGGGGCCTTATTCCCTGCCAAGGGAGGAAGGTTTGCTTTAGATTAACTAGAACAGCTGTGGCCAGTTAGAGCACCTGACTCCAGTTAGAGCACCTGACTCCAGTCATGGGATATAAACCCCTGCTTCAGTCAGACAGGGGGTGGTAGTTGAAGGAGAAAGGTTGGATTGGAGCAGAGTGCAGATTGCAGAAGAGAAGAGTTTGTCCAGAGAGAAATAGAAGGTTTGGAGGAGTGCTGCGGTGGATTGGGAAGCCCAACAGAAACCCTAGGTAAGGGGCACCAGGCTTGTATAGAAGAGAGGCGAGAAGCCCTTCACAAGCTGACGGGTATGAGAGGGAAGTAACCCAGGGGAAGAAACCGCTAGTCAAGTGGTTCACCACAACCCCAGGGCCCCTGGGTTGGGACCTGGAGTAGAGGGCGGGCCCAGGTCCCTCCCTCTCCACTCCCCTCCTCCAAGGACACTAGGGGAGTGATTAAGAACTGGTTCAGAGGCAAGCAATATCGCCCTGAACCTACCCCAGAGAAGAGAGAGCGCGAGACCCAGAGAACAATACCGGCAATTTGCCACAATACATATTCTTCACAACTCAGAGATAGATGTAGGTTTCATTTTTAGAAGGTACACATGATACATTTTTAAACAGTGATTTGTTTTGAGAACTTTTAAGATCAGTTTTACAGCTATATCAGAAAATGAATGATTGGTTATTTCATTTATCCAAGGTAATTTGAAGCAGATATTTATGAAGTCATTGAGAGGTGAACTATCTCCAGTTCAACAGGTTAATCATTAACCTTTTGAAGGATTGTCTTATCATGCTGTATTAGGAGGAGAACATCACCAGACAGACATTTAAATTGTTTTATTTAAAATTAACTAAAACAACATTAAGTATTCTGGATTTTTTTCTTCATCAGAAAACAAAATATTTTAACAAAACAAGCATATGTCCCTCACTTCTCACATTTATGTCCAGACTTCTCCTTGTCCAGATCTGTTCCACCCCCAACAATCTTCTATTCAATGAACTTTTTGAAACTTTCTACTTTTAGAGAGTATGTCTACACTACGGGATTATTCCGATTTTACAGAAACCGTTCTTTTAAAACAGATTGTATAAAGTTGAGTGCACACGTCCACACTAAGCACATTAATTCGGCGGTGTGCGTCCATTACTGAGGCGAGTGTCCATTTCCGGAGCGTTGCACTGTGGGTAGCTATCCCATAGCTGTCCCATAGTTCCCACGGTCTCCCCTGCCCATTGGAATGCTGGGTTGAGATCCCAGTACCTGATGGAGCAAAAAACATTGTCGCGGGTGGTCCTGGTACAGCGTCACCCTTCCCTCTGTGCAAGTAGCAGACAACCATTTTGCGCCTTTTTTCCTGGGTGAACTGTGCAGACGTTCATAGCACGGCAAGCATGGACCCTGCTCTGCTCAAGACAGCAGTCATGGATGTTGTAAACATCTTGTGCAGTCTATGCTGAACGAGGACTTGCAAAACCAGGCGAGGAGGCGGCGGCTATGGCAGCGCGGTGATGAGAGTGATGAGGACATGGACACAGAATTCTCTCAAACCGGGGCCCCTGCGGTTTGGAGATCATGCTGGTAATGGGGCAAGTTCTAGCCATGGAATGCCGATTTTGGGCCTCGGAAACAAGCACAGACTGGTGGGACTGAATAGTGTTGCAGCTGTGGGATGATTCCCAGTAGCTGTGAAACTTTCACATGCGTAAGGGCACTTTCATGCAACTTTGTGGTTTTGCTTTCCCCTGTCCTGAAACGCCAGAATACGAAGATGAGAGCAGCCCTCACAGTTGAGAAGCGAGTGGCGATAGTCCTCTGGAAGCTTGCAACACCAGATAGCTACTGGTCATTCGGGAATCAATTTGGAGTGGGCAAATCTACTGTGGGGCTGCTGTGATGGAAGTAGCCAAAGCAATCATTAACCTGCTGCTATGAAAGGTTGTGTCTCTGGGAAATGTGCAGGTCATAGTGGATGGCTTTGCTGCAATGGGATTTCCTAACTGTGTGGTGGGGCGACAGATGGAACCCATATCCTTATCTTGGCACCAGGGCACCCAGTACATAAACCGAAAGGGGGACTTTTCCATGATGCTGCAAGCACTGGTGGATCACAAGGGACGTTTCACCAACATTCACGTGGGATGGCCGGGAAGGGTTCATGACGCTCGCGTCTTCAGGAGCACTACTCTAGTTTAAACGGCTGCAGCAAGGGAATTACTTCCCAGACCAGAAATTAACAGTTGGGGATGTTGAAATGCCTGTAGTTATCCTGGGGGACCCAGCCTACCTCTTGATGCCATGGCTCATGAAACCATACACAGGCAGCCTGGACAGTAGTCAGGAGTTGTTCAGCTACAGGCTGAGCAAGTGCGGAATGATGATAGAATGTGCATTTGGCCATTTAAAGGCGCGCTGGCGCACATTACTGACTCGCTGAGACCTCATCCAAACAATGTCCCCTTTGTTATTGCTGCTCGCTGCGTGCTCCACAATCCCTGTGAGAGTCAGGGGGAGACCTTTATGGCGGGGTGGGAGACTGAAGCAAATCACCTCGCCGCTCATTACGCGCAGCCAGACACCAGGGCAATTAGAAGAGCACACCAGGAAGCGGTGCGCATCAGAGAGGCTTTGAAAACCAGTTTCATCACAGGCCAGGGTACGGTGTGACTGCTGTATTTGTTTCTCCTTGATGAACCTGCCTCCACTCCTGATTGACTCATTCCCTGTAAGCCATCTGCCCTCCCTTGCTTGCTTCCTAAGGAAATAAAGTCACTCTCGTTTAAAAATCACGTATTCTTTTTTAATTATTAAAAGAGGGAGAACTGACAAGGTAGCCTGGGTGGGATTTGGGCAGAGGATAGGAGGGAAGGAAAAGGCCACTAAAAAAAATTCAAAATAATAACAGCCTTTTGGTTGGGCTGTTCCCTGGGGTGGAATGGGTGCGTGCACGGAGCCTCCCCCCACACGTTCTTAGTCGTCTGGTGGGTGAAGAGGCTAAGGAACATGGTGAGGGGGCAAGATGGTTATACAGGGGCTGCAGTGGCACTCTGATCCTGCTGCCATTCCTGAAGCTCCACCAGATGCCGGAGCATGTCAGTTTGATCACGCAGCAGTCCCAGAGTTGCATCCCGACACTTCATATCTTCCTGCCGCCACCTCTCATCTCGAGCGTCTCTCCTGTCCTCACATTGGTCCCTCCTGTCCTCATGGTCACGGGCATCTTTCCTGTACTTTGCTACCACGTCCTTCCACTCATGCAGATGAGCTCTTTCATTGCAGGTCACTTCCATGATTTCCGAGAACATTTCTTCTCATGTCTTTTTTTTTTCCGCCGCCTTATCTGAGATAGCCTTCGAGACGGAGGAGGGAGACTTGAAAAATTTGCAGCTGCAGGAAGGAGGGAAAAAAAGAGAAGTATTTAAAATGATACATTTTATAGAACAATGGTTATCCTCTTTCACGGTGAACAACACTATTTAGCTTACATAGCACATGTGATCTCACTACAAGGTCGCATTTTGCATCTTAATATTTAGTGCCTGCGGCTTTGGTGTTAGAGATCACAGGCACAGGTCCGGGCAGCAGAATTCGGCTTGCATGCGGCTATGGTAAGCCATTGTCTGTTGTCTTCTGCAGCCTTCGTATATCCAGCGGTCTCCTTTCCCAAATAGCAAGCAAAGCCTGTTGAGTCCTGGTGTGTTTTCCTGTTAACGTGCAGCACCAGAACCGCCCCTTTCCAATACTCTGGGATAATCGGTTTACCTCTTCCCCCCACTGTGTGGCTGGTATCATGGAAGATTGCTGCTAGCCACCCTCCCCCCTACCGCGTGGCTGGTAGCAGGGAAGATCCCAGCTAGCCAAACATGAAAAAGCTCAGCGCCAATCCCCCCTGTCCCTCTGCTTGGCTAAATGCAAGGAAGGATTTCTTTTCAGCCACAGGCAAACAGCCCAACCATCTCTGTCCTCTTAATTAAATTCCCATATTTCAACCAGGTTACCATGAACGATATCACTCTCCTGAGATTAACACAGCGAGATAAAGAATGAGTGTTGCTTGAATGCCAGCAAACACCGAGACCATACGCAACTAGGTTTTGTCATGCAATGATGCCAGATTACTTGCTACATGCATGGCGTGGTCAAGTGTCCTACCATGAAGGACGGAATAATGCTGCCCTGCCCAGAAACCTTCTGCAAAGGCTTTTGGAGTACCTGCAGGAGAGCCTCATGGAGATGTCCCTGGAGGATTTCCGCTCCATCCCCAGATATGTTAACAGACTTTTACAGTAACTGTACTGGCCACGAATGCATCCCAACTCCTCAGGGCAAATTAATTATTAAAAACGCTTGCTTTTAAACCATGTTTTGTATTTACAAAGGTACACTTACCAGAGGTCCCTTCCATGGCTTCATTGTCTGGGATAGTGGCTTGGGAAGGCTGGGAGGGTACTTCTCTCAGGCTGAGAAAAAGCTCCTGACTGTTGGGGAGAAAAGAGTGCTGTGTGCTCTCTGCAAGTTCGTCGTCCTCTTCCTCCTCCTCATCTTCCCCGTCTGCAGAATCCTCAGGCAAGGCTAAGATTACCCCCACCTCGGAATCCACGGACGGGGTGGGGCAGTGGTAGTGAACCCCCCTAGAATTGCATGCAGCTCAGCATAGAAGCGACATGTTTGCAGTCCTGCCTCGGACCTTCCGTTTTCTGCTTTGGTTTTCTGCTTTCTGGTTTTCCTTAACTTTCACACGGCACTGTACTGAGTCCCTGGTGTGGCCTCTCTGCATCATGGCCTTGGAAATTTTTTCAAATGTTCTTTCATTCTGTCTTTTGGAACGGAGTTCTGTTAGCACGGAATCCTCTTCTCATATAGTGATCAGATCCAGTACCTCCCGTGTGGTCCATGCTGGAGCTCTTTTTCGATTCTCAGACTGCATAGTTACCTGTGCTGATCAGCTCTCCATGCTGGGCAAACAGGAAATGAAATTCAAAAGTTTGCAGGGCTTTTCCTGTCTCCATGGCCAGTGCATCTGAGTTCAGATTGCTGTCCAGAGCGGTCACAATGGTGCACTGTGGGATAGCTCCCGGAAGCCCATACCGTAGAATTGTGGCCACACTAACCCTATTCCGAAATGGCAATACCGATTTGAGCGCTACTCCCCTCGTCGGGGAGGAGTACAGATATCAATATTAAGACCCCTTTATATCAATATAAAGGGCTTCCTTGTGTGGACGGGTGCAGGGTTAATTCAGTTTAACGCTGCTAAATTCGGTATAAACCCATAGTGTAGACCAGGCTGGAGAAAGGTAAGGGCTTGATTGTGTGTACACAAATTTGCAGAGGGACAATAGAGTTAAGGTCTGTTTCTCACCTCTGTGTATATTTATTTACTTAAAAACAGTTTTGCTGTTAACAAACATGTTACCTCTGGAGACATAAATCCAGTTTGAGAACTGCAAAACTAAACATCTCTGATGGTATCTTGTAGACTAGCGCTGAGTCCTATTGGATAGATAGAAAGATTAACCTTAAATCTATATGGAAGCCTGTGGAACGCGATAAGATTGGGTCCCTAATCCATGAACTATTGGAACTCATTTACAAAACTTTTCTTAAACATTACGTTAATATATTGTCTCATACTATAGAATTCAAATTTATAATTGCTATTACATTATAGCTCAGATGGTTTTAATTAAGATCCATGAGGAGCTATCTTTAGAAAGGTTTTTTTCTCTCAAAAAGCATTTTATCAAAAATATCCAATTTTAAATAAAAAGTCAGGGTTTTTTTAAAAATCATTGATTTTTATCCACTCTGGCCTTGAGGTATCCAGAGACAGATTTTTACTTTCTGTGGTTTGTTTCCCCATTCTGGACTGTGTGGGTGATTCCTCACCTCTGGTCAAAGGATCAACATCTGGTCTCTTTTCTGACCATACTACCAAACTATCATTCATGCCTTCATGTTGCTGCTTGATTACTGCATCTCTCTCTCCTCTGGTCATCATCACTGCAACATTGCTCCTTCAGGTCTGATCAGACTGCTGCTGCCAGAATCCTTTCTCAGCTCAGTGCTTTGGTCAGGTCACTCTCTCTTATCCACTGTGTTAAAGTTTTGGTCCTTGTCTTCAGTAGCTTAGCTCACCTTACTTTCCTGATCCCTTAGCTCACTGTGTTTACTCTGCCAACTGTCCAGCTCTGTCACCCATTTATTTACTTCTACAAGGACCTAGAATCTTCCATGCTGTCCCTCAGGCATGTTTGTCTGTTGTGACTGTACTTTTAATTTTTGAAAAGCAGTAGAGCCTGAGAGAAGTGTTCGTTTATTTTGGAAATCAAAATAAAATAAATGTGACTCATTTTAACAGGAGGATACAGAGGTTACAACGAAGAAGTAATTGCAGGTTCAGGAAGAAGTAAGTAGATTCGCTATAAGGTAGCTTGTCAAGAATTCGGTATTTTTTTTATTGCCTGACTTTTCTATTTCTTTTTCCTAATCAATTTCTTTTCTACTTAAGGTTCTTGGAAATCACATGGCAAAACAGAAAATGGTGATAATCAAGGTAAATTAAGAAATTCATTGGGATACATGTGTGTAGGGTTACATATAAGGCAAGAAGATGCAACTTGTAAAGTTTGATTCTGATTTAGATTTCATTAATCTATAAATACAATTGAGTGACAGTGAACAGTACTAAGCAAATAGTATAAAAACATACTGTAAATGCCTCAATGTACACAGGGTGCCCATCTTGAAATTTATAATCTAAGGCAATCCACAGACTGGTTTTTTGTTCTGTTTTTTTAACTTTTCAAAACATTTCAGTTGCACAGAGTACCATGTGACCAGAATTTGGAATTGTCACATTAGTGCAAAGTTCTTGTGACATTTTTAAAGTATTATTTCTCTAGTTGTTAGATTAATAGGATTCACTTAAGTGTATTGAATTTACTTGAAAGACAGAAGGTCAGAAAGTTGCTGTACAGGATAGGTAAAGGTATTCCAGGCTTAAAAGACATCATGGAGAAATGCAGACACAAAGATGAGCATAGGAGTGATGCAAGATTTAGTAAAGTGAGATCCAGCAGGTCCTTGTGTCCTGGAAAGAGATCTAGGACACGTGTGGTGCTTGTTGCAACCTGTAAGAAAATCAGACTTGCCCATAAAGAGTTCTCCAACCATTCAAGGAAGACAGATGATCCTTGCTGGAGATTCTACTCAGAAGAAAAGAGTAGAACATTCTGCAAGCTACAAACAGACAACTGGACAATGTGCTGCTTTCCTGAAGCCAAGACTAAAGACATTGCTCTTACATTGGGTAGGCTTCTGAAGTTGACGGGCAAGGATCCACTGATGCTGGGTCACACTGGCACAAATGACACTTCATCACAGGATATCTTACAGATAGTAGATGACTTCAGGGAACTCTGAAGCATGCTGAAGAAAGAAGTCTAAGGCATCTTCTCTGAGATCCTTCCTGTCCCATGATCAAAGGAAGACATAAGGCAGAAGTTCTTCTTGAGTAGCCCCCCCTAGGGATGCTGCATGTGCCTCTTGATCCCCCAATAGGAAATTTCTAGCCAGCAGTTTTCATTTGGCCCATGCACAGTTGTCATAAGTAGATAGGTAAGGTAAGGGTTAATTTTCTTTTGCCTGTAAAAGGTGAACAAAGGGAACTAAACACCTGACCAGAGGACCAATCAGAGAACTGGATTTTTTAAAAGTCAGGGGCGGGAATTGTGTACTCTAAGTCTTTTGTTTTTCCCAGCTATGGAGGAAACATCTTTTCTGCTAACTCCTATTTCTTTTCTGATAATTTTTCTACAAAAGTTGTGAGTACAAAAGCAACAGGCATAATAGGCTGTTATATATGCTTTGTGTTGTACTTACATGTGGGGTTGATTTGCTGGACTGTTTAATTCGGGCTATCTTTTAATCAGACTGTTTGTTCATATTTTCTTATAAGCAAGAGCCTGTATTGAGTTTCTTTAATGCAGTAATATTGTTTGTATTTCTTTCTTTTTATATAAAAGTTTTTTTTAAAACTGGTGGGGAGTTTCTTTTCCTAGTGAGGCAAAGACTAGAATTTCGTGTACCAGTATCTGTCCTCTCTCGACTGGGGAAAGGGATGAAGACAGAGAGGGGAAAGGAAAAGCCAGGCGTTGTGGGGTTTCCTATCTTCCCCAGGGGCAGGGGAACACGGACGGGTGGAAAGAGAGAAAGAATCCACTCTGTTCTCTTGTGTTTAGAGGTTTTCTCTAGTTACTGCTACGAGACCAAGGAGTGGTGAGTCTCCTGGTGTGTTGCTGTGATGCTTTGAATGCCTAGCCTCGGGGGAGGTAAATAAACTCTCTTGTGTTCT
Organism: Chelonoidis abingdonii; assembly: GCF_003597395.2. Lineage (NCBI taxonomy): Eukaryota > Metazoa > Chordata > Testudines > Testudinidae > Chelonoidis > Chelonoidis abingdonii. The sequence continues at coordinate 36,499,615 of NC_133774.1, forward strand.
TATCTTTCAAGGAGTGAAGAGTCTTAGTCTTCCCAAACCGGCTAACCCAGGGAAGGGGGAAGTTGGGAGAGAGGAAAGAGGGAGACCCAGTTGGTTCTGGGTTCTTGGGGGTCCCAGGAAAGATTTGGGGTTGACTCACGGGGGGTAACTAGGACCCCATAGTCCTAGTGGTTGGACAGCGGAGAATAGATCCAGCTGGGTATAAGCTTGGGGAACGTTCACAGTAACACTCAGAATTGCTGACTCTAAGGTCCAGATCTGGACAGACGTTGTGTGACACAGTCCCTATGCCTTCATTCTCGATTTAGGTGCATGTCTTTAGTCTACCTCCTTCCTATTAGGAATGTCTTGCTCCATTTCCATCAGGTTGAGCTCAGATCACCTCAGATGAATGTCTTGAAGAGGTCATAATATTAGGTTACATCATTCAGTTCTGCACCTCTGTCCTTTTCATCCCGTCTCATCCCTCTTCAGAGACTCTCTGATGAGCTTACCTTTAGAGGAAGCAGAGAGTTCTACTAACAAAGAAAACTTCCTAGTACAAAAAAAGGATGGCGATTGCAGGCAGATCTTCACGCTACAGACTTGAACAAAATGTAAAGCCTCAGAGTTCAGAAAGGTGACTCTGGCCATTAATTCCTCTCTCTGCGAGGAGAAGGATTTTGGTTTAAACTATTAATATTTGAAATTATTAATATGGGGAAAAATACCACGCAACTAACTTAACCATAAATTCAATTTATTAAATACCAAGTATACCAATATGCACATAACATGCTAAAAAGCCCAACACAATCCAGCAGTTTACTACACCAACTATTAACAAAACATTTATAAGTATTTGTCAATATACTTACAAATGAGCCTAAACACAGGGTGTTTAGCCCACATATTGTCAGCTCAATGTGGGTCAGGCAGGTCAGTTAACTCCTTACTTAACGTTGTAGTCTTATGTTCCTGAGAAAAATGCAACTTTAAACACAAATAATGTTAAGCTTAAATCAATTTCCCATAAGAATTAATTGTAAATAGTGGGGGTTAGGTTTCAGAATGATTTTGCCAGGACAAAAGCATTTATATACCTTTTTACGCAATTTTTAACAAGCCAATTTACTGCAGGTTATTAACAGGGTTGGCAGCCCCCCTATCAGCTCCCTTACACCCCCCTCTAAGCACCTCCGACCACTGGGTGTAACCTCGCAGATCAAAGTCTTCCCCTGCTCCTGCTCTGATGTTCAGTGAGGCCTGGGGGGAGCGAGCGAGGACGCATCACATGTCCTCCCCCCATCTCCTGAATGCACGCAACCACCTGATTGCTGCGGGCGCTGTGTGCTGCATTCTCCCACTCCTCCCCACAAGCCTCCTGAAATGCGCACAAAGACAGCTGATTGCCACAGGTAGGGAGGCGGGTGGGAGCAGGGAGGAAAGTGCTGATCCATGAGGTCCAGTGGAATGTGAGGCACGGGGCTGGGGGGCAGCAATTAGGTTGAGCTGTATGGGGGGCGGGAGGGTATAAGCGATGTTATAGGAGAGGCAACCAAGCGATGTTATAGGAGAGCTTTGCACAACTTTAAACGAGCACGTTCTGTAATGGAGCAGGGACGTAATACCGAAACAATGTTAAATGAGAGGACGTTAAGTGGGGAGTTACTATATTAGCAATGAACCCTTTAAGAGTTTGCTTTTTATACCCTTTAACAAACAAGTGATGTCCTTGCTGTGACAAAGTTCCTCCTCTACCTTGGTGGGTCCTGTGCTCGCCTCAGAGATCTTCCTCTCTGGTGGAACCCACAGTCTGGGTTAACTCCTCCTGTGTCTGATCAGGAGGAGTTAGGAGGTTTGGGGGGAACTCAGGCCCACCCTCTACTCTGGGTTTCAGCCCAAGGCCCTGTGGATTGCAGCTGTCTAGAGTGTGTCCTGTAATGGCTGCACGACAGCTACAACTCCCTGGGCTACTTCCCCAAAGCCTCCTCCAAACACCTTCTTTATCCTCACCACAAGACCTTCCTCCTGGTGTCTGATAATGCTTGTACTCCTCAGTCCTCCAGCAGCACACCTTCTCACTCCCAGTTCCTCACACATGTGCCACAAACTGAACTGAGCTCCTTTTTAAACCTAGGTGCCCTGATTATCCTGCCTTGATTGGCTGCAGGTGTTCTAATGAGCCTGTCTGCCGTAATTGGTTCTAGCAGGTTCCTGATTACTTTAGTGCAGCCCCTGCTCTGGTCACTCAGGGTACAGAAAACTACTCAGCCAGTGACAGTATATTTGCCCTCTACCAGACTCCTGTACCCCACTGGTCTGGATCTGTCACACTGCCAATTACTGATTTTAGTTAAAAACCAGTTGGAGACAGTTCACCCTTATTTCCAGTCTTAATCCAGATAAGATGTACAACTGCCTTTCCTCCCCTCCTCCTGGCTGTCCAACAGTTTTCCCATTGCACTTGGCTTCATATAAGCTTTAATATTGGAGTGTGGGGTAGAAAGAGCTGTGTTGGTTCATTTTAAGATAGATTCTCTTTATTTGATTTAAAACCATCTGCAGTTGCCCCTGTCGGTCAGAGGCCTTTTTCTTAAAAACAAAAAAAAAAACAACTTACCGTTATCTCATGAGTTATTTTTTGAACCAGACATCCTTCCTACTTTACTGCTTCTGGCCTTATTGCTTTTTATTTTCAAGGCCTTTCTTCTACTTGCTAGTCAGAGCATTTCTTTACAATACATATATATGTTGGCTGTGGAAACTTAAAATAACCTTTAAATTTTGTGTTTATCCTCAGGGTGGATTTGATTTAAATCACTAGTCAGGAAGATGCTATTTAATCCATGTATTTCTACATAAAAGCGCATTCTTGTTGGTTGTTACAACCTTAATACATATTCTTCACAACTCAGAGATAGATGTAGGTTTTCATTTTTAGAAGGTACACAATACGTTTTTACACAGGTGATTTATTTTTAAGACTTTTCAAATTAGTTTACAGCTATATCAGAAAATGAATGATTGGTTATTTAATTTACCCAAGTTATTTGAAGCAGATATTTATGAAGTCATTGGGAGGTGAATTATCATCAACTCAACAGGTTAATCATTAGTATTTGGAAGATTTTCTTGCCATGCTGCATTAGGAGGAGAACATCACCAGACAGACATTTAAATTGTTTTATTTAACTAAAACAACAGCATTATGTATTTTGGATATTTTTCTTCAACAACAAGCATATAATAACAAAACAGGCATATGAATTTTTGAATGTAGTTAAACATTCAAGTTTTTTTTAAATCAGGTTTGTTTTTGTTAAAATTGTTAACTAAAATAGTTAAATGATTTTTTTATTATTATTATTAAATATAAATCGACTATGTCAGCCAGGTCAACATAGAAACTTAAAATATTGGCTTCTGGCGCTAACTCCTCACCTTCATTTTCCTGTTTGCTCATAAACTGGAAAAGAAAAGAAGCTTTCCTGCTTTTTCAGGTCCCAAACGATTTCTCAGTCTGGAGTGAATTAGTCCAAAGGAAGAAAAATATTCTTTCTACACTGGCAGAAAAAGTTACTGCTGTTAAGTGAGATTATTGCTTCAACAGTCTCTTCATCCAAGTGCTTAAGCAGTTTCCACCAGTTCACTGGTGTGACTCTTTAAAACATCATCAGCAAACATATATTTCTTGAATGGTTCACATACCCCTCTTCCCCCCGCCCCATGGATAAGTAAAAAATGGAATTTTTTTATAACCAGTTCATAAGCCAACCCTGTAATTCAGGGTTCAGAAAACTTTTGCTCCCGGGCCATCAGGATGAGCTGCTGGTAGGTCGAGATGGTTTGTTTACCTCTAGCATCTGCAGACACGGAGGTAAACCTAAGTAAACCAAGTGTCCCCAGCGTGCCAGTTGCTTACTCTGACAGGGTGGGACAGCAACTGATGGGGAAATTTTGGGGGAGAGGGGAAAGAAGAAGCTGGGGGTTAGGAGAGTAACCCCTGTGATCACCCCTCACATGACCCCATCCCTAGCCTGGGAACCTCACACACTCCCCATCCCATCTCTTCCCTCCTTATCTGGGGAGGACCAAGGGAGGATGTCTCTGACCTGGCTGGAGCTGCTCCGGCAGGCTGGGCAGCACGGCTGCAGCATGTTCCAGCAGGCTAGGCTGGGTGGCATGGATGCAGCATGTTCCAGTGGGCTGGGTGGTGCGGCCAGAGCCTGCTCTGGGGGGTAGGGCCGAGCTGCATGGCTGCAGCCTGCCGGCCCTGGAGCTGCAGCTGCTTTGGAGGCTGGGAGGAGAATAGTATGGCCAGAAGCAGAGAGACTCTGGCCTCGCCTCTTCCCTTCTGGCTGTGCTGCCTCTCTTTCCTCCCTCTGTTGGGGAGAGGGACTGTGTCCCACCTCTCCCTTTCTGTACCCGTTCATATGCCGACACTCTTCTCTGCTGCTTCCCTCTTACTAAAAAAATTTGGCTTAGAATCATAGAATATCAGGGTTGGAAGGGACTTCAGGAAGTCATCTAGTCCAACCCCCTGCTCAAAGCAGGACCAATCCCAGACAGATTTTTTACCACAGATTCCTAAATGGCCCCCTCAAGTACTGAGCTTTCAACCCTGGGTTTAGCAGGCCAGGGCTCAAACCACTGAGCTATCCCTCCCCCCAGTATACAAGTATATATGGTAGCTGGTATTATGGAGGGATGGTTGCTTGATGTCCATGTCATAGCCAACTTCTCTTCTTCAGCAGTTAGGGATTGACTCTGGTACTGAGTATTGAGAATATTTGCAAGAAAATGAGCTGGAGATAGTGCTTGTCCCATTCTTTGTTTTTTTTTTAATGCTTGTAATTTAACTCTGTGATTGCATGTTTCTCTTTTTAAGATCTCACTTTGTTCCTTCCAAATTTCAACAGCATCAGCAATAAAGCAGCTATTTCCCTGCATTTTGTTCAAGGCTACAGAAATAGGCTTCAGGGTACTCAGCATGTGTTCAACATTTCTCTTAAGCCCAGTGTTGAGAACTTTGGCTGTGACAGTGCCATCTATTTTTTCACAGTTTTGTTCACAAACTGTAATCAGATTAGGCCAATTCTTGATATGGTGCTCAAAACAGTCCATTACTGAGTTCCATCGCACGTCTTGTGGGAGAGTTAGCGTGGTTCCTCCCACTTTTTTCAGAGCAGCTGCTGCAAAGTAGTTGTTAGGGAAGTATTTTGCAATTTCAACAACATTAGCTTTTATTTATGGAACACTGACGTCTTTTTGGCTAGGAGGTGCATCAAATGAGCACTGCAACCGTGTTGTTAGCTTGGGACTCTCTTCTAAATAATTTCTTCTCACCTTGGATACATTTGCAGCGTTATCAGTGACCAAGCTGGGTACTAGACATTGGAATTTTTTTTCACAGTTTGTTATAGCTTTTACTGTTACTTCTTTGTAAGTATTCTGCTTGTGTGCATTTCCTGATGTATTAATTGTAGGGAAGACATTCCCTTCTGTCATGCAAACGCATTTCTAATGCACTTGAACACCTCACATCCACATACAAGTGCTCCATACAGCTTACTGATGTGCCAGACAGAGTTTTGGGTCTAGATTTGATTTCAGCAGAATGTAAACTTTGTAATGTAAACAAAACTTAAAGGTGTAAAATTGAGCTTCTGTTTTTTTAGTTACCCAGTATAACTCTACTAATTCTCTCTATTGATTAGAAGAGCCATTTGTGAGAAGTAAACAAATGCTAAGCAAATAGAACGTTTCACAAAAACTTGGATTTTGACAACTACAGTTAAGGTTTTTTTTAAAATTGTAATGTTTGACGTGCAATAAACATACAATAGTATTTTTTTATTTTATTTTTTTTAAAAAGGATGTAGTATTAGATAACCTCCGTGTAGCACACTATTGAATCTTTGCTGAGAAATGAGAAGGGATTTTTCATGCATGAATTATAAAGTGCAGGTTAATGAAGTTCTGCTGAATTGTTTGGCTGCTCTGAATGGAACAAATTATTTTAACTAAAACGGTCCCTCAGATTATTGTTCATGTATCTGAACCATTGGTTTTCTTTTGTATTCTGAAGGTCCAAAGGTGACCTATGTGCCTCCACCTCCACCTGACAAAGAAGAAGCCATCTTTGCACACTACCAGACAGGAATTAATTTTGATAAATATGACACAATTCTTGTGGAAGTGTCAGGGCTTGATCCTCCACCAGCAATACTGGTTAGTGAACTCTTGTCCTTTATTACTTGGCAAAAGGTATTTTAAAAATGAGTTTGTTCCCTTTTTTGCTGCTTTATGATGTATATAAAGTTTTTTTTTCTTTTGATTAAACATATAATGAATGGCAAAATAGAGCTCTGAATTTTTTGTCGAACGATTTCTTGACAGACAGAGTTTCAGGGACTTATTTTGTTAGCTCTCACAACTTTGAAGGGTGACAGAAGCAGAAGCGTGGAATCTTAATTTTTTCCAAATGACTGTGAAATTAAATAACTGTCAAACCCACCAAAGCCTGATTTTAAAAAAAATCCTTTCACCTCTCAATTGCTCTGTGTTGTGTCTGTTGAGTGTTGTGAAACTTCACTGCCTCCTCCATAATATTCTTCCAGGTTTAATAGGACTATAATTATTAACGTAAAAAACCAAAGCAACCTTTTGGGGCCCTCTTTAGACACTACAAAGAAGCAAAAGGTACAAGCCCATTTTTTTCCCTTTTGCAATCATTTTTTCTTTCTTTCTTTTTTTTTTTTTTAAAAAATACCTCTAGAAAATCATTAGGAACATTTTAGTAAAAGGTCTTCTGAAATCTGCTCATTTTAAAGCAAATGAGAATCCTTAGAGTGAATTTTAGTATTTTTTCACTTTTGATGGTCTGTTTCCATTGTCTGTAATGAGAGAAACGAAAAAACTAAAATAGCATGTTTTGAGAAAGTAAAGATGATATACAGTTATCAGTATTAAATCTCTAAAGTGGTGATTTTAACATTCCACATCATATAAATTTAAAATTTTGTTTAATTTGCTCTGCAAAAATAAATACATACTTCTAATTTCTCTCTAAATCAAATACTTGCAATATGCTGCCTGAGGAGATCTGCTTTTTTTCATTGATACCATATATAAAAAGCTGCAACACTGAGGAATGGAAATAGTAAGCATATCTTGTGATCAGAAAAGATAGTTTTTTACAGAAAATTGGAAAGAGTAAATATAATTTAAACTATTTTTCTACATGTGATAATGTGGTCCATCAACTTCAAGAAATGCTGTTGTTTAAGGAGCATTTTTTTATCTGTTTTGGGTATTTCTTATTTTGTGGGAGCGAATGCAGTGCTGTGTGAAATACAGTAAACTTTCTTTCTCTGGGTGTCTTCCCAGCATTAGAAAGAGAACCAATGTGTAAATACACATTATTTGGTAAGAAGTTAATGAAGTAGGTCAGTGGTCCCCAACCTTTTTGTGGCCAGTAGCACACTGATATTTTCAGGAGAGTGTGGCGGGCGCCAACAATTTTTGAAGGCTTATTTTGTATTTGTACATTAAATAATACCAAAAAATCATTTAATATTACATAATATATGATTCCATGAGATAAAAGGGTAATTTTACATGTAAAAGGTATTAATTAAATAATTTGGCAATTACGCTTTCACCTTACCATGTGAATTTGCACTTTTTTATCTACCTGTAAGAAAAATTAAGGAGTTTTTACAAAATAAATATCAAACAGTTTTCATCTTATTTATTTTAAAAAAGTAAAACATTGTTGAACAACTGGTCCAAATATATTTATTATTCTTACTTTAACATAGAATGAGATCTGCAGCCCTGGAGTTCTCTATTCCCGGCAGGCGCGGGGCCGCGGTTTCTCTCCAGCTTAAGCCGCGGCTCCGTGTCTGCCAGGGACCGAGAACAACGGCGCCCGCAGCCTGCAGCCCAGGAGTTCTCTGTCCCCAGCAGGCGCGGAGTCGTGGCTTCTCTCCCCTGCTAGGCACTAGGCGGGAGCACATAAATGCCCCGACAGGTGCCATGGCGCCCACGGGCACCGCGTTGGGGACCACTGAAGTAGGTGTTTGTAGTTGGTTACTGATGGCTGATACTTAAGACTGGTCTAATCTGGCTATGTCACAGGTGTGTGTTTAATTTGAAAGAAAGAAAGAGAACTCCAGAACTTCAGAGGATTATGTAGGGATACCAAAGAGAGAACTGAGAGCCAGGTCCAGACCTTGCTAGTATAGTACAGCTCACAACATTTTGGCCAAAAACTTTATGGCTATTTGTTGCTGTGGGGTTCCTCCCTGTAGTGGAGCCAATTAGTATACCTGATTTTTATTTTATGTTTGTTTAAAAAAACGACTAATAAATAAAAGCCAGCACAGCTCCAAGTGACACAACTGGAACTGACTTTTTAAAAATTGTTCCTATTTCAGTCAATAAATGCGGCAACAGTTATATAACAATTTGTTTGGTATTTATTCAGTCTTGTTCTCTTCTGGTTTTAATGTTGCATGCAGTTCATAAATGCATAAAGAATTGGATTTTAAAATTGCTTATTGAAAAAAAATTTCTACTTTAAGGTCCAGGTGTTCTGGGAAGATATTTTTATAACCCAAATTATAAACCATGAAAAGCTTGAAAATGGCTGTAAAAAATGTAAAAGTGTTTTGGAGAAATATCTTTAGTAAACTACTCCTCTGAGTAACTTTTTATTAGGTTAAGAAAAAAGATTGAACCCATTTTGCTCAGGCTAGCCACAAGAGAGCTCAAGGTTACAATTCTCACTATTAATAAATGTTTAAACACACTTCTAAAATTAAAACTGGCATGTGAGCCTGTAGTTGGATTTGATGATAGTGCTGAAAAGTTGCCTCATTTAACAAACTAGCAGTGTGAGCGCTCTGTGCAAGAAACTCTTCAACTATTTAAGCAGGCTGGACAAAAGCTTCATCTTAAAGAGGGTTCCCATACTAACATGTCATAAGTGAAATTTGTTACAGGTGTATGCTAGCAGAAGAGTCAGATACCAAACTTGTTTAAATTCAATTTTTTTTTCATTGTGATGGGTTGGTTCTGCTTTCTCTTAAGCAATATCATCCAGTTTCCTCCCCTGCAGTTATTAGATAGTAAAGAGTCAATTCCAGCAAGGAAACCTTTCCCTTGATAAGGTTGCATCTGCTGGAAGAAAGCATCTAAAAGCTTCTTATGGAACTTTTCCCAAGGTCTTCCTAATTCTTCATGTAGGACGTACAGTAGTAATTTTCCTGTCATGTACTTTTGTACCAGATACGGAGTAGCTACAGAGCTTGCTTGTACACACAGGGCCGGCTCCAGGCCCCAGCGCGCCAAGCGCGTGCTTGGGGTGGCATGCCGCGGGGGGCGCTCTGCCAGTTGCCAGGAGGGCGGCAGGCAGCTCCGGTGGACCTCCCGCAGGCGTCCCTGCGGAGGGTCCGCTGGTCCCGCGGCTCTGGTGGAGCATCTGCAGGCACGCCTGCGGGAGGTCCACCGCGGCTCCGGTGGAGCATCCGCAGGCACGCCTGCAGGAGGTCCACTGGAGCCGCGGGACCAGCGGACCCTCTTCAGGAATGCCTGCGGGAGGTCCACGGGAGCCGCGGGACCGGCGAGTGGCAGAGCGCCCCCCGTGGTGTGCTGCCGTGCTTGAGGAGCGAAATGGCTAGAGCTGGCCCTGTGTATGCACCAGCTGTGTTCATAAGATCCTTTAGTGGTCTCCTATGTATGGCTGAGGTTAGCTTTTACAGGTATTTTACACCCAACACTCCCTAGTGGCTGAACAGTATAATACAGTTTAGTATTCTATTATATCTCCCTTTTTAAGTTGCACATTTCTAGTAGGGCTGTGGATTAATCGCAGTTAACTCACACAATTAACTCAAAATTTTACTGCGATTTAATTTTTTTTAATCGTGATTAATCACACTGTTAAACAATAGAATACCAATAGAAATATATTAAATATTTTTGGATATTTTTCTACATTTTCAAATATATTGATGTCTATTACAACACAGAATACAGTGCATACAGTGTTAACTTTTTTATTACAAATATTTGCACTGTAAAAATAATAAAAATTGTATTTTTAATTCACCTCGTAAAAGTATTATAGTGCAACCTGTTTATCATAAAAGTGTCACTTACAGATGTAGTTTTGGTTACATAACTGGGCTCAAAAACAAAACAATGTAAAACTTTAGAGCCTACAAGTCCACTCAGTCCTATTTCTCATTCAGCCAATTGCTAAGACAAACAAGTTTGTTTACATTTACGGGAGATACTGCTGGCTGCTTCTTATTTACAATGTCAACCTGAAAGTGAGAACGGGCATTTGCATGGCACTTTTGGAGCTGACATTGCAAGGTATTTACATGCCAGATATACTAAACATTCATATGCCCCCCCTCCCCCCATTCTTCGGCCACCATTCCAGAGGACATGCTTCAATGCTGATGATGCTCGTTAAAAAAATAATGCGCTAATTAAATTGTGACTCAACTCTCTGGGGGAGATTTGTATGTCTCTTGTTCTGTTTTACCCACATTCTGCCATATATTTCATGTTATAGCAGTCTCAGATGATGACCCAGCACATGTTCATTTTAAGAACACTTGCACAGCAGATTTGATAAAACACAAAGAAGGTACCAATGTGAGATTTCTAAAGATAGATATAGCACTCGACCCAAGGCTTAAGAATCTGAAGTGCCTTCCAAAATCTGAGAGGGACGAGGTTTGGAGAATGCTTTCAGATGTTTTAAGAGGAAAACTCTGATGCAAAACTACAGAACCTGAACCACCAAAAATGAAAATCAACCTTCCTCGGGTGGCACCTGACTCAGATGATGAAAATGAACATGTAGCGGTCTGCTCTGCTTTGGATAGTTACTGAACAGAACCCATCAGCAGCATGGACACATGTCTTCTGAAATAGTGGTTAGAAATTTTGTGTTTTGCTGTACTACTTTAACTACCCTGACATCTGTTGTAAGTCACTCATTACTACCATTATATTGGCTGCTTCTTGCCTCATTGGTAGTGATGTGACTGCAGTTCAAAGTCTTAAAGCAGATCAAATCCACTCTAATCCTTTGATAGAGAAGATAAGAATCCTAGGCTGAAATGTGTTCTCTTCTGTCGTTCTGAGCATTAGAATGGTAAACTGTCAGGTGGTTATATGCAATTGCCAGTATTACCTATGGGAGAAAATAGCATTGTTTGCCCAGTCACTGTTGAAAGACAATACAAGACTAGCCAAACCTTTTATTTCTGAAGGTCGGTCAGTCAGTTGCTAAGGGTATCTTGAGAGCATCATTCATTCAGTGCTTCTGATGAGGCCTCTAGAATTGTAGCAGCTGAGATCAATTTGAAGTACCACTTGTGGCTATGTTTGTCAGTACTTCCTGTAGAAACAAGAATGCAGGTAAGACTCCACTTGATGTTGAAGGGCTGTTTAAATCTAGAATAGACAAGGTTCTAGACCAGCTGAGACACCAGATCTACTGTTTCCACAAGATGATACAGAGGCCAAGAGCTTCAGAAGCTTAGTAGGGTTCAGAAAGGGATTAGACATTGATAGAGAGAACCAGAATAATCCAGAGTTGTTGTAAATATTAAATAACGTTTGGAAGAAATATAAGCCTTCGTGATTCAGGTTTTAAGCCTGCTTCTGACTATTGGTGGTGGATGAGATAGGAAGAAACTTTCCCTGGAGCCAGGTTATCCCATAACTGCTTGCTTCAGAGTTTCTTGCACTTCTTCTAAAATATTTTTGCTAGCTACTGTTGATGATAGGATATTGGACTTGATGGACTTCTGGACTGATCCAGTATGATAATTTCTATGCTCCTGTATATTGTCGTAGAAATTGCTTTGATACTCCACTACAGAAGCCAGTCTGAGAGACTCTGGAGCAACTAGGCAATTTATCAGTCTGGGGAATGTTGATCAGATTCAAAAGGCAGAATCAGCATAAATTCACTTGGACTTGGAGCAATGAGACGTGCACTGTGGGAAATCTGTCAATTCAGTAAAGTGCTGTAATCTGAAGAAATTGCTTTCAGATCTGTCTGTAGATTTCTGAAGCCACATACAGCAGTTGAGCTTCTACCTGTTCAGATAATCAAAATGGCATCTGAATTTTGTCCTGAAATCCCTAACTGTTCAACCATTGAAATGCTCCATGTCACTCTGGCAGTCCTTTTAATTTTTTGTGAATGGCATTCATATGAAGGAATAGTCACTTCAGTAGTTGCAAGATATTGTTGCAGGGAGTGGAGGGCAATTAAATAGGTAATGGGACACTCAAGTACCCATAGACATTAAAAGTTCTGAATCCTGAGGAGCAGTGGAGTAGTTCTGGTGTTTCAAGCATCTAGACTACTTACTACCAATATTTCTCAACTTCTGAATTTGAATAATTTTAGTATGGTCCTATACTGTTATAGACTCTTTCTCTTTTCTAGACTTTTGAAGAGGCTAACCTTTGTCAAACATTAAACAAGAACATTGCTAAAGCTGGATATTTGAAACTTACGCCAGTGCAGAAGTATAGTATTCCTATTATACTTGCAGGGAGAGATTTAATGGCATGTGCCCAGACAGGATCTGGAAAAACGGTAAGTTCCCACCCCTCTGTATCAAGGGGGCTTCCATTGTTTCTAATGCCACCATGCTTAATTTATATAGGAGACAGGAAGATAGCTGACATTCCCTCCTGTCTGGGCAGATTGTAAAGCCTAATATCAATGAGTATCCATAATTCCTTACGTAGTGTTAATACATACATTTCACAATTATACGAATCACCAGTGTAATTAGCTTTGAGAAAAGACTTCGCTCTGTACACTCTGATTAATATAGTAGTAATGTATACAATAAGTTGCCTCAGTTGCTTCTCGGTTGAGGTTCAGACCTGCTGTATTTATAGACCAGTAAACCTTTTAAATGGATTCTGCTGACGATTACACTGAAAGTAAAGTTTATTTAAGCTGTGAGGAAGGCGACATGGAATCCGGTGGTGAAAGAAGCTCCACACTCTTTCTTCCCTCATTTGTGTTTGCTGAAATGCAAATTGATCAGTTTCCTGCCATCTCCTCCTCATGCTATCTTGATGGTCCTGTTTTTGCTTATATGTAAATATGGACTTTCGGTGTCTTTGCCTGAAGATTGGGCTGGTCAGACTCAAAATACACATTCTTTTGTCTAAGCAGGCCTGTTTACTAACTCTTCTGACATGCTTGGCTTGAATACATTTTAGTTATCATTCCAGCATATGTCCATAACTCTCAATACCCACTGCATGCATACATCTTTCAAGAATATTAATGATCAATGAGTTTAGTTTTCAACTGATACCTGACAAGTAAGGCTGAGAATCTGTCATGGAGGTCATGGATTCTGTGACTTTCTGTGACTTCTACAGTGGCTGGCATGGCTGGCTCTGGAGCTGCCCGAGCAGTGTCAGTCTCATGCCACTGCCCCACCCCCTTGTCCCCCCCTTCTCCCCCCCCAAGCAGGAGGAGTTGTTTGGGATGTGGGAGGAGGTTCAGGGTTGGGACATGGGAGGAGTTGAGAGATCTGGGTGCTGCTTACCTTGTGGGGGGCCTCCCCGCAAGTGGCAAGTATGTCCCTCCTTCAGCTCCTAGCGTCAGGCACTGACCCCGCAGCTTCGTTTGGCTGCAGTTCCCAGCCAATGGGAGCTGCAGAGCTGGCAGCGCACGGAGTGAGGAGCTGAGGAAGGAACATGTTGCTGTTTCCGAGAAACTGGGTAGGAAGACTGCCAGCCCTGCCAACTCCTTGCCCCCAGCACAAGTGCGGGTCCCAGGCTGCTCCCCCTGGCCGCATGTCCCTTCCCCCCCGAGCTGCTGCCCACCTGCAGTGCCCCTATCTCTGAATTTCTGTAGAATTTGCTAGGTTTGTTATAACTTTTCCATCTTCAAATAATTTAATTTCCTTTAACTTCATTGCTTCACAAATTGCTCACGCTATTGAAACAAATGTTTTAAACCCGATGCTAATAAAGCATTCATGTTCGCTCTCCAGGCAGCTTTTCTTTTGCCAATTTTGGCTCACATGATGAAAGATGGGGTAACCGCCAGTCACTTCAGAGAGCAGCAGGAACCAGAATGTATTATTGTAGCTCCAACTAGAGAGCTGATAAACCAGATCTTTCTGGAAGCACGAAAGTTTTCATATGGGTAAGCTCTTTTTTTAAAAAAAAAAAATACAACCAGGCTACATTGCAAAAGTATGAAGCTTAATTTAATGACTGTAAAATCAAAGAATTGCTGCAACGGTATTGCCTTAAACGCACACGTTTTATCCAATTCAGTTTGTCTACATTCACTTCAGCAAGGAATTGAATTTAGGCCACAAAAGACTGTTTCTGTAGTCTAGTTGACATTTAATATATGAATAAGAAGTTAGAATGGGCAAAAGGAGTTTGTAAGGTGATTTGTGACAAATCTTTTATAGAAGCACAAAGAGTCTTCCTGTGAAATGTGTTTCAATTGGTTAGTGAAATGAAGTAATTAAGTTAATCTAGTTTGCTTTCATTATTGATAGTAAAGTTTTTTGGCATTCACTCATCTTGACAATAAAAATAAAGTAGCTACGGTTCAGTGTTTCTAATCAACTCTAAATTAAGATTCAAAGATTGAAAGTCTGAGCAAAAATGGTTAATATTTTTTTGGGTTGAATCCTTTGAGGCAAAACACTCTTGCTATTTCTTTTTTTAAAAGTTTTCAGTCTTTTCTTAACAGCAGTCCTGTTGCTTCAAAGGAGAGGGATAGAAATTCAGCTCTTAGGTTGGATAAGGGTCTTCGGGGTGTGTGTGTTTTGTTTTTTTGTTTTGTTTGTTTAGTAAAATGAAGTCTCATGTCTTGGCAAATGGAATAGCTGGAAGAATGTTTCACACAACCACTTCAATTTTGTAATCTTCCAAAGTTCGGTTGGCACTACATATGTGTGCATAACAGTTAAATAGAATTTTAAATGCTTTTTTAAAAAACAAATCTCTCATTTGATGCACTTACTGCCTTTGCTTCATTAAAGGTACATCTTGTACAAAACAGCTCATTCAAGTGTAGTAGCTTTAAAGTTCCACAGTATAGAATTCTTTCTATTGTGTCCTTTTTAAGCAAGCCACTTAAGATGGACACTCAGAAGTGCCTCAGTTAAGGTTGCTTGCACAGCATTAAACCTGTCCTTTGTGTTTATTTGTTACCGTGGTTGTAAATAATTGTATAATGGATGTTGTTAAAAGGGAGTACAGTTTTTCAAGCATGTGTGGGACTTCAGCTGCAAGGTTACTTAAGAGTCTTGGGTAAAATTTTGAAGAGTGCCTAACTCATTCAGATTGTGGGTTGTTGGTGCATATTGAATAAAGCAAGGACATAATGAATGGGATCTATGTTTTTGTGGGTAAATTCTACTTGCAGTTGTTATAGCATAGGTCTGGAGTAAATCTGTCAGCAGGTTCTCCCTGTCCTCCCTGCCCCCGTGTAGACCAGACCAAACAAAATACAGAGGACTGGCATCAGGATTCTAAAAACAGTAGCTGTTAGTCTTAGCTCTATAGTAATTATACAGAAGATTAATTAACAAATAACTGAGAGAATCCAGAATTACTTAATGGTAGTGCTTGTCATGCTACATCCTCTCACAAAATCTTGATTCTTTCAACATCATCCGCAGTCACCCATTATGTAAGTTCTTGACTTGAGCAGTTGTGGGAAAGCTTTAAATGCTGTAACTATGAAACAGGACAGTAATTCCTGGGCTGAGAAGGAGTGGGGTTTATAAATGAAGGTGTGTAACTAAGAATTGACTTGTGAACGTAATCACAATTTCTTGCCAATGTAACAGAACTTGCATAAGGCCAGTTGTGATATATGGAGGTACGCAAACAGGTCATTCAATTCGTCAGATAATGCAAGGCTGTAATATATTATGTGCTACACCGGGAAGGCTTATGGACATCATAGGTAAAGAAAAGGTAAGATCTTACCTAAAGTTTCGATTACGTTTAAGAATATAGTTTACCTTGAATTCCTTGAAAACAGTTTGCAGCATTTTTTTTACAGATCAGTGTGTCAGTCTAACTTGATGCAAGCAAAGACATATTTGCAAACTTGTCACCATTGATAGAATGGATGAATTTGGCAGTCAAATGAGGTTGCAGTGATTCCTTTTGCATGACCTAACTAGGTAGCATTTTTAAATAAATGCTAAACTTGTTTCAGTAGTATAACTAGCCAGTGTAAAATATATACGTTTGTAAATAGATGCATATTTAGAGCACTTAGCAGGATTTATGTTTGGACTCTCTTTTTTTGTAACACCATAAATGTATATAGCACTTTTAAGACAACTAGTTGTGACAGTATTCTTGCCCTGAGGAACTGGAGTCGGACATACCGCCAACCAGGCAGACAGGCAACTATTTGGAAGGTTATGTGGCAAGAAAAGGATTACAGAAGTGAAAGATAATGACAGTCTTGTTTGTTTATGGGCTCAGTCTTCTTTGTTTTGATTTTCAGAAAATTAAAATTTTGGAGCAGGAACATGAGCTCAGGTCTCCCTAGCAGTGTCTCTGTTTGGGGCAAATCTCCATCTGACTTGCACTGGCTTAGTGTTCCATTGGTTGTAAAATCCTTAGTATTAGGATTAGCAGCTTTTATTGTCTTTGTGGAACTATTTTCTTAATATGAAATAAATTAACATATTTGAAAATAGCTTATTTTTTCCATTAATCGGTTTGTAAATTTGTGACTATTATTTGCACTTTGGTGATTATGTTGGCAGAAAAACACAAAATCTGTGATGTAGTGTTAAAGTAGTGCACGCTAAATGGGCCCTTGGCCAGGTGAAGATGCCTGAGTCCCTCCTACAGAATTGTGTTTTCCTTCCTACCAAGGAAGCATCTAGTGTTGGTTTTCCATCCTTTTTCCTAGGACTACTTCTCAGAACCTCACTCCTGATTGGTGACAGTAGTCACAAAATAACTTCTGTCTGTAGCTACTAATTTGTTTTGTGACTTCGTGGAGGTTTGCATTAGTGACACCAAGGGATCATGTCAGGGAACAAGGGTGTGTTAGGTATCTGTCACTAGTAAACATTAGGGGTATGTTTATGACAAAATGGATGTGTTCCAACTAGACTAAAATTTTTAACTATGCTGAACTAGATCAGGAAACAGTTTTGTACGGAAATTCCCTGACACATTGTAGAGTAGATAGATAGTGCAGAGGTAAAGTAAATTAAGATCTTTAAGTTGTGTACTGAGTAGAAATGAACAGGAATAAGGGGATTCTGGGGAGAACAGGAAGTATTTTAAATGTGACTGACCTGCTGTCTGAGAGGGGAGGAATCTTACCATTATCACTGATAAAGAGTCTCAGAAAATGGCATTGGCAGAAGAGTTTCTTCTTTTTAGCCTGTTCTGTTTTGAATGTGTCTTTACTGAAATATTTTAAAGCTGTTTTCTTTCTTGTGCTTAAATAAAAATCCGCTAAAGATTGGACTGCATAAAGTGAGATATTTGGTGTTAGACGAAGCCGACCGTATGCTCGATATGGGTTTTGGTCCAGAGATGAAGAAATTAATCTCTTGCCCAGGCATGCCATCAAAAGACAGGCGTCAAACACTAATGTTTAGTGCAACTTTCCCGGGAGAAATTCAAAGGTGTGTGACAGTTTGCATGAAGCCGGAAATGTAGCTGTTAAAATGTGTTTTTAAGATCTGTGATCAGACTTTGCTTATTTGGACAATCAAATAAAAATATTTGAAGCTGCTACTTAGTACTGTTGTAATAAATTGAACACTAACGTTTAACAAACTTTACAATAATAAACTTAATATCTTATTAAGACCCCAATTTGAGCTCATTTTGTGTGGTTTGTGTTCACTATGTAAAAGAGTTAACTTCAGTTACTGCTGCATAAGTCACTCTCTCCTTGGCACATAAACAGAGGAGATGCTGACTTGTGCTAGAAGCAGTGTGGTCTGGTGGACTGCTGAGCTTGCTGAGATTCAGGAATCCTGACTTCTAATCCTGCAATTTGAGAATGCAAAGCACTTACTGCTAATTTTTCTTACTAAAGATTAATGTGTTGATTATTTTAAAAATTTAAGACAAAAATTCTGCCCTGGAATATGTATTCAGGATTCCTGTAACATTAATGGGAGTACTGTATATCCCAGGATATAATTTGGCCTGAAAGCTCTAATTTTTAAGTCTAAATGTATATTCTTTTGCTGTGTTGTGGTGAGTAGGTTTATATATAATAAAAAGCTTTATGCAACTTACCTGATTTGTATTGTGCTAATTATAAGTAGTTGTAAGAACCACTGCAATAATGTAAACCTTGTTCTTTTTGAAGGCTGGCTGGAGAATTTTTGAAACCTGAATACTTATTTGTTGCTGTTGGACAAGTGGGTGGAGCCTGCAGTGATGTTCAGCAGACCATTCTTCAAGTTTCCCAATATTCCAAGAGAGAGAAACTGGTTGAAATTCTACAAAGCATAAGTAACTCTTTGTTACCTTTTTAAATTGCCTTTTCCAGTGAGAGAGAGAGAATCAAGTTAATAGGAATTTATTTTAGCGCTTGATTCTGCTACTCAGCCAGGCCCAGGGCACCACTTTTCTAGGCACTGTACTGTTATCTAGTAGAAGACAGTATCCATTTCAGTAGAGTATTTTCTTTCTTTAGCAAATTTCACTGCCTTTCCTAATGTATGTAATTTTGTTTTAAACATATTTATGTTGTATATAGGTGTTCTCTAGATAGTCCACTAGTATTGGGTACTGCTAGACAAAAAACAGTTTCCCAGGTTGCTGGCACCCCCAGAGCAAAAATAAGGATTTGTGGTCATTTCTGTGAAGGAACTCTACAGTCTACAATTCCACCTGCGAGTCTTAACTTTGTACCCTGATCCAATTTTAGTTTATTCTTTGGAACTGGAATTCTGTGGGGGAATATTGACCTCTAGTTAGTGATGGCAAGTTGTTAGTTGGGGGAAAAGGCATTGAAGGTTTCTGCCAATTGGTTGGGAAAGCTATCGGAAGCAAGAACATCCCAGTTTCCAGATCATTGGTCCACTTGTAGAAATGCAAAGTACAGATACAATCAAATACTTCTACCACAAAATTGATTTTATCTAATTGATAGGTGTTGTTCAATTATGTGATACTTCATACTACGTTATTAAAAGTGTTCTGTATCTTGTAAATGTAATAAATTCTTACTAATGTTAGGCCTCAACACATGTCCTGTTAAATCTTTTCTGAGAAGTGGGGAGGTGCTGTTGTCCTGCTGGTGTCAAGTGTGCAATGCTGGCTACAAAAGTGCCATGCAAATGCTTGTTCTCACTTTCTGTTGACACTGTAAATAACAAGAGGGCAGCATTATCTCCTGTAAATGTAAACAAACTTGTTTGTCTTAGTGATTGGCTGAACAAGAAGTAGGACTGAGTGGACTTATAGGCGCTAAAGTTTTACATTGTTTTCTTTTTGAGTGCAGTTATGTAACAACAGCAAAACTACATTTGTCAGTTGCACTTTCACAATAGAGATCGCACTACAGTACTTGTATGAGGTGAATTGAAAAATACTATCTTTTGTTTATCTTTTTTACAGTGCAAATATTTGTAATAAAAAGTAATATACACTTTGATTTCAATTACAGGACAGAATGCAAGACATCTGAAAATGTAGAAAAGCATCCAAAATATATATATTTTTAAGAGAATACTAGGGTTGGAAGGGACCTCAGGAGGTCATCTAGTCCAACCTCTTGCTCAAAGGAGGACCACTCCCCAAACAGATTTTTGCCCTAGAT
This sequence comes from Chelonoidis abingdonii, assembly GCF_003597395.2. NCBI lineage: Eukaryota > Metazoa > Chordata > Testudines > Testudinidae > Chelonoidis > Chelonoidis abingdonii. Next base: position 36,519,461 of record NC_133774.1, read on the forward strand.
CCCTAAATGGTCCCCTCAAGGACTGAACTCACAACCCTGGGTTTAGCAGGCCAATACTCAAACCAATGAGCTGTCCCTCCCCCAATTTCAATTGGTATTCTATTGTTTAAGTATGATTAAAACCTCAATGAATTGTAACTAATTGTTTTAACTGTGATTAATTTTTTTGATTTGAGTGAGTTAATTGCGATTAATCGACAACCCTAATTATTCCTCTTGCTATTAATGAGCAAAGATTAAGGTGATAGGCAAGGAGCTGCAGATGTTGGATCATGGGGCGTAGGGAATTGGCGAATGCAATACAGAATGTTTTACCCCAAAGATATTGGCTTGATGCAGAAACTAGTGGGTGAAATTCTGTGGCCTGTTTGTGTAGGAGGTGAAACAAGATGATCAGACTGGTTCCCTGTGGTCTTAAACGTGGAATCTATTTAAATGATGGCAATATGTTCATGGTATAAATGATAAAGAACACATTAGTGCTTTTGAGAATGTAGGAAGTCTGTAATGTTCCTCCTTTACCAGATTGTGTCTCTAATCTGTTGCAGGAGATGAGCGAACTATGGTGTTTGTGGAGACAAAGAAGAAAGCAGACTTCATTGCAACCTTTCTTTGTCAAGAAAAAATACCAACCACCAGTATTCATGGGTAAGTATTTTACTGAATAAATTCTTTTGGTCTGCTGTGGTTTATTTAAATTAAAAATGACCTCTTCTGTTAACTCATTTGTCATGAGCAAAACCATTACTGGACCAAAACACTTGGAACCAGGATTCTGATTCTCAGTGCTTACTGGGCAGTGTAAGAGTTGGGGGTGGTAGGAATCCTGTCCCCCTTGCTAAACGGCTAAATATTTTTCAGTTGTTTCCCTGGGATAAATTGTACATATAAGCCTCTTTGTTTTCAGTTTAAACTGATTTTTACCAAAAAATTCTGGGGTTGTATAAAAATAAAAAAAGTATTACTCAGTTTTTTCCCATTTTCATCCTCCTTTTGTATCATTCAAATATATAAAAAATCACGTTTTATTAGGAAAATACAATACATCGCATGAGATGTATGTATTATGATGATACATCAGTCTGTATATTGTGGCAGAGCTCCAACCTTGTCCCATGGGTCTTGCGTGTCCAGGTGATTTATGCTAGTCTCAGAGGCTCACTGTGACCCTCCATGTAGCCCTTCTCTCTCTCTCTAGGGTCAGGGTTACAATCTGCTGAGCGTTTTTCATCATAAGCCAGCAAGAAGGTTGGTGAGACAATTCTCACAGTCTCTGTTGTCCCTACGGGCATATTCAAGAACAGCTTTTAGCTTCCTGTCCTGACAGGGACCTGTTTCTGTAGTGGCAGGTTGTGGGGAACCGGGCCCTCCCTCTACTCTGGGTTCCGGGCCAGGGACCCTAGTGGCAGCAGCTGTTGGCAGCCAACCTTTCACGGCCAGAGCTGCTACACTTCCCTGGGCCACTTCCCCACAGCTCTCCTGCTTCTCTCTTAACGTCTTCTTCACCCTTACCTTAGGGCTCCCTTTCCAGTGGCTTGAGGGTGTCTTCATTAGCCAGCCCTTCAGCCACACTTCCTCTCCTCTGACTCCCTGGCTCTCCCTGGCCTAACCAGAGTGAGCCCTTTTACAGTATCAGAGGGGCCTTAATTAGGGTCAGGTGTTCAGATTACCTTAACGGCCTCAACTGACTCCCTGCAGGCTAGTTGGAGTCATGTGTCCACCCTAGCCTGGAGCAGCCCCCACTCTGGTCAATCAGGGAACAGAAAACTGCTTTTCCAGTGGCCAGTATATCTGCCTTCTGCTATTCTGCTGTACCCAACTGGCCTGGGTCTATCACAATATGCAAAGCTGCCTGTTGAAGTAAGGCTATGTATTACTCTGGAAGATGCGCACAATAAACAAACAGGCACGCATGCAAGCTCTGAAGTGCGAGCGAATCTGAACGTACTGATGAATCTCACACCCATCATGTAAAGATTTCAAGCTGTTAGCAGATAACGATTTAAAAATTTGACGCACTAAAATGGGAAGAAAATGAAAATTGTATCAGAATACCTTTCAGAGCACAAGGAAATATTCATTCTTTTCTCGTTTTTCTTTTTTTAAACTTTTGAAGTTGAATGTACATGCTGCAAATGGTGTGGCCAATTATTAAATTTAAATGTTTATAGGCTAATAGTTCTAAGCTACAACAATAAGCTGTTTATTCAAATGAAAAGTTTTATTTGGGTATTAAGAGATGTATTGTTTTCTTAAACTCATAGGTGGCATTGTGTTTTGATTTTGGTTTTAGTTCTGCAGCAAACCACATTGATTAATGGAATTCAAAACATTAATCTACTGAATGCTTTCCCCTCCTGTCTTTCCATTCACCAAAATAAACCCCGATATTTACCCAGAAAAATTAATAGTTTTTTGCACTGATTTTCACCTGCTTTTGTTGTTATGGTAATAAAAACTGATACATTCCTGGGGAAAATTAAATAAATTGAAAACAAAGGGCCCTATCTACATATAATTGTACATATAGCATGTACAAAGTGGTTTTCCTTGTACACTGCTCCAGTGGGGTGCTGTCCTGAGACAGTGATTCCCCATCTTTACTGCAATGCACAACTGAGGTTATAGTGTCCATCTAATCCATAATGCTGTGGCCATTTTCACCATATAAATACAATTTTATAGACAGAGAAAATTGTTGACTTTTTAATGAAACTTGAATTACAGAATTATAAGTTGTTCGATTAGCTTTTTACTCTGTATCATGAAAACATATAGTTTTATAAGTAAACTTTGTAACAACTAGCTACAAATTTTTTTGAACTGTCACATTGTCGAACACTTTATTTGGCCAAATTGCTTTGGCCAGCTTCAATATATTGACTTAAATTGAATTTAAAACTCTTGAAAGGTACCAGACTCCGTCCTTGAGACTCAAGTCCTGTTTATCTGCAGAAAGAAGGAAATCAGAACTGGTCGAATTAAAGCCTACAGATGTCTCACAGTGGAGGGAACATGGATAACTTCATAACTTTCCCATGTGGTGTGCTTTAATTCAGATAGTGGTAGTGCAATGAAAGAACATAGAGTGGGAGCACAAGCATTTGGAGATGGCATTTCCAACACTAGCATTCACTTCTCATGTTAAAAACACGTGACGAGGTGGAGCAGGAATACATGAGAAAGTGAGAGCAATAATATGTAATTTTTACCATCTGCATTTTGCTGCTGAGAGTTTTTATGTTCTATTTTCATTTCCCTGTTTTTGGAAGCTCATGGGATTTGGGTCTTATTTTCTGGCTCTGTGGCTAAATGTTTTGGCCTGCTTGGAGATCCTGCAGAACATGAGAAATAGAGGGGCAAGTTACTGCCCCAGATATACTTGGATTCTCACTTCGCTCCAAGGATGAAAGGGTAATGTAGTCATCTTACATATTTAATCCTTGGCTTCTGTCAAGATTGTCATTTATGATGGTGACATTTTCAATGCAGAGCAACGCCCCCGCAGGGCCTGGAGTAAGAACCAGCTAATTTTACAGGTCCTCAGAAACTCCTCTTATGAGTCTGACTACCTTTCAGTACTCTGGGGGAATTCTGCACCAAAAAATTAAAAATTCTATGTACAATATTTTAGAATTCTGCAAAATTCTGCATAACACAATATAATCATGCCATTTTCAATTATTTTGGTAATTTATTTTAAAATACATGCCAGCAAGTATCTTTATAACAGTACAGACAAGAAAATATTCAGGAAATGTGTTTTGACAAATAAATCCCTTACTAGGCATATTAATACAGAATTTTGAGTAATAATTCATTTAATTTACAATATAGAAATGTTTCCTGCATCCCTCAAAGCAATGCAAAGGCTTGGGGGAGTCCAGGGTAATGGAGGAGCTGAGAGAGAGGGAAGTAATCACTGGGAAGGAGCCTGGGAGTGAACCTGGAGGGTTGTCGGGTGTGGGTAGGAGAAGTATGGAACATTTTATTGTTGTTGGGAGGGAAGGGAGTGTTAGGAAGTTGGAGTATTCCCCATGCAGACTTTGGCTGATCTCTAGCCTCTTCCATTCAGTCAGGCACATCTGCCCCCTCCCTCTGTGTCCCTGTGCACCTCACTCAGCCACCGCATCTCCTCGTCTCCATCTGTCCCTGCACCACCACTTCCGTTCAGTCCCGGATCAGTGCTGTCACCCCACTAGCTCCTGTGACCCTCCTAGCAGCCCTGTGTGCCCCTCTCTGTCCCCCCATATCCCATGTCTCTTCACCTGGCCCCATGGGCAGGGCACTGTGAGGAATGGGTGTCTCCTCTTCCTTTGTGTGGCTGGCTGCTTTCTGTTCTGGCACCACAGCAGCCCCTGGTGGGTGAAAGGTATAACTGCATTGCCTCCCCAGGAGGATGTATTTTCTGCAGAGAAGAAGAAAAAATCTGGGGGGAATACGAATTCTGCATGTGCATGGTGGTGCAGAATTTTCTGAGGAGTACTTTTGGGCAGTAGCAGCCTGGGCCAAATTCATACTGGTGGGTTACAGAGCAAGAAGACTCAGATAGCTAGACTTGTAGCCGAACAAATTAAAATGAAGTTAAGAGTAGTGGTTTGGATTGTGGAGGAAACACTGAAATACCAAATATAGTTACATGTGTTACCTTTATCTCCTTTTCTTTTCCTGATTCTGACACTCTTCTTTCCTAGATTTTCAATGTCCGAATATCTCTGTTCACTCCCCACTCAGTGCTGAAGTTTTCTCGTGAGTAGCTATGTCTGAGGACTCTTCGAGGACTAGTATCTTTCCTAGCATTTAAAGCTAGATTTCTCAGGAATAGTAAATATTTTAGGACCTGTCCCATACATTTCTGGTCAAAAGTTCCTGCCTTTTTAGGAATTATTCACAGCAGTTTTAGAACGTCTGTTTTATTCATAGCTAGTTTATCTGTCTCCGGGGTCAAAGAATTCCTTAAAGACAAAATACAAGTCTAGAAAACAGAAGTCTAAGCAGCGTAAATGTGCCAAATCTTCAGATGCTTAGGACAAATCTCAGGAGAAGGACTACCTTTCTGGTTTTAAGTTCAGTAAAATCCAGTGCAGATGGTCGGACTCCCCCCAAGAATGATCTGATGAGTTACACTGGGTCTGGAGCAGCCTTGCAGTATAACCAACAAGAAACCTTAAAACAAAAAAGCAGGAACCTCCTTTAAAACAGGCATAGAACACAGATCAAGTCTGAAAAGAGGGTGCTTCTAATCTAGGCTTGGTAAGGGAGTCAGTTTGACTGCCTGTTTGACCATGGACAAATATTTCTGCAAGAATACCCTATTGTAGGTGATGGCTACCTTTTTTGTTGCATCATGGTGCCATCTGTTAGCAAACCTGCTTAAATTTCTTGAACACTCTTTTTACTACATGGTAATGCCACATGTTAGGAAGAAGGTGAACTAATCAAAAGTTGAGCATTGTAACTGGCTAGAATGTTCTAGAATAAACACTCTGTATGCCTTTACTTGTAAACCAGGCCGTCGTCATACATGGTTGTTTACAAGCAACGTTCAACAAGTTTAAAGATGCGCTTCTTGCCTTGAAGGCTTACAGTCTAAACTGACTAGACAAACATACAGAAATTAACTCAGAAGGGAGTGGAGGAGAGAGAGGAGGGTTCAGTCGTTAAACTTCTGCACCTAATACACACAGAAGATGCACGGTTATTGAGCTGTTTGAAGAGATGGCCTGCTGCCTACATAGCATAAGTGCATTTACAGTTAAAAATTTTTTTTATAGCTGCTATTTGTTCTATTTCTGATTAATTTAGTTTTTCTTTTGTTGTAACTGTTTTGGTCTTGAATAACATTCACATTTTAATGCTGACTTAAACTACTAAAAAGTGTATTGGGGTTTTTTTTTTTTACAATTTCATTTCATTGTGTGCTGTATTTTTCAAAGTTAAAACAACTTGTTAAATAACTTGGTTTTTGTAATTAGGCATATGTATCTAAAGCTGAGCCTATTGAAGACCATAAAGTCTTCCTCTTCTTTGTTGTTGTTACTGAGCTAGTAAATTAGTGCTACAAAATATTTGACCAATACTTGACTGGTCAGTTGCCCAGTTATTTTTGGATAAGTCAAATGCCCAACCCTATTTTAATCTGTCCTATTTAATCTGTAGTATTCTCATCACTGTTCACAAATGTAGAAACAGACAAGAGATTTACAGACTTCAGAAACTACCAATCTTGGGTATAGTCTTGAAAAACCGTGTCATGGTGGCAGAGGATAAAGAGCTATAATGCGAGCCAAGAGTTTATGATGCTTCTTTACAGAATCACCATATTGCATTTTTTTAATATGTAGGGCAACAGAAGAATTCATCTTGAGGAGCAATACAGTTTACTATACAACCCAATGTAGAGATCTTCCATCTTTCGACTCTCTATCTGAACACAGAAAAAAGATACTCTTTGGAAATAAACAAAGCATTTGTAATATACATTGGGACATCTGGGCTGTTCAGAAATCTGTGCCGTATTCTCCTTTTTCCCACAGATTCAAAGAAAGCATGTGCACAGACCCTAGGTTAACGTTTGCTCTAATTTAATACTTGTGTAAATAATTAGCCTCAAAGGGGTCATGTTTAGTTTACACCCATATAACTGAGAATAGAACAGGGCCCACATCTGTGGGTGAACTACAGCTGGAAGAGACTGCATGACACCAATGCAAGAGGACATCAGCCCAGGTTCTTCCAGATCTATTACACCCGCAGCTTAGAAATCATTTATAGCATGAGAATAAACACCTAAAGTGGCCAAGTTACAAGTTAATTAGCCATTATAAATGAAGCCATTGCCATCTTTGGCAGGAAGATATACCCTACAATAACTCTTTAACTTGCCTTCTCCCTTAATTGTTCCACTTTATTCCTTTTAGTTCAGTTTTGCCCTCCTATCTTATTTCCACATCTATTTTTGTGTTTACTGGACTGCTTTCTTTTCTTTGATTTGGACAAAAAAGAAATGCAAATATAAACCCTATTCCTTGGACCTAGCATATATAAATAGTTACTATGTCAATCAAGATGCCAAAAATTTTAGCTGTAGAAGGTCAAGAGGTTAAGGGTGAGTCCTGCACCATTCACTTGCCTCTGATTAACAGTTGTACCTGCATCTGGGAATGGCAGAGAGATGCCTGCATATCTCCCCTGTGACCATTTGGAGAATCTGTACAATTTATTAACTCCATCTGAGATTGACTCTCTTAGTATCTTTACCAAGCTGCAAACTCCATGTTGAATGTGGGTTTAGTTGTCATGTCTCTTGTGCAATTGCTTCTATGTTGGATTGAAATTCCAAGATAAAAGCCTAATTAAACAGTAATTAAACTTTGACTGTCCATCTAAATGATAGATGGCTGCTGCTAAGACAAACCATTCTTTCAAGTCTGAACTCGGGGCAGGTCACTGTAGCAATTAATTATAAAATAAATCAATTGGAATATAAATATTGTAGCAATGAGAATTACCTAGTAGGTGCACTGGTCACCTGACAGAGGAGACTGGATGGTTATAAAAAAAAAAAAATACCCCCCCCCCCCACTTTTCTCCAGTGCAAGATGGAGTAGCAGCCCAGTATGTAGGGACCTGATGAGGCAGGGGACCCTGTCTATGTTCCTGAACATATGGTGCTCCCAAGGACTCCCAAGGGAAGAGTGAGTTATGAGGGGCATCTAGGATATTTATCTTTTAAATTATCTGTGCTCTCTTAACTGAAAGGGCAGTGATGTTGAGAATCTTGTGTAGTGTGTTACAATTACCAGAGGCCTCCTGAGAGTGTTAAACTGTAATCCAAAAGGCTCACATGTTGGGGTGGAGATCTGAGAGATGGTGTGTTGAAACTCTGGTGGTGTCTGAAGGGTCAGCAATGAGGCCAAGGACTAAGCAGCTGGACAGCAGATTCCAGCTTTCATGTTCTAAGCAAAGGGTCTGTGCCGTGAGTGTACTAAGTGTGTTTAGGCCCCAAGACTTGGGGCAGTAGCTGGGCTCCGTTCAGCCTCTGGAAGCATAAAATACCCAAGGACTGAGCAGATGGGTTCCTTCACTACAGTGTAGTGAGTGATCAAGAGGGGGCATTCAGCTGGAATCCATGACATCTTCTCTTGGGGCTCTGGTAACAAGGAGAAATAGTGTGTTTGGTAAACTGATGCTTGACTAGATATCTGTAGTCTTAGGTAAAGCTTTTCATCACCGCAGTACACTGCAGCATAATATTGCAAATGTATATTGAAGCAATGTTAGTCTGAACATAGAAACATATCAGACTTTTGTGTCTCTAAGCACAAAACTGATTTACAATTTCCAGCATCTCATATTTTCTCCTTCACATCTCTTTTCTGGCTATTTACTTCAGACCCCTCCTTCCACCCATCACATTTGTGTCCCCTGACGATTTTGCAAGAGTGCTCCTATGATCACTGCGCTCCCAGGCCAGAAATGAGGAGGTCCTATCAAAACATCATGCCAGGGGTCTGCAGAACTGAATGTATATCCAGAGGTGCAAGTTAAGGATCCCCGCTGTATATTTTAATAGTTTTACTTCTCAGTGAAATGTTGCCAATTTGGTTTTATAAAATTTGAAACATTATTTTTTCTTAAATACCAGTATTGCCCATGTGTCTTACTATCCATAGCTTGCAATGCCCCTCTGCCATGTACGTTGGCCAAACCGGACAGTCTCTAAGCAAAAGAATAAATGAACACAAATCTGACATCAGGAATCATAATATTCAAAAACCAGTGGGAAAACTCTTCAACCTCTCTAACCACTCAGTGACAGTCTTGAAGGTGGCAATTTTGCGACAAAAAAACTTCAAAAACAGACTCAAAAGAGCTGAACTCTAATTAATATGCAAATTAGATACAATTAACTCAAACCTAAACAGAGACTCAGAATGGTTGGGTCATTACACTAATTGAATCTATTTCCCTTGTTAAGTTCTCCTCACACCTTCTATGGGTCAACCCAATTATCACTTCAAAGGTTTTTTTTTTCTCCTGCTGATGATAGCTCATCTCAATTGATTAGACTCTTCCTGTTGATATGCATACTTCCACCTTTTCATGTTCTCTGTGTGTATAAATATCTCCTCTCTGTGTGTTCCATTCTATGCATCCAAAGAAAAGAACTGTAGCTCATGAAAGCTCATGCTGAAATAAATTTGTTAGTCTCTAAGGTGCCACAAGTACTCCTGTTCTTTTTGCAGATACAGACTAACACAGCTGCTACTCTGAAACCTATCCATAGCTTGTTGATCTTTGACTTGCAATATCTTAATCTGTAGCGTTCACTTGTCTTTAGAGAAAAATCTATGTTCTAACCAATGCTTTCTTTGTTTGCAGTGATCGGGAACAGAGAGAGCGAGAAGAGGCTCTTTGGGACTTTCGTTCTGGAAAATGTCCTGTTCTTGTTGCTACTTCAGTAGCAGCAAGAGGCCTGGATATTGAAAAAGTTCAACATGTTATTAATTTTGATCTTCCTTCCACTATTGATGAATATGTTCACCGGATTGGGCGAACTGGACGCTGCGGCAACATCGGAAAAGCTATTTCTTTCTTCGATCCTGTTTCAGACAACCACATAGCCCAACCTCTGGTTAAAGTGCTTTCAGATGTATGTTGATCAGTTTTTTCAAAATTAAATGTGTTCTCATTTCATATACTACTAAGACTTCATTTTAATGCATAGACTAGCTATTAGTCCTGTGTTGCACTTGAAAAACTCTTAATATGTAATTTGGCAATCGTCAGTATTTAAATTTGCAATTATTCTTCTGTAGGCTCAGCAGGAAGTTCCATCATGGCTGGAAGAAATTGCGTTTAGTGCTCAGGGAACTGGCTTCAGCAATCCAAGAGGAAATATCTTTGCATCTGTTGATACTCGAAAGGTAAGTTTGGAACAAAGAAATTAAATTGTTGGTTTTGGAAATGTTTTATAAGCTAGGTCCAGGTCAGTGTAAAATGTCTTTTTGGTGTCCTTTAGTATTGTAGTTTGAGTGGGTAGGACGATCTGGTCAAGACGGCTCTTGAAATAAGAACTGTTAGCGATGTGTGTAGAATTCAAGAGTGAGAGAAAGTGAAGGGAGACACATCTGTACTACAGCTGGTTATGAGGAGTTGCCAAAAGAGGCTGAACTTAAATTCTGTATTTGGAAGGGGAGGTTTCTTCAAGAACAGTTTTGTGACAAATATTAATACCAGGGTTGGCAAGTGATTAAAAAAATTAATTGCACAATTAATCACACTCTTAATAATAGAATACCATTTATTTAAATATTTTTAGATGTTTTCTACATTTTCAAATGTATTGATTTCAGTTTCAACACAGAATACGAAGTGCACAGTGCTAAGTAGTATTTTTCAATTCACTTAATACAAGTACTGTAGTGCAATCTCTTTATCATGAAAGTTGAACTTACAAATGTATAATTATGCACAAAAAATAACTGCATTCAAAAATAAAACAATATCAAACCTCAGAGCGTACAAGTCCACTCAGTCCTACTTCTTGGTCAGCCAATCGCTCAGATAAACAAGGTTATATACATTTGCAGGAGATAATGCTGCCTGCTTCTTGTTTACAATGTCACCTGAAAGTGATAACAGGCATTCGCATGACACCGTCGTAGCCAGAGTTTCAAGATATTACATGCCAGATGCACTAAATATTTATATTTCCTTTGTGCTTCAACCACCATTCCAACGGACATGCATCCATGCTGATGATGGGTTCTGCTCGATAACTATCCAAAGCAGAGTGGACCCAAACATGTTCATTTTCATCATCCAAGTCCGATGTCACCAGCAGAAGGTTGACTTTCTTTTTTGGTGGTTCGGGTTCTGTAGTTTCTGCATCGGAATGTTGCTCTTTTAAGACTTCTGAAAGCATGTTCCACACCTTGTCACTCTCAAATTTTGCAAGCACCTCTAATTCTTAAACCTTGGGTTGAGTGCTGTAGCTCTCTTTAGAAATCTCACATTGATACCTTCTTTGCGTTTTGAGAAATCTGCAGTGAAAGTGTTCTTAAAATGGAAATTATGCTGGGTCATCCATAAGAAATTGCTATAACATGAAATATATAGCAGAATGCAGGTAAAATACAGAGCAGGAGACGTACAGCTCTTCCCCCAAGGAGTTCAGTCACAAATTTAATAAACGTTTTTTTAATGAGTCATCAGCATGGAAGCATGTCCTCTGGAACGGTGGTTGAAGCATGAAGGGACATACGAATGCTCAGCATATCTGGCATGTAAATACCTTGCAACGTTGGCTACAAAAGTGGAATATCTGTTCTCACTTTTGAGTGACATTGTAAATAAGTAGCTGGTAGCATTGTTTACATTTACAGGAGATAAACTTGTTTGTCTTAGTGATTGGCTGAACAAGAAGTAGGAATGAGTGGACTTGTAACCTCTAAAGTTTTACATAGTTTTGTTTTTGAGTGCGGTTCTGTAACAAAAAAATCTACATTTATAAGTTGCACTTCCACAATAAAGAGATTGCACTACAGTACTTCTATGAGGTGAATTGCAAAATACTATTTTATCATTTTTACAGTACAAATATTTGTAATAAATTAGTGAGTACTGTACACTTCATATTCTGTTGTAATTGAAATCAATATATTTGAAAATGTAGATAAAAATCCAAAAATATTTAATTTCAATTGATAGTCTCTTGTTTAACAGTGCTATTAAAACTGCGCTTGATCATGATTAATTTTTTTATCACGATTAATATTTTTGAGTTAATCGCATGAGTTAACTGCGATTAATCAACAGCCCTAATTAATACCAAAAATTGTTCCCTTTTTAGAGGCTCTTTTTGTTGATTTTTCTGCCTTTAGAGGAGACAAGTTTTCCAATTGCTCCTGTGACATCTAGCATTGTGAATCTGCCTTTCTCAAGGCAACTTTGTGTTTTAACTTAGTGCCATTTCTGATTGGGTGTTGGAGGGATTTTCATTCTCTGTTTCAATCTCCTAGTTTTGCCTGGTGTTTTCATTTCCACCACCCCACCCCTTAGTTGTTTCTCTCATTCCTTTGCTCTTTGACATTTAGCTTTACTGAAGCTTCTAATCTAGAAGCAGAGACACCTACATTTGTGGAAGTGTTGTATCTGCCTTCCATGAAGGAGGTGTATGCTAAATTTCATTGAGCTGCTTTGATATGGGTCACATGTTCACCAGTCTGAGCTGGAAGGGGATTACATGTAGAAGTAAGCACATTGTCTGTGTTCTTTATCCAGACACGATATTTATGGGAGCAAAATAATTCCATGATCGTGCTAAAAAGCCATTGCAGAACATATTCTGGATCCTGACATCTCTTCTGGTTTTAAGACATTTGGGCTATGCCTGTCTTTCCGTGCATACAGGAGCAGTTCAGACTTGTCTGTGAGACTTGGGGCTTGGTCACCTTTCATTTCACTCTTGCATTAGATTTCTACTTCCAGCTGTGCAAATGAAGTAGTGGTTCAGTGTTCCCATCTCATCCATTATTATTGTCATTTCCATAGCATAACTTTGGGGCAGCAATGGCCAAAATCCGCGCCCCCCCTCCCCCCCGCCAAAACATCTTCCTTATGGGACCAAAATATCCTGGATTTTTTGACGAAATGAGCCCACTTTTTTTGCTCTGCTTACATCTGCTCATTTCCTGATTGTGGCATGGCAGGCCAAAAAAGGAAGACAAAGGACAATAACAACTGATTGGAGAGCACCTCAGGAGCCATAGAAAAGGAGCTCTTCCATAGTTCTGGTCATGGACTTTTGGGACCTCCCCTATCTCCTGAGATGCCCCTGGTGATGCTTCTATAGGCATGGGGGACCAGTCCTCTTTATTTCTTGGGACTCAACAAACCAAAACTGAACAAGGTCTTGTAAGAAGTAAGTCCAAAGATCCTCTCAAACTCCTGGTCCAATCACTTCTAATGGAAGAGCTCCAGGATCTCCTTTGTTCTCCAGTGGAACGTCTGATATCTTTTAGGGATGTTCCCTTTTGTGGCTTTCCTAGTTATGTATACAGCTATTAATTACATACAGTATGATGTACAGTAAAACTAGGGAACAGATCAGATTCCCCACTTCCACAACCAGATCTTCATCCAGAAAAAGCCTGCAGAGCCAGGAGTCTCATTTCTCAAACACTTGGTTCCTGTGAACTTCAAATAGGTGGATACAGAAGATAGTATCTGTGAAGCACTTCAGGTTCCTGATTTTTTTAAGGATGGAAAGATCAAGCAATCCTGAAAGATTTCTTATTCTGGAGTTAGGGGTAAGAACCTACCACTTGAGAAGAGATGCCCAGGGCTGTGCTCTGTATTCTAACATAGTTTTAAAAAGTCAGTAAAGGTGGGTCAAAAGACAGGACATGTCAATGAAAACAAAATTCAGAATGGAGTCATGCTAAATCCGTGAACTTGGCAGAAACTGCATATTCTGTGTGGCTCTTGTCAAAGCAATTTTTTCAGTTTTCTCATGAAATTCATCATTACTAGTACAAAATATTACTCGAGTCTGTTTCACTGTGTTCACAAAAGTACTGAGTGAGAAGTTCGTCTTTAGACAACATACTAATCAAAACATCATGCTTGTGGACCTCTCAGGAAGCAAGCCAAAGGCCTTCTGCCTACAGTGCTCTGGGCACTTGGATTTATGATTCAAGGAAGAGCTCTTATTCTTTACCTCTGAGGACTACTGGCCTAATATCTGAGTCTGAGACATATAAGGAGGCAGCCATTGTCTTTTCATATAGCAAAGTTTTAAAAGATCTAGTATGTAACAGCATTATCAGTACCTGCAGCTACTAGGTCTTCTGGTCTCTCACAAACAGGGATTACTCCATTGGCAAGACTGTACATTAGAGTTTGTGGCGATGCAGTCCCATAGTTGCTGTAAACGGGTAGCCCACATGCTAGGATTATCTCCTCAATGTTGAAGAAAGAACTGCTTTTCAGGATGGGGGAATACATCTGGGACACCACAATATACAGGCAGCATGATGTAACTCTGAGAGACTGAAGCATTAATACTCTAGAGATGCAAGTGGCCTTGTTTGCTTTTCAGAGAGAGCAGCCCATTTGGGTTCAGTCAGACAACACAGTGACATAGGCTTACAAGCGTCCTTTCCCAAGTTATCTAAATGATCTCCCTTGAGTGTAAGGTTGGCTAACTCCATGGAGGCCATCCAAACATCAAGTGAATCAAGTAAACAAAAGTAGGCTGAATAAACTATCAGCAGATAACTAAGGATGGCTCTTTCATCAAGAAGTGTTCTAGATCAGTGGCTTTTGACCTTTCCAGACTACTGTATCCCTTTCAGGAGTCTGGTTTATCTTGTGTATGCTAAGTTTCACCTCATTTAAAAACCGCTTGCTTAGAAAATCAAACCTAAAAATACGAAAGTGTTTCACCACACTTTTACTGAAAAATTGCTTTCTCATTTCCATCATATAATAATCAATTGGAATATAAATATTGTACTTACACGTCAGTGTATAGTGTACAGAGCCGTATAAAGTCATTGTGTGTATGAAATTTTAGTTTTGTGTGGACTTCGCTAGTACTGCTTATGTAGCCTTTTGTAAAACTAGGCAAAGAACTAGAGAACCTCTGCGTACTCCCAGGGATACACGTACCCCTGGTTGAGAACCACTTTTCTAGATGATATCCAAGTTGCTGAGTGGACATATTCACATACATTTGAAACACAAAATTGAGGGTGTTCACTGGGGAAAAGGGGCAAAGATTGTTAGGCTCTATAAAATAATATGCCTTTACCCTTGTACGGTCTTGCCACACTCATGGCTTATCAAGAACTTGGACAGAATTCTTACGGGGGTGTTTTTATGTTGATTTTAACAAAATGTATTTTCCAGCTCCTTCTGGGTTCTTACAGTATGGCCTGGGTTTGGCTTCCCACCATCAGATCTTATGTCTGAGTTAAACAGTATTATAAATATGGGCTCTTTTCTGCCTTGTCTGCCATACCAAGGATCCACTTATGAGGCTGCAAAATCCCAAGACTCACCCATTGAAACCAGTGGCATCTAATGCCTTGTATTTTCTTTCTTCAAGACATACTTAGTTGCAATCACAGTAGCAAAAATTTCCGGTATCACTGCTCCCAGAGGTCATGATTCTTGGTAGATCATCTTCAAGAACCAGGTTTACTTCATACATAAACAAGAGTAGCTCATTCTTCACCCATTTTATTCAAAACCATTAACACCCCAAATAGAAGGTATGACTGTATGAAATGAGCAGTTAAAATATACCTTAGAGTCAGGCTAGACAGAAAATTATCTTTTAGTTCTTTGAGTGATTGGTCACATGATTTCTACTTATGGTGCAGATGTACTCGAGATTGGATTTTTTTGGCCAGTATCTATTGACTTATGTCTGTATTTGTACTGTCCACCTGTGAGCATAAAGGGTGGAGTGGGCCCACCCATTCCTCAATTTCTTCTTACCTCCCATGACAGCAAGATGGGGCCTTTGCAGTGTCAGGTTATTCTGGACATTGTGCATCTTTTTTCCATGGTGCTGTTCAGCAGTCTTGTTTACCCATTGCCTTAAAAAACAAACAAACCAACAAAACCCATCCTCACCCCCTTTTCTATTAGATTTAGAGAACTCATGATATTGGGATCAAGTAGCAGTGTCTGAATTGTTGTCCCCATGGTTCAAAGCTGGCCCCTCTTGTGATGTGGCTGTTCTACTTAAAAACACAAATCCTACATGTCTCTTTTTTACCTTGGAGAGGGACATATCCCCAATATTTAGTCAGGTCTGCTGCTCCTTTTTCTGCAGTTTCTTGAAAGCAAGAGAGCTCAATCGTGAATTTTCCTCTGGAGAGATTAGAAAAAGCCTCCTCTGAACTTTAGACAAAAGGCCCTACCAAGCTTGAACAGCTTTGATTGGTGCTTCTGTGGACTGTGGCCCTATTCCAAGCTCCTGGGGTCATTCATCCAGGAGACTGAAACTTTCAACTACAGAGTCAGGTAGAGCAGCTAAGACTCCCCTCACATCCAGACTTCAGAAAGGGGTAAGAAAGAACACTTCACACACCAAGCAGAGCCCTAGGTCATGCTCTGTGGGGCCTAGTAAAATGAAGTAAAAACCTAACCATGCCACAGTATCTTGTCTCACTGTTCAGCCAAAAGGCAGTTCATGGCTCACATTAGGTTCCTCTAATGCCTTGGCATTAAACCAGTTACCAAGTACCCAGAAGTGTCAATCCACACTTCCCTGTATCTGATACCTGGGTACTGTTAGTGCACGAGGTGCTGACGACTCCTGTGGCAATGGCTCTGTTGCTGATACTTCAGGCACTTACTTTCTAGGCATTGAAGACATTTCTTTGTACTGAGCAATCACACAGTGACAGCACAGACGGAATCACCCTTGCTGCTCTTGTTTGCCATTAGAAAACTGTTTGCCACAGTACCGATGAATGCTGCTGTTCGGGTTGTGGTGGGGATTCAAGAACTCCCTAGGACACCGTCAAGAGTAGTCCCACTTAGAGAGAGAGTATTTGTTTCTTCCTTCCTTTCTGAACTCAGCAGGGAGGAATGCTCCATCCAATTACTTAAGTCTCACTCTAAATGGGCCTTACTGGTCTCATAGGGACTTTGCAGCAGACTGCAAGGTTTTCACGGGGAGCAGTCACCTTGATATCCACTCCCATGGCCCCAGCCTCTTACCCCTACAATATACAGTCTTGGCCTTAATGGCCTTCTTTGAATGTGTAGCTAGCTAGGAAAACTTCTGCTTGCTCCCTTTAGAGTTCAGTCTCCCTCTTATCCAGTGGCATGAGTCTATTAAAGAGTCTGTTGGTACTGTTCCACAGCCTACATCAGCAAAAACAGGACAGTGAGGAAGAATACCTGCAGGAAATGGAAGAGCCTATGATTCTAAAAGCAATATCTATTTTCTCACCAGAAAAGGTTACAGTTTCTTCTTCTAGTTACCTGTATCATTTTTTAAATCTTTCAAGATTTTTTACATCATATGGCTGACACCTTGGAGATCTCTGTGGAGACAGTGCAAGAAAAATCCTGCTGAAGACTGGACATCATGCACTCCTCCAGGCCTGGAAGTCTTGCCATGTTCATTAACAAAGGGATACTGGAACCAGCAAATAAAAGCCCCCTCCCCCATCTTTGGCACTCACATCTAAAAATTAGGTAGACCTTATCAAGTCCTGGTTAAGGAGTTTGAATATTTGTTCCCATCCGGTTCCTGGATTACTGGTAGTGGTGATTATACAAACAACAAAGGCCTCCAATGATGACTCCAAGAGACAAAGATCCAGCAAAACATTGATTTGTTTGGCAGAAAGACTTCCGTACTAAATAACTGGGCCTTTGAGTCTACAGATGCACATCTCAAATCACCAGGCACGTCTGTCAAAATATTACCTCATTTGGGACAAGGTATCACTGTCTATAGAATGACTCCCACAAGAATATAGGGAAGAACTGAAATCCATTGTATCTGATGGACAGCTAATGGTCCAAATATTACTGTAGACCGTTAAACACTTCTGATACAATGTCACGCTGAATGATCTCTTCTGTTGCCCATACAGGGCTCCATGATGCAATATTCAGGAATACCAAAAGAGGTCCAAACAATCATTGAAGACTTCCCATTTGAATGCTGTGACCTGTTTAAGGTGCCTACTGATATAACCCTTGGTTCTCTCAGATTTAAGAGCCATGCCTTGCTTGTTTGGAGCCTCTATGCCAGCTCTTTAAGGCAGGCCAGATCCCAAATAGAGGCCCTTTGCTTACTACTGTAATCCACAGAGAATCAAAGTTGTCAAGGAAAAAGCAGAGGTTTCAACACAAGCGGGTCCTCTGACTTCTTCCTCTACTGCACACCCCATATCAGCCTCACAGCAGCAAGTTTGTCATTTTCAAGAGCTAATCTGGAGCCATTTCAAGTTTCTGATTTGGAATGATACCCCATGCCTTGATGATTCCTCTGTTAGATCCCCAGGACAGTTTTATGGTTCTCGACCTACAAGATGCCTACTTTCCACATCTAGCATATAGGAAGTATCGCCAATTCAAAGTAGAATCGTCCTACTACCAGAACAGAAACCTTTCCTTTGGCCTTTCAATAGCACCGTGGGTATTCACATGTTTTGCAGTTGTCAGTTCACCTAAGGAGACAAGGGACAGTATACGCGAATCTTGATGATTGGGTCACTCAAGGAAGATCTCCACAATAGGTGAATAATTCCACTTGATACTAGAACTTTCTTTTCACACTGGGTCTTGGGATCAACAAAGAAGTCCACGCTGTTGCCGGCCTAAAGGATAGAATTAATAGGAGCCAGATTAGATCTGAGAACAGCAAGAATTTATCTGCTGCAGGAGAGGTTTGAGACTTTGGTAGACCTCCTCAGCCATCTACATGCTTACCCACAGACATCTATAAAAGCATACTTCAGACTTATCATACCACAAATCAGACTTCACTTACAATCCATTCAAAGGAAGCTGAAATCAGTATCTACCCAGCAGATATCATATGGACATGAGGGTACAGGTTGCCTGAGAATTCCTTTCAGATAGGCCACCCTTAGACATAAGGCTTCTGGATTCACTTGAAAAGTTACCTCCATGTAAATGTTCTAGAACGCAGAGCCACTTGCCCAGTGTGCACAGTAGTTGTTGATCCATGCAGCAGGGTTAGACAAGTCAAACAATGACAAACAACATAACTGCACTGAACTTTGTCAGGAAGGAGCACAGTTCTTCTCTTTCCCTTTATAAAGAAGGTTTTAATATCTGGAATTGACACAATCATAAAGTCCCATCAAGTGGCTTTATATTTACCAGGCTTACAGACTGTCCCAGAAGATCAGCTCAGTAGGCAATTTTCAGGTCATCATGAGTGTTCTGTCAACAACTAGATCCTGAACAGCGTCTTTCAAAGGTGGGAATATCCAAGAATAGACCTATTTGCTACAGACTAGACCAGGAAATGTCAGTATTCTGTTTCGGGGATTGCAGTGGGGGGCATTTGAGCCCAGGAATTCACTGTTTCCATATAACTTTGTAAGAATTTATCTGGTCTAATAGCAAAATGGACATGGCCAAACCCCATAATCCTATGGACAAATCTGAACTGTCTGTATTTGCAGGGAGACAGCCACAGCCCAAATGTCTGACTGTGGGGGAGAGATCAGTCCCAGAAGGGAAATAAATCATAACAAATTTTCTACTGTGTGTGTGTGTGTGTGTGTATATATATATATATATATATATATATATATATATAAAGTCATGGTAAGGGTAAGATTTTATATTGCTTTGACTCAGATTAAAACAAATGAACTTTCTTTTTAAGTTAAAATATCTACAAGTTAGTATCAACTTTATTTTCTAGATTTACCTAGGCAAAGACAGTATGAACACAGGAGGATTTACTATGTCATATACTACAAGTGCAGCTGATGAGTCATGGGATTAAGACTGAAACAGTACCAAGTTACAGATTTTGGTTTTGATACAAAAGTTTTTGTTTTTTAAAGACTTATAAAGTGAGAGATGTTCACATAACTAAATTCTTTACTGGCTAGTTAAGTAAAATACTTAAAATGTTTAAAAAACTGTTGGTGTTACTGAAAAGTGGTGATTCCATCAGAAATGTGGATTTACTAAATGTACAGTGTTCCAAGAGTTGCTTGCTACTTTTGGTATACTTTGTGAAAGACATTTTAACAGGTTTCATATGTCCTGGTCCAAGACTTCCACTCTTGAAAATATATTACAAAAGTATCATTAAGAGTGTTTATTGATGATACTTTGGCAGTGAGTATTCTTTGTTGCAGAATGTGTGAAATTCCCCTTACATTTTTCTCTCATTTTTTGTTTTTAAAAAGAAACTAGTAAATTGGTCCAAGTTACCAGTTACAAGTCCATAGTCTGTATGTGAACTACACAATGTGCAAAAAGACGCTTTGAGAATATAGAATCCATTATAAAGGGCTTACTGATATTTAAATTGGAATTGCAAAATAATTTAACTTCTCAAATATGTCAAAGGTAAAATACTGTATGCACCAGATGACATGTCACGTTAGCCTGTGGAGAGCTATTGCAGATTACTGGTTGTAAACATACTTAATAAAAACTTGAGGATTATGTCTTGTTTGATTGCTTTTATCTTGACTTTATTATGATGTAGGCTTTTATGATATCCACTTCCGACACATGAAGTCTGTCAGCTAAATACTGAACATCACATGGTGTATTCTAAGCGCACTATTTCCGTACAAAACAAAAGGGCAGTGGGTCCATCCTGAGTCTGGCTGTATTGAAGTCGTTTTACAAAACAGCTAATCACAGGGATTTTTTAAAAAAACTCCTCTTAAAATAGCAAGACTCACGTTTTAAATCTTGATTTTTACTAGTTGTTAAACATCATTTTGCCTTCACGTTGACCTAAATGGTGTGTAATTTTAGTGGACGGTAGTAACATTGCCCTGTCCCAAGGAACAGCTATCTGGGGCCTCTTTCTCTCTCAAATCTGATTTAACAAACCTTTCCCATTTTTCCTCCCTTGGCTCATGCACTCAGCTGCTGGGTATACCACACTGTCTGACACCAAGACCATATACCCTAGAAAGGTGAGACGTAGTGTCAACCCTTCTTTTGTCCAGTTGCTTTGCAGTACAAAAGAACCTGAGCTTTAACTGCCAGACAAGATTGTTTTAATGATCTTTTCCTGAAAGAATTGCTCTAGTTCAAACAAGAGTAACTTCAGGGAAGTCCTGCAGTCTGTGTTATGCAGGAGATCAGGCAGTATGGTCACTGTTGTCTCTTTTGGCTTCATGTATGAATTTAAAAAAACTGACTAAATGAGCAACCAGAAAAAGGCAGTTCACCATAACTATACCTTTTTCTTTTGTCTTGTTCTGTTTATCCTAATCAAATGTGTGTTTTTTTTTATTGCCAATTTAGAAGAGGCGAGTATTTGAAAAGTAAAGGGGCATGAGATTGTATGTGTGTATTCACCTATGTCATTACAAAAGGAAAGTCTGTCTTGTACCCTTAATTTTGGTGTCTCAGCTCCAAATCACTAGCTGTAACTTGGTTTTCTCTTGCACACTTGCATTCTAATTTTTTTGTCCTGTTTATTTCGGGATTGCTTCAGTGTTGCAGAAACTTCCTTGATATGTCTTATCAGGACACACAATTCTGTTTTGAAACTGCAACTTGTTCACACATGATGCTTTAATAAATCATGCCACCTCTGTTAAAACCAGGATAATCTTCAAGGTTTTGTGGACTGCATTCATTGCTCTTCCCTAAATAGGCACATGGCTTTAAAGGAAATACCTAGTTTATCAAAGGCATTAACCAAACATCAGGGATCTTTTCAGAAATATAAAAATAGCACCTAGATGAAGATACCACTTACCTGGAGGCATACTTGGTCCCACATTGATTATTAGAGATGTCTTGTACTTTTCCCTTTTGGTCAAAGCCAGAAACCTTCTACAAAATAAACAAATTGGGAGACATTGTAGAGCCCAGAGCAGGGTAGAGCATCTATCTGGCTAGTACTGTAGAGGCAACAGGGTTCATAAGAATTTGAAGATTATCCTACTTTTAGCAAAGGAAATACAATTTTTATTAATTTTAACAGTTGGTATTCCCTTACATAGACTGTACCTTCCTCTGTGCTGAGAGAGTTTGCACTGGTTTTGGCTCTGTCCCCTTACAGAACTACTTAGTTTCTCATCTGTGGTTTTTCTTGGAACCAGTGGGAGGAGAGGAGGATTGGTGTTTTGAACAAAAGGAAAAACTGACATGTCTAAAGCTCTATTTCTGGTCTAATAAGTATTATCTTCAGCATGTGAGTTTTGTTTTTGAAGGATCCCTCCTTGCTGTTAGTTTTGTGTCCAATCTGGTAAAAATAATTTCCCAGAATCTTAGTGAGGTAAGAGTTCTGCTAAGAGGAAGATATTTTACGTGAAGCATGAATCTGATTTATCGTCTTGCTATCACAAATTTTTATCGGATTAAACGTATCGTTTCCTTTAGAATCATATGTTCACAGGGCTATTATTCATGAATATAATGGAGGCAGCATTTGGCCCATATATGGGAGTAAGGATGGTATTTTTTTCAAAGGGTTTAGATCGGCGTTGGCAAACTTTTTGGCCTGAGGGCCACGTCTGGGTATGGAAATTTATATGGCGGGCCATGAAAGCTCACAAAATTACCAAGGTGAGGGAAACGGGACTCGTGGGATGTGGCGTGGGGGTGGGCTGGGGGAGTGGTCTACAGGGGCAGTACCAGGGACTCTAGGGGGCCCTGCTAGCATTACACCAAGGCACCACTACAGGTGGAGGCACCCTAGCTGGGGTGCGTGCAGTGCCTGGGCAGTTTCGAGAGTCTCAAGGGTGGGGCCATATGAGACCGCGAGGGTCTGGGCCTAGATGATTGGCTGATGAGAAATGAGGAGAGTCTCTGGGAGGAGTGGTGCCTCAGGGAGTGATAGATGGAGCTCATGATTCCTAACTGGACTCTATTAGGGGTGCTATCCTGCGATGCTGCTGGACTTGATCATGGGCTAGTTTAGGTGGAGGTTGGTACTAGGAGGATGGCGCTTCAGGGATTGGGCATGCTGCCGTGTAGGGGTTGGGTTCCAATCCCAGAAACAGCATGGTGAAGTCTGGGTAAGCGGTGCTGGTCGTGCCCGTGCAGTGTGGCTCTGCATGTGTGAAGATAGGTGCGCATCAAGGAATTTGTGAGTCGGGCTACGGGGTGCCGGGCGGGTAGAGCAGGGCAAGCCCCCCAACCCCACTCCCTGCCTGGAGCACCGGAGCAGGACAAGCCCCTGATCCCCGCTCCCTGGCAAGAGCTTGAGGGCTGGATTAAAAGTTCTGATGGGATGGACCTGGCCTGTGGGCCATAGTTTGCCTTCCCCTGGTTTAGACCAATTTTAAGTTCAACCACCAAGTTTCCAACTTTAATGAAGACTTTTTACAATACAACAATTGGTTTACTCTTATGTTGACTCTGCTCTAGCCAGTGACTTGTGCTAATTCTTACCTCCTCATTTTCATTGACAAAGTAGTTCTGTGATATATTGCATGCACCTGTCTGGCTGCTGCTGTACAGTCCCACCAGACCCGCTTCAGTAATATGTTGAGTGATGCATGCTCTTTTCCTGGTTTTCTTTGTAACAATACCAGTAAGTGTTGCTAACTCCAGCTCTTCTGGCTATACTAAAATTGCTGCTTTTGCAAAGAGGCCTGCATTCTGAAGCACATAGGTTGGGTTGGGAGTTCTCTGTGTCACTTGCAAAATGTTACTTGTGCTTCAGCAGCACATGGAATACTACTAACTGCTGTCATCAGCATCTACTGCAACAGCACAGTCAATGCTGCAACCTCTTGCCAGCCTTGAGTGAAAATGCCAGGTCTGATTGAACCAGTGTGAGATCTACAATTGCACCATTTGGATAATTCTGGTGTTTGGATGTAAAATTTGGTTTACTGAGGTAAGAGACTTGAAGATTTATTTAAAAGCATACGGAATAAAGTAATATAAATATTTTAAAATTGTTGCTTAATTTCGAAGTGTCTTGCCTGGCAACATTTCATTTCACTCTTTGAAGATTGTCTATTCCATGATTATTTGTTTGCAGCACAGGAAAGCAACCCCTAATAAAATAAACAATTCTCTTAAAAACCACTCTTCAGCGGGGAATGTTTGTATTCTTTCTCTGTAAACTCATTAAAAAGAGATTTATATTTATATATTTTCCCTTCTCCAAAATATGCTACTAAGTCAGCTGCTCTTCTTCCCCCGCTCCATCAACATAAAAATACTGGCTCACGAGAGAACAATACAGGGCTCTCATTCTGCGTTCTGTGTACTCTTTACCCTAGCTTTGCCTGAATTGGCCACCAGAAACAAGTGTATTCCCTTGGTGGCATAGAGCTGATGAAATTATCCCTCTGTCACAAGTAGGTAGTTCTCAGCAAGACCATTGAGCTGTGTGAATGTTCTTTAGCTCAGATCTTGCCCACTAAGGGTATGTTTGCACTTCAAGCTATGGTTATAATACCCAGTTTGAGACATACCTGTGCTAGCTTTGTGCTAGCGTGCTAAAAATAGTATAACTTTGGGATGTTGCAGTCAGTGGAAGGGACTAGCCCCCACCCCCATATGTATACATAACTAGTGTCTAGGATGGGTATCTAGTTGAGTAGGCTGGTCAGCCCCTCCTGCTTCGCATGCTAACACAGGTATGTTTCCTTGAGCTTGGAATTACATCCACTTCTTGAAGCGTAGACATGTGCTAAAAATCATCAAATGTTACCAGTTCTACCATGTGGACTGTGTTTTTACCTAGTAGTTACTCTATTGCTGTAGATTTGGCTTTCCCTAGAATATATTACTTATGTTTAGTCTTGATTTTGCATTTTTTGCAATAAATTTTCTGCATGAGATGGAGTTGCATTCTACCTTATAACTTGCAGTAGGTATTAAATAGCAATAAGAGACCAAACCAGCTATTCACCCACATTCTGTGAACTACCAAGAATATATCGTCCTCTGAATACAAATGGCGTTCTACTAAAAATGAGCCCCAGCTCCGTTCCCTGTAACTTTCTAATTATCTTCTAAGTTTATGGAAATGTTAAAATAAAGTGTGTGATTGATTGATTGTTTCCAAGCACAGACAAATACAAAGAGATTGTGCCAGGTGTTACTAAAATTGTTTCATGGGTCATATACTGTAGTTTTGAAGATTAATAATGTTATGTAGTACCCTTAAATATAGATATGTTTTTGTTCTTTTCATTGAACAGAAGTAAAAAAGTTACAGTGAGGGCAAAAGATGGAGGAACTAGTCTGGCCCGTGGGTAACTGACATTAAATTCTCTGCTTTGCCACAGATGTTATTTGCCCATATTCAAGTTACCTGGGGCCATATTTGAAAGGTATTTTAGAGACCTAAATATGCCAATAGGGATTTTCAGAAGCACCTTTCTTCATCTTTGGGCACCTAAATATCTTTAAAGATCTGGCCCTCGGTGTCGCTGCCCCTCCAATAGAAATAATAGTACTTCCCTACCTCACATGGGGTTGTGAGCATACGTACACTAAAGATTATGAAGTGCTCAGATTCAACAGCAATGGGGGCATAGAAATACTCAGGATAATACATTGAGTTGTACCCATGTCAGTCCCAGGATATTAGGCAAGTTGGGTGATGTAATATTTTTTATTGGACCAATGTCTGTTGGTGAGAGAGACAATCTTTTGAGCTACACAGAGCTCTTCTTCAGGTATTAAGAAATGACCTGAAGGAAGAGCTCTGTGTAATCTCAAAAGCTAAGTTAAATGAATGGGGAAAAACATTGAAGTGAAACAGGCAGCCAGATTCTGTTGTGCTGTTGTTGATCTAAGGACACTAATTAAAGTCTCCAATCAAAAGCGCATGGTCACGTGCACATCGTATGTTGGGCGCACCCATAGGGACAAAACATCTCAAACTCAAATTACTGTACAGATAAGTGATCTCTCCTTCCTGTATCAAACGTGCTATATGTGGAATGCCCCAATTCTACCTCTGACCTGCTAGAGATAGTACTAGCTGAGAAAACTGCGATAAGTGACTGTGATTAAGCAATGTGAGCATTAAATTGTCAGCACTACTTGGTGATTGATTTACACCTTAACACCATAAATTTGGAATTTCCTTGCACTACAGTTTTTCTGTTTCCTTCCTTTTAACTAAGCTAGCTAAAACTGATTTAAATACAATGTCTAATCTAATCGCTGTTAATAGCTGTGAACTTTAAGTGATGTTGTTTATCTTGCTTTTCCTACCATCAGCAAAATGGAGGATGCACACATTATTCTAAGAGATGGGGTGATGGTTTATTCATGTAATTTTTTTCTGAAATATGCTGAAACAGAAGAAATTGACTTATTTTTGTCTGTTTGCAGTACCCAGGAAGATATTGTACAGAGTGTTTAGTTATGTACATTGAATGTTTACTCTGTTTATAAGAAGATATTTTATACGAACGGAAATACATTAACGATTCAGGATTCAGGTCATATCTTTATTCATTGAAAGATTGTAATAATATAACATTGCATGTAAAAAGATAATCAAGTGACAAGTGTTTAGAGCTTAATTGGTACCATTGTGCTAAACATTTAGTTTCAAATATTAGTTTGAGCAGTTTGGATGTAGGTAAGCATATTTTCTTTAGAGTATGTGTCATGAATTCCATTGCAGGTGCTCATGTATATAAGATTGGTGTCATTTGCATAGTTGTACACATGGAGGTCACATGTGAGCCTTGTGTTCTTGTATAAAAACATAAACGGCAGAGCAGCCATGCTCCTCCCTTTGTTCCCTCTTACCACCCATGGCAGCAGGGCAGAAACTGGTGAGAGTACGACCCACTAGTTCTTAACTTTGGCTAAACCTCACTCTTCAAAAACCTTCAGAACTTTCCAATTTATTGGTTTATGACAGCCATGAATATCTGCCTGTCTGAACTTAATACTGATGATCAGACCCACCACTGTACACAATCGCTTGTACAGGGCACCTCAGCATGGGGCACTTAAAACTTGCATGGTTCAATCTCTGCACATCCTGTGATGGACTAATTCTATTAAAGGATGGATACAGTTCTGCCTCTACTGCTTAGGCCTTGTCTACACTAAAAGGAAAAGCCGGAAGCTTTGTTTCATGCCCTCCTCCCCTTTGTCACTCCGACCTGCAGGCAGGTTTCCTAGAATTCCTGTCCCCTGCTTTGCTGCTCCGACTGGGTGGCAGGTTGGTTTCCCGCCCCCCCCTTTGCTGCACCAACCGGGCAGCAGGTTGGTTTCCCGCCCCCTCCTTTGCTGCTCCGGCCGGGCGGCAGGTTGGTTTCCCTGCCTCCCCCCACTCCCACCCCTTTTGCTGCTCCAGCCAGACGGCAGGTTGGTTTCCTGCCCCCCCCACAAACCCCTTTGCTGCTCCAGCCGGGCGGCAGGTTGGTTTCCCGCTCCTCCTCCTTGCTTCTCCAGCCAGGTAGTAGGTTGGTTCCCCCCACAACCTTTGCTGTTCCAGCTGCTGTGCAGGTTTTTTGTTTTTCTGTTTTTTTGCTTGTAGCGGCAAAAAAGCTAGAGCCGGCCCTGCGTGTAAGAAAAGACCTGGCACCAAAGCAGACTCCCCAGCACTGCTGCTTATACCTCTGGAATGAAATTTACTCCAAACACAGGCAGACATTCCAAGCAGGCCTCTATGTAATCCCATAAGAACAAACTACTTACGGCTTTGTCGGAGAAGCACCAAACCCTGCTCTGTCAAGGGTTGGGACAAGGAGCAGCCTGAGGCATAGAGAAAGACCCCCTCCCACACAGACCCCAACTCTGGCGATAAACCTTTGGCATCAACACCCAAGCTGAAAATGTATCTCTGGAAGAGGGAGGGTGATCTTTGCTACCCAGGCACCTACTGGTACCAAGAGCATCATATACCTTGGCACCAGCCCTAAAGAAGATCTCTTTCCGCCTCCCTCAGACTGTGGAGGCAAATGTTCTTGCCACCTTTAAACAGAGAACCCTCTCCTCTGAGATCAGTGGATGACACCACAGAAAGGCCTGCTGGCTCTTCGTTACAGCCACTGTCTTGTTAGGAATGACATTGGACTAGTCAATACTAAGCAAGCCAGCCTTAGCTCATAGATCGTTGCCATGGCTCCCCTATCCAGTTTCTCTCTCAACTCCCTATCCATCTACTTTCCCAGTTCTCTTCAGGGATTGTCTCACAAGAGACCATTGCAAACAAAAGTGGCCTTGTTGCTTCATCTAGGAGCCAGGGAAAAGGTGCCTCCAGAATTCAGAGTATCTCTTTATCTCAAAAAAGGAAGGAGATCTTTGTTCTATCCTAGACTTGCAAAGACTAAACAAATGCATCATACCATCTCTGGTTCAGAGTAGTAATGCTTGACCCCATTTTGTAAAGTTCAAGACTGATTTGTGGCTCTCCGCCTCCAGGATGCATACTTCCACATAGCCATCTACTAAGTCTACAAAAAGTACCAAAGATTCACAGTGGGACCTGGCTATTACCAATACAGATACTGTTCTTTGGATTCTCCATGGCACCATGAGTATTCACAAAATGCTTGCCCATGATAGCAGTGCCTTTAAGGAGAAAGGGAATCCATGTCTACCATAGATGCATGACTTGCTGGTCAGAGGTAGGTTCCAGAAAGAGACTGCAACAGCCCTAGAATACATCCTTTCCCTTTTCTCCCAAGTAAGACTCCTATGAACTATATGAAATCTTGGCTTGCATCATCAGACAATGTAAAGCAGAGTTTATAGGATCCATGATCAAATTTCAGTCAGTGAGCGCTTATCTACCAGAGGATAGGTTCTGTAGTCTCCAGTCAATGACACAAGTCCTATTATCAAATCTGACAGCAGCAGTTCATACATATGAGGCTACTAGGCCACATGGCATGCATGCATATGATGCTGCTTGCCCGACTTTTACCTGTCAGCCTTGCAACTTTGGCTGAGGTCAGTGTACTCCGTCCAAGTATCACATGAACGTGAGTACTCCTGGTGTTCCCTGTTGGCTGTTAACCTTATCAGGTAGGTCCTCAGTTGCTCAGCCTCCAGCTAAGTTGCACATAGTCTAAATGCATGAAGGCACCCCTTCCAGGGTGAAGGGTCCAAACAGGGTCTGTCCCTGAACCCTTGTTGATATCTTTAGCCCTGTCTCTGGGCTCAGTTCTCAGCCCCTTCTGGGCTAACTCTAAGCCTGTGCCTGCCCTTGTATAGAGCAGTCCCCCAGGGCTTTCTCCCTGGAGACTTTGTCCTCAGTGATTCTCTGTCAGCTTTAAATTGTGGCCCCTTTCTTGGGGCTTGGGCCACTTCCCCAGTGACTGACTGGGGGGTGGGGGCTGGGCCTGCCCACTACTCCAGGTCCCAACGCAGGGACCCTACAAATAGAAGTTCCTTGCTGCTATCTTTAATAGTTGCTGCTGCTGCATTCGCTGGACTGATTCCCACTCTGTCCCATCACCACCTTGGATCCTGTCTATTCCCTGTTTGTGCAGGGTCTCTCCCAGACCTCCTTGCCTGGAGAGTTTCCTCAGCCTCTGACCTGACTTCTCAGGATCGTCTCTCAGGCCTCTTTTAGTCAGGATTCTCTCTCACAGGCCTATGTGCCTGGAGAGCTTCACAGTCCTGTCCCTTCTCCCCAGTCTCTTTACCTGTGGAGTTTCACAGTCTTTTAGTCCTGCTTCACCCTTCTGCTCCCAGCCAGAAGCTGATGTGCTCAGCCCCTGAAGCTTGCTGCACTCTGGCTGCTTTCCTGCAGCCTTTCTAAGCAGTCCTGGGGGACCCACTTTCACTGTTCCTTATGTTGGGCACCATGTGGTAGGACTGTGAGGACTCCAGCAAGGGGCCTCAAAGGACCCAATACACCCCATCAGAGCCACATTGATGATAACTGGCTAAGGCATTTTGGCTGTCAGGCATCTTGCAAATGTTCATTTGGCCTACCACCTACTGCACTGCCCCCAGACATGATATCTCAATACCACACTTGTCTATTGTACCCAAAACCACAGTTATTGATCTGTTGGGTTGGATGGTTGAGCCTTATTGACGAGGTTCTTGACAGACTCAGACATTTTCATACAGAGCAGAAAACCATCTACTAAGAAGACCTACTCCTCCAAATGGAAGCAGTTCTCCATTTGGACAGTCCAAGGTAATTTGGACCCAGTCAAAGATCCTTAACTATATACTGCACTTGAAACACACTGGACTAACAGTTCTGACAGTCCACCTTGTGGCAATATCTACTTGTCATGCTTCAGTGCAGTCATACTCTGTATTCTCACATCCAACAGTACCAAGATGGCCTCCTACATCCTTACCCAGCTGTCAGAGACCCAACTTCTACATAGGATTGTGACATAGTTATCTTGAAACTCCTGGAGCCTCCATTCAAGCTGTTGTTGGATTGTTCAATATGTTGCCTCATCCTTAACGTGATCCTTCTGGTTACTATCACTTCAGTGTGGAGGTCAGTGAGCTCCAAGCCAGATCTCTGTAGAGATCCTTTCACTGGAACTGAGCAGTTCTGAGACTGCATCCTAAGTTCATTTCTAAGGTGGCGTAAGACTTTCATCTCATTCAGCCGATTAACCTACTAGTCTTCTGCCCAAAGCTACACTTGATGCCAGAAGAGAAGAAGCTACGTACTTCTGATGTTTCCCACCCTGCTCTTTTACCTTGATGGGACAGATAGTCACAAAGACAAAGAGGCTATATTGAGCTCTTTGAAACACCAAGCCATCTCATCACAGAGAATCTCCAAGATATGGAGATACATTGCATGATCCATATCAGCTGGTGAGCATCTTGCTCTGAATGTCAAGGTATTCTCCACCAGGAATCAGGTAGTACCTCCAGCTTGCTTCAGGAACATGCCAGTATGTGAGATCTGTAAAACGGCAATGTGGAGCAATCCACTGACTCTTGTGAAACATTATGCCTTTGACATGGAAGCTAGGTCTGATGCCAAGTTTGGGAAAGCAGTATTTTAATCTGTGTAACCCTTCTGCCAGGTAGAGCTGATAGCAACACACGCCTGGTTCAATATCCAGGGGTACTTTTTAAAATATGAAACCAAACCAACTCAAGCCTCCGCCCAGTAATCCGGGAAAACTAAATACCAACCGCTGGGCACCGCTAAGAGGCAGTACTTCCCCACTCACAAGCAACAAGTTTGCATATAAGAGAGTACTTTTATTCAAAGGAAAAGGGAACCCAACATTAATTTGAGATTAGCAACTATGATTCAAAAGTATGTGACCACAAGCACACTCACCCCCCAATATGTTGGGCAATGGCCTTTGCTTTTTAAAAATGACTGTTTGGCCCCATCAAGCCTACGCAACTAAAACTGTTTTTAAACGACGACTTGGAGTGGGAGACTTGGTTTCTATTCCTGGTTCTACCGTACATTTTTATGTGACATTTGAGGTCTGTTCCTGCTTCTTGGCTTAACTTCTCATTGACTTATCACCACTTAAGTTATGTCTATGCTACGGGATTATTCCGACTTTATAGAAATTGATTTTGGGCAACTGATTGTATAAAGTCGAGTGCATGCGACCACACTAAGCACATTAATTCGGCGGTATGTGTCCATGTACTAAGGCTAGTGTCGACCTCCGGAGCGTTGCACTGTGGGTAGCTATCCCATAGTTCCTGCAGTCTCACCCACCCATTGGAATTCTGGGTTGAGATCACAATGCCTGATGGGGCAAAAAACATTGTTGCTGGTGGTTCTGGGTACAGCCTCACCCCTTCCTCCGTGAAAGCAATGGCAGACAACCATTTCACGCCTTTTTTCCTGGGTGAACTGTGCAGACGCCATACCATGGCAAGCATGGAGCCCGCTCAGCTCAAGACAGCAGTCATGAACGTTGTAAACACCTCATGCGTTATCGTGCAGTCTATGCTGAACCAGGACCTGAAAAACCAGGGGAGGAGGCAGTGGCTATGGCAGCGCAGCAATGAGTAATGAGGACATGGACACAGAATTCTCTCAAACCGTGGGCCCTGGCACTTTGGAGATCATGCTGTTTAATGAGGCAGGTTCTAGCCATGGAACACCGATTCTGGGCCTGGGAAACAAGCACAAACTGGTGGGACCGCATAGTGTTGCAGATGTGGGACGATTCCCAGTGGCTGCAAAACTTTCGCATACATAAGGGCACTGACTTAAGGGCCAGAATACCAAGATGAGAGCAGCCCTCACAGTTGAGAAATGAATGGCGATAGCCCTGTGGAAGCTTGCAATGTCAGTCAGTCGAGAATCAATTTGGAGTGGGCAAATCTACTGTGAGGGCTGCTGTGATGCAAGTACCCAAAGCAATCACTGAGCTACTGCTACCAAAGGTGGTGACTCTAGGAAATGTGCATGTCCTAGTGAATGGCTTTGCTGCAATGGGATTCCCTAACTGAGGGGGTGATAGATGGAACCCATATCCCTATCTTGGCACCAGGGCAACCAGTACGTAAACCGCAAGGGGTACTTTTCAATGGTGCTGCAAGCACTGGTGGATCACAGGACCCGTTTCATCAACATCCACGTGAGATGGCCGGGAAAGGTTCATGACGATCATGTCTTCAGGAACACTAATCTGTTTAAACGGCTGCAGCAGGGGGTTTACTTCCCAGACCAGAAAATAACAGTTGGGGATGTTCTAATGCCTATAGTTATCCTTGGGGACCCAGCCTACTCCTTAATGCCATGGCTCATGAAGCCATACACAAGCAGCCTGGACATTAGTCAGGAGCTGTTCAACTAAAGACTGAGCAAGTGCAGAATGGTGGTAGAATGTGCATTTGGACATTTAAAGGGGCGCTGGCGCACGTTACTGACTCACTCAGACCTCAGCCAAACCAATATCCCCATTGTTGTTACTGCTTGCTGTGTGCTCCACAAACTCTGTGAGAGTAAGGGGGAGACGTTTATGGTGGGGTGGGAGGCTAAGGCAAGTCACCTGGCCGCTGATTATGTGCAGTCAGACACCAGGGGGATTAGAAGAGCACACCAGGAAGCGCTGCGCATCAGAGAAGCTTTGAAAACCAGTTTCATGACTGGCCAGGCTGCGGTGTGAAAGTTCTGTTTGTTTCTCAATTGGGGAGGGGGGCAGGTTTTCATCAAGGACTCATTCCCTGTAAGCCACCCACTCTCCCCCTTCGATCACAGCTTGCTTTCTAAGGAAATAAAGTCACTATCCTTTAAAAATCATGTATTATTTATTAATTGATTATAAAAAGAGGGAGAGAACTGACAACGTAGCCTGGGTAGGGTTTGGGAGGAGGATAGGAAGGAAGGAAGGAAAAGGCCACTTCAGACGTTCAAAATAATGACAGCCTTTTGCTTGGGCTGTCCACTGGGCTGAAGTGGGCAGGTGCATGGAGCCTTCCCCCCGCATTCTTACACGTCTGGGTGAGGAGGCTATGCAACTTGGGGAGGAGGGAGGGCGGTTATACAGGGGCTGCGGTGGCACAATGTGATCCTGCTGCCGTTCCTGAAGCTCCACCAGACGCCGGAGCATGTCACCTTGATTATGCAGCAGCCCTAGTGTTGCATCATGCCTCCTCTGATCTTCCTGCTGCCACCTCTCATCTCGAGCATCCCTCATGTCCTCATGTTGGTCCCTCATGTCCTCACGTTCACTGGCATCTTTCCTGTACTTTGATATTGCATCTTCCACTCACTCAGATGAGCTCTTTCATTGCGAGTTGATTCCATGATTTCAGAGAACATTTCGTGTCACGTCCTTTTTTTCCGCCACCTTATCTGAGAGAGCCTTCGAGACGGAGGAAGGAGACTTGAAAAATTTGCAGCTGGAGGGAGGGGGAAAAAAGGGAAAAGTATTTAAGAAGATACATTTTACAGAACAATGCTCATACCCTTTCACAGTGAGCAACACTATTCACATTACATAGCACATGTGATTTCAGTACAAGGTTGCATTTTGCATCCTAATATTGAGTGCCTGCGGCTTTGGTGTTAGAGATCACAGACGCAGGTCCGGGCAACAGAATTTGGCTTGCATGCGGCCATGGTAAGCCATTGTCTTTTGGCTTCTGCAGCCTTCATAAAAGCAGCGCCCTTCTTTCCCACATACCAAGCAAAGCCCCTTGAGTGCTGTGGTTTTCCTGTTAACATGCAGCAGCAGAAACTAAACTAACCCCCCTCACCATCCAGTTCTCTGGGATGATCGCTTTATCCCTCCCACCACCGTGTGGCTGGTATCAGAGAAAATCCCTGCTAGCCAAAGGCGAAAAGCTCAGTGCCAATTCCCGCCCCCCGGCTTGGCTAACTGCAGGGAAGGATTTCTTTTCAGCCACAGGAAAACAGCCCAGTAGGAATGGCCACCTCTTTCTCCTTAATTAAATTCCCGTATTTCAACCAGGTTACCATGAACGATATCACTCTCCTGAGGATAACACAGCAAGATAAAGAATTGATGTTGCTTGAATGCCAGCAAACACCGGGACCATACGCTGCCAGGCTTTGTCATGCAATGATACCAGATTACTTGCTACTAGCATGGGGTGGTCAAGTGTCTTACCATGGAGGACGGAATAAGGCTGCACTGCCCAGAAACCTTCTGCAAAGGCTTTTGGAGTACCTCCAGGAGAGCTTCCTGGAGATGTCCTTGGAGGATTTCTGCTCCATTCCCAGACACATTAACAGATTTCTCCAGTAGCTGTACTGGCTGCTAATGCATCCCAAGTCCTCAGGGCAATTTAATCATTAAAAAAGCTTGCTTTTAAACCATGCTGTATATTTTTAAAGGTACACTCACCAGAAGTCCCTTCCGTGGCTTCATGGTCTGGGATAATGCCTTGGGAGGGTACTTCAGTCAGGCTCAGAAAAGATCCTGCCCATTGGGGAGAACGGACTGCTATGTGCTGTCTGCAAGCTCGTCGTCGTCGTCCTCCTCTTCCCCATCCACAGAATCCTCAGCCATGGCTGAGATTACCCCCTCCTTGGAATCCACGGACAGGAGTGGGGTAGTGGGGGCGGACCCCCCTAGAATTGCTTGCAGCTCAACATAGAAGCAGCGTGTCTGCGGCTCTGCCCCGGACCTTCTGTTTGCTTCTTTGGTTTTCTGGTAGGCTTGTCTGAGCTCCTTAACTTTCATGCGGCACTGTAGTGAGTCCCTATTGTGGCCTCTCTCCATCATGCCCCTGGAGATTTTTTCAAATGTTTTTTCATTTCGTCTTTTGGTACGTAGTTCTGCTAGAATGGAATCCTCTCCCCATATAGCGATCAGATCCAGTACCTCCCATACAGTCCTTGCTGGAGCTCTTTTTCAATTCTCGGACTGCATGGTTACTGATGATGGTGCTGATGAGCTCTGCGTGGTCACCTGTGCTCTCCATGCTAGGCAAACAGGAAATAAAATTCAAAAGTTCACGGGGATTTTTCCTGTCTCCCTGGCCAGTGCATCCGAGTTCAGATTGCTATCCAGAGCGGTCACAATGGTGCACTGTGGGATAGGTCCTGGAGGCCAATACCATTGAATTGTGGCCACACTAACTCTAATTTGAAATGGCAATGTCGATTTCGACACCACTCCCTTCGTCGGAGAGGAGTACAGAAGTAGATTTTATGAGCCCTTTATGTCGAAGTAAATGGCTTTGTTGTGTGGATGGGTGTAGGGTTAATTCGATTTAACGCTGCTAAATTCAAACTAAACTTGTAGTGTAGACCAGGCCTTAGGATAAAAATTGTCAAGTGGACACTGATTTTGACCTATTAGAGCCAATTTTAGTAGATGGGGTCTGCCCTCTTTAAAGGGCGTAATTGGGAGAGGGAAGCAGCAGCCATGATCCAGCAGCCATACTAACATGGTTATGGTCTAGCCACTCCCTACTTTCCAACTAGGACATTACTGGGGTAGTGGAGAGAAGGAGTTTGTGTGTTGGGCCTTCTCCTTCAAGGTTACCCTCTTCCCCCTCATTGCAGGAACAGCAACCTAGCCAATACAGTTCTTGCCTGACTGCCCACCATGCAGCTAGGACAATTTCAGGATAGGAGGAGATGTCTGCCCATTTGAGGGGATTCCCACATGTCACTGTGTAGCTGTGCCCTAAATGCAAAGTGCACACTGTGGACAAGAAAACATGTTTCTGGTACTGATTTCAATGACTATACTTTTTCTCTATATTTGCTATTTAATTTTATTGTTTGAGTCTATTTGTTTCTAAATGTCCTTCAGTCTGATACATACTAGTGCTTCCATTTGGTAAATCACATAGACACTTTAAAAAAGAAAAAAAAAAGACTTAATTTCTTCCCATGGAATCATTACAAATAGATTTAACAGCCTGGATAACATATGCTGATTTCACTAACTGCTTCTGGACTTTATCCTGTCATGTGATAAGCACCCTATTCCAATCCAGCAAAACCTTTAAGTATGTGCTTAACGTCAAGAATCTAAGTAGTCCCATAGAAGTCAAGGGATGACTCACATTCCTTTAAGTTAAGCACATGCTTAAAAACTTTGCTAGATTTGGTTAGAGTGCTCAGCACTCTGCAGGACTGAGCCATTTTTGAGTTGATGGTACTAACTGAAAACAATACATTGTCTGTCAGCACAGGGAATCATTAGACAAAATCCAGGATACAGCTGCTGATGTTACAAAAATGAAAACATAGGACCAAACCCTGAACTTCTTGCTCATGCCTCATTCAGACAAAACTTTGTAATGTCTAGGGGAGTTCTGTCTGAATAAGTAGTGAGTTCAGGTTTAGTCCATGATTTTGGTCAACACTGATTGTTAAACTATTGATTCACAAGAGTTTACAGCTTGCAAAGTATCTAAATAGTTATAAAAAAAAAAAACTAAGAAATTTAAAATGTTGGGGTACACTATCATATTAAAATACTGTTTAGCAGTATTTTAATATATTTTAATGCAGAAACAAAACAGAACAAAAGTATCTCCTGGAGCACGTGACCCAAACATGTCCACTTAGTGCACCCAAAGAAACTTAACTCTGCCCTGCAGTAGAATCATGGAATTAGAGCTGGTCAAAAAATTTTCATCTGAATGATTTTCTGATGAAAAATGTCCTTTTCACAAAATGGAAATTTTGTACTAGAAAGCAACTTTTGCCAAAAATACTCAATTTTCCAACAAAAAAATCAGGATGATGGATCCCTGACTGCTTGCTGGGACAACTCTTGTAAATTTCACTTTCTGCAAAGTCTGAGTCTGCATGATGGGAGTTCTCTGGAGTTGCAGACTTTGGGAGCCTGGTCAGCTGCAGAGTGAAATTGATGTTCTTGTTATCTAGATTTGGTACCAACTCTTGATAGGCAGTTTGGGGCCAACCATCAATTGAAGCTGGCTGGGGTTCAACTGAGATAGGAGGTGAGGGAAAGAAGATACTTCACCTGCACTGGCAGAGGACTGGAGGAGACTTTGTTTTCCTGGAATATCCTGATTCCACCAAGGACTTCCAGGATTAATTTGCAATGGACAGATTTATAGACACTCAGCTGGATTTAGACTTGCAGATCAGGTTCAGCAAAAGGCGGTCAAAGGCACTTTGAAAGGCTGTAGAATTTTCCATGGAACTTGACTCTCCTTGCAGCAGTGCACCGGAAGAGTAAGCAGTTTCTAGTTAGGAAGATGAAATCTGATTGCCACTAACCTTATATATACAGCTCCATGTCTAATATGCATGATGGGGGGGGGGAAAGGGATTCTAATCTGGTTTGCTTTTGAAGGATTAAGCTGAAGTAACCAATTTTTCTATTAAACAAGGGAAATTGGCAATAATGCAAAAATGAAGGGAAGTGATTGAGTTAAATGTGCTGGTACTGTGGAAAATGGCCACAGAAAGGATTGTTATAAATTTAGACTGGCTAGGGCACAGCAACACAAGTGCTTATGAAGATCCTTCATCCAGTTCAGGAAATGGGGGATGTGAGGAGGTACAAGGATCAGCCTAACAGTTTTAGATCTGGGCAGTTAAACAATAATGAGAGCCTGACTATTGAGTGTGTAATAGGATCTGTGAAAGGTGTGGAGATAGCGGATGGTGGTTAAATGTAAATTTAAGACATAAGATATGCTGAAAAAGCTAGGGAATAGGAGAACCAAAACCTACTATCTAATTGGTTTCAGATGGAAACTGACTGGGGAACCTGCACTTGTTTGAAAACTGGATCTGTGGAATTTAGATAGAAGTCTGGGTAGCTAAGATGGTGCATTAGCTAATAATTGGTTTGGATTTTATTATGGCTAATAATTGTAATAAATACCAGGAATAGTGTCTTACAAATTGTGGACATTTCCTTTAAAAATGTGGCTGAGGTGCAGCAGATGATTTGTAGGCATTTTGTGGTAGCTTTCTAGCAAAAGTAACATGGCGAGTAGTTGTAATCCGTTTTGCCACCTAGAGCTCAGGCAACTTTTAGCTGCTAAAATTCTGCGTTCAGATCTAGAACAGATTCCTGATCATTTGCTGAATGGTTTTTGACCAGCTGTAAATAGTTTTGGGGAAAAAAAGGGGTGGGGGCGAGAACCATGCTTACAAAATGTGAACCAATGAATCTAATAAATGCTAAGAGTAAAACTATAAAGGGGAGGGGTGCAAGTGAGTTCCCAGAGTTTCTATTGGACTTGTTCCAGTGCAGTGCTGTTCATTTAAATGAGCAACAGTAGAATGGTCCAAGATGTTCTGACTGAGAATCAGGAGTTGTTCTCCCAATCCAAGAAAGATATAGGTTGTATGGCAGTGGTCCAGCACAAGATTGATACTGGGAAAAACTGGACAATTAAACTGCCACCTTATTGTTTACCAATAACTAAGAGGGAAGAGGCATCGCAAGTCATTGAGGAAGTAGATTAGCAACACATGATTGAGCCTCCCATTGGTCCTTGGGTCTCATCTATAGTTTTGGTTAAGAAAAAGAGCGGCAGCAGCAGACTCTGAAATAGAGAAAATTAAATGAAGTTACTTTAAAGGATTTATCCAGTGCCACAAACAGAGGATACCCTGGATGCTATTACACGTCCAATCTGGTTTTCTACACTGGATCTTAAAAGTGAGCATGGGCAAGTGGAAACTGAGCCAAAGATTAGTGAAACAGCTGCTTCACAGCAGCACAAAGCCTATGGGAATATAAAGTTCTGGCTTTTGGCTTGTTCAATGCACCAGACACATTTGAAAAGCTAATGGAAAGGGTATTACATGGCATGCCGCTCTTAGCTGGTTTGCTATGCCTAGATCAGACCTTGGTGCATGCTAAAACCTTTGAACAAGAGCTAATACTTAAAAATAATCTTTGATAAATTTGTGATTGGCAATCTGAAACTGAACCCAAAGTTATTACAAAAATATTTACTGTGGGCACACAGTCAGTGAAGGAGTAATTTCCACTGAGGAAAGAGAAAATTGAAATTGTACAGAAATGGTCACTTCCCCACTTTGTGCAGAATAGGACTCTGCTCCTATTACAAGAAGCTTATCTGTTGCAAAATTGCAAAACCACTGCGGAGGTTGCATGAGACAGGAAAATCATTTCTGTGGTCAACAGTGTACAAATTAGCATTTTCAGAGTTTGAAAAAAGGCTCTTGTAACTGCTCCCATTTTACCTTACAATTACATGTTACAGTCCCCTTTCATATTTGACACAGATGCTTGTATTTGTGGTGTGGTGGCAGTTTTGAAAGAAGAACACTGTGATGGGATGTGCTCTCTGCAGGAGCTGAATTAGACCAGGAGGGCCCAATCAGCTAATTATGCTGCAAACAGAAGAGTTTTAGGAGCAGTTAATTAAAAAGAGGCTCACCTGTGCAGGAACAAATTGGTCTATAAAGCCAGGTAGTAGGCTACAGCCAGAGGCTACTGGGAAAGGGTAGACACTCCCTGGGAAGGGGGAGGAGTTGTACCAGTGGTAGGAAGCAGTTCAGGGAAGGAGGAGTGAGGGCTGAGAGAGGAAAGCCCAGGACCGCTGAGCTGAGGGTCCCTGGACTGGAACCTACTGTGGAGGGTGGGCCTGGGTTCCCCTACTCACCACTGGAGACGCCAGCGTGTGGGAAATGCTGGCTAGCAGGT
The DNA here is from genome assembly GCF_003597395.2 of Chelonoidis abingdonii. Taxonomy (NCBI): domain Eukaryota; kingdom Metazoa; phylum Chordata; order Testudines; family Testudinidae; genus Chelonoidis; species Chelonoidis abingdonii. Next base: position 36,559,186 of record NC_133774.1, read on the forward strand.
CTCAAAAGACTGAATTACCTGGAAGGGGAGGACCTTGGTGACTTGGCTGGATGGCCAAGCCATGAAGAGGAGGCTGCAGATCCAGGAGTGAGTGGGGTTGCAGACCGAGACAGGGTGTGGGGAAGATGCCACCAGAGGGAGAGTACAAATTGGCAGAGCTAATTCCCAGGACAACCAGCAGGAGACAAGCGGTGAGCGGAACCTGTGACAAACACAAAGGACTTAAGAGGGTAGTGGTTTATTACATCAAAAGTCTAAGTTCTCCAGATTTAAATTATTGCACTATCAAAATTGAATTCCTGTAAATGGCTAAATCTGTAGAACACTTAACCACAAACTTCCTCTATAAATAATATTGTTAAGACAGAGAATGCACCCTTGCCATGCCTCTTTCAATTTTAGGTGACTGGAAGAACTGTAGCGCTATGGTTTCACTGTTGCATACAGACCTGGCTACAAGCACGATAGTGCTTGATGCCTTGTCCAGACTACTTTGATGGGAGGCTAATTAGAAACACTACTGTAATAAAAAGAGCAAGGAATTTGTTTGCTCAAGGGACTGTGTACGCTCAGGAAGAGATGTCTGTCTTCCTTCACATAATTTGTAGAAGAGCAAATGTTCTTGGTTCTTCCACTGGGACAGTGCATGTGGAGGTTGCAGGAATGGACTCCAGGACAGCTAAAAGCTTCCCAAAGGGAGGAACTTGATATCCACATACTGTGTGATTGGAAAATCATTTAACAAATGCAACCATCTTGGAAGGTAGCATCACCTCAAATAAAATAAAAGCTTTCTGGTCACAGTGAGAAAGCTTGGACTTTAAAGATGAAATATTGTATGGGGTGGGGACAGGGAGATAGCAGCTTGTAACTGGAAAAGAGAGGTTCTGAGGTTGTTTTGATTTTAAAACTGCTGAACATTTTGGGGTTTCAAAAACTTTAGCCAAGCTAAGGGAGGATTTCTACTGAGAAAATGCTGTCAGGATGTAGAGTTTAATTCCTTGCACCAATGTGATGCTTGAATTTCAAAGAAGGATTCCTGTAAGACAGGAAGAGCCCAAGTGCAGCCATATGTTGTGAGTGCACTGGTGCAGTGCATTGCTACTAATGTGCCTGGGCTTCTGTCTGAGACTGAGGATGACAATGAATATTTGCTAGTTCCTACTGACTTCACAAAAGCGATTGAAGTTTGTCCATTTAGGCCTGCTCTATACTATGAGTTTCTCGAATTTAGCAGCATTAAACCGAATTAACCCTGCACCTGTCCACACAACAAAGCCCTTTATATCGATATAAAGGGCTCTTAATATCGATATCTGTACTCCTTCTTGATGAGGGGAGTAGCGCTGAAATCAGTATTACCATTTTGAATTTTACGGTATTGGCCTCCGGGAGCTATCCCACAGTGCACCATTGTGACCGCTCTGGCCAGCAATCTGAATTGGGATGCATGGCCAGGTGGACAGGAAAAGCCCCGCAAACTTTTCAGTTTAATTTCCTGTTTGCCTGGCATGGAGAGCTGATAAGCACAGGGGACATGCAGTCCTAGAATCAAAAAAGAGCTCCAGCATGGATCATACAGGAGGTACTGAAGCTGATCTCTCTGTGGGGAGATGAATCTGTTCTATCAGAACTCCGTTCCAATAAACCAAATGCCAAAACATTTGAAAAAATCTCCAAGGCTATGATAGACAGAGGCCACAGCAGGGACTCAACACAGTGCTGCGTGAAACTTAAGAAGCTGAGACAAACATACCAGAAAGCCAAAGAATCAAATGGACGCTTATGGAGGAAGGGGTGACTGATGACTGTAGCTATCCCACAGTTCCTGCACTCTCCGAAGACTATTTGAATTCTTGGCTGAGCTCCCAAAGCCGGAAGGGTCAAAAACATTGTCGCGGGTGGTTCAGGGTATATGTTGTCAGCCTGCATCCCCCACCCCCACATGCAAAGGGAAAAAAATTGTTTCTTGCCATTTTTCAATGTCACCATATATTTACTGGATGCTGCTGGCAGACGCAGTGCTGCAGCATCGCCTTCCTTTCCCTGGCGGACGGCAGCTGCTACAGTAGGACTGGTATCTGTCGTCATTGTCCTGTGAGTGCTCCTGGCTGACCTCGGTGAGGTAAGCCAGGGGCACCTGGGCAAAAATGGGAATGACTCCAGGTCCTTCTGTTCTTTTGTCTAATGGAGATTCACTTCTGCCTAGAATATCATGGCAGCTGAAGGCTGCCTTCAATTTCTGCTTAGAGAGGTAATAAAGTGAGTGTTGTTTCTTATTCATGCATTCTTTATTACTTCATCGCACAAATGGGGGGATAAATGCCACAGTAGCCCCAGGGGGTAGGAGGGAAGCAACGGGTGGGGTTATGGCAGGGGCACCCCCTAACTTGGCATGCGGCTCATCATTTCTGCAGGATGCCTGGGGCTCTGACCCAGAGTGGCTATTTGCATCTCTGGTTCTTTAGTGGGCTTGCCTGAAATTCTAGGCAGGACTGAGTCTCCATTAGACAAAGCTTAAAGAAGAGAATGACCTAGGGCCTCATTCCCATTTTTGTCCATGTGCCCCCACCCGCCCCCCAACCGACCTCACCCAAGACAGCAGCAGACAGTACACTATAACTGGTAACCATCATTGTCAACTTGCAAAGCAGCAGCTGGTACAGTAGAGCTTGTAACCGTCTTCGCTAACTTGCAAGGGGATGCCGCTGTGTAGCGCTGCAGTACTGCATCTGTTAGCAACATCCAGTAGACATACGGTGACAGTGAAAAAAAGGCTGAATGGGCTCCATGGTTGCTGTGCTATTGCATCCGCTCGGGCAATCCAGGGAAAAGGGCTCAAAATGATTGTCTGCCGTTGCTTTCATTGAGGGAGGATTGACTGACGACATTTACCCATAACCACTCATGACAAATTTTTGGGCATCAGGCATTGGGTCTCAACCCAGAATTCTGATGGGTGGGGGAGACTGCGGGAACTATGGGATAGTTACCCACAGTGCAATGCTCTGTACGTTGATGCTAGCCTCGGTCCATGGATGTACACCGCTGAATTAATCTGCTTAATGTACTCGACCTTTATACAACCTGTTTCCAAAAATCAGAATAATCCCGTAGTGTAGCCATATCCTAAGAAACCAAGAGGCTGTAAAAGCATAAGTGGCTCTAGTGAAGGAATTCATCAGAGTTAGGGTTCCTCCCACTAGATGAATTACACACAAATCAAGGGAGAAACTCTGAATCCAGAGTGTTTCAAGAAGGTTGTGAGATTCTTGGAAGTGACAAAAACCACACCCCTTGACAATCTGGTAGGATGGGTGAGTAGTTCAATCACTCTGAAGGTTCAGTAGGCTATCGTTAGTGCTGGTGTATAGAGAGAGCCTTCTGAATCCTCAGCCTCATTGAACAATTCAACCATCCTGGTAAATAAGCAGGACTCTATCCATTTCTCGTCCTAATGGAAACAATCCACGGAGCCTTGAAGCTGTACTAAACGCTTGGATTAAAAAGGGTAAGAGTATCTACATCCTTGCAAGTCTAGTCCTTTCCTCCCCTGTTTTGTACGTCTGCTTCAGTCATATTATGCCTTTCAGTGTTTTGTGATGCTGAAGGATGGATCCTTTTCCTAGATCAGGGCATAAGCCTTCTAAAAAATTACCCTACAACTTCAATTTTATCAACATAACTCCTATGCACGCCTCGTTGTATGAATCATTTTTTTCCTGGGGCGTGGTGGTGGGGAAATCACCAATTGTTCCTGAGGAAGAATAGCTCAACATCCTTTCCCGTTCTAATTCTTTCAGTGCATTTGAAATCTCTGGAGTAGTATGGCAGAGGGAAGAAAGCATCCTGCAACTTGTGCGGTACCTAGTGTGATTCCTTATTCATACAATGAAGGGTTTTACTGTAAAACAATTTAAGCTTAGACTCGTTTTTGATCGTTTCTGGTTTACAGTGTTGATGCCTTAACTACCTCGGAAGTACTTAGCGCGGCCCCCCCGGCCCTATGCCTGGCAGGGACACCAGCCTATGGCCGGGGCAAGGGACCTGGCCCTACCCCCCTCTCCTGATCGTTTTCGGAAGGGACGGTCTGTGGGGGAAGCCCCCGCGCTGGGGTCTCAGGGCGCGGGGCCGCGGCAATCACAGCTCGCCTGGACTTAGGCGTCTGGTGCTGCGCGTGGAGAAAAGCGCCCTGGGGAAAAGCCCTCCCCCCCCCGCAGCTGTTTCGTGTCTCTTGATCTGGCGGCATCGGGCTGGGCCCCGCGGGTCTCTCTCCCGGCAGCGGGTCCTGCCCCTCCCCAGGGGGCGGCATATCACAGCCTCAGCCCCCGCTGGCATGGGCGGGCGGGAGCCCGGGCCCGCGCAGGGGGCGCCGAGCTGAGGAACAGCGGCTGTGGCTGAGGGGCGGTGTCTGCCCCGCGCAGGGCCGGCTCCCTGGCCCTCTATCAGCGGCTGAGAGCGCGTGCGGCCCCGCCCGTCAGCCCGCGCGGCGGCTCCAAGCGCTTCTCTCAGCGCAGGGCGGGTAGGCGCCCGGGCCGCGTCTCGGGGGTGAGGCTGGTGCTTGTTGCGGGGCTTGGCAGATTTGTGAGCGGTGGATGGGTTGGAGGGATGCACGGGGGCTGCGATCCATCAGAGCGACGTGTCTCGGGTGGGTGGGAGGGATGCACGGGGGCTGCGATCCATCAGAGGCGATGTGTCTCGGGTGGGTTGGAGGGATGCACGGGGGCTGCGATCCATCAGAGGCGACGTGTCTCGGGTGGGTTGGAGGGATGCACGGGGGCTGCGATCCATCAAGAGGCGGTGTGTCTCGGGTGGGTTGGAGGGATGCATGGGGGGCTGGGATCCACTCAGAGGCGACATGTCTCAGGTGGGTTGGAGGGATGCATGGGGCACTTCGATCCACTCAGAGGCGACATGTCTCGGGTGGGTTGGAGGGATGCACGGGGACTGTGATCTTTATAAGGTCTGAGTGTCATTTGTGGAGTGTGCTTGTACACTTGCTTCACCTGCCCTGTTCTTTCTCTGCTTCTTTCCCCTTCTTTCATTACGTCCAGTACCAGTCTACCATGCTCCTGTAACATTGTGGGCACACCAAGTGTAGTGCTAGCTCCTGTCCTGGGGAAGAACCTCTTTGTCTTGTCACCACACTGACACTTTGTCACTTCTCCAAATCTCACCTGAAAATCTTTCCTACGAACTCTGGATTTCTCTCTTCCAGTTAATTAACTCTGTAATCTCTTTGGGATGTAATTTATATGAAAGATGATGTATACATGCTAGTTGTATTGTGTTTGTTTCCTAAGGCATAGCATCCATCACATATGGAGGAAAATGCTAGTTTCCTGAATGCCCAAACCCACAATACACAGAATCTCTGCAGGATTTTGTTTCCTAAATACCCTCTGCTCCCCACGGGCCCAGACATTCCTTCTTTGTCTTTTATTTTTTTAACTGTCTTTGGGTCCAAACAGGAAAAAGTGTTATTTTTACTTTGCTTAGTAACTTCCTATTTCATTATAGCGTCCTTTAATCTTTAGAAGGGGAGGGAAGATGCACTCGCTTAAAGAGAAATCCCTGTTGTACAGCTACAATAAGTTAGACTTATCTTATGAATAGTGGTGTTTCTGTTAAATCTGTAGGATGTCCGGTGTGGAAAAGTAACTGATTTTTGCTGGAAGTGATGCCTGCATGAGTTCAGAACAGTCTAGAATAGATAGCAGTCTCCGTTGGTGCTGAGCAGCCTGATTATATCTTCAGTTCTGACCAGAGGATATATAAAAAGGTTGCAGCTCAAGCATCTGTTCAGTTTTTTCACTGCCTATATCAGTAAAAGTTGAAATTCAGCTCTGTTACTAATTGTCAGTAAAAAAAACAGTCTTTTTGAGCACTGTTTGTCTAAAAAGTTTAATTGCTATAGTTTTATGTAGTGTAGGCTTTTTGCCAGATGTTTGCTGTTTAGGGCATTTTGGTTTTGCTTATGATTCCACTGAGCTGCTTCTGGCTGTTGTGGAGCATCCAGACAACTCATTTCTATAACGATACAGTGTCTAGAGCAGAAAAACATATTTGGTGCTGCTTTGCCTAGCGGAGGAACACATAATGAGTTGATGCTTGTATATAAGGCTTTCACAAACACCACATGCAGAACCTAGTAAAACATCCTTAAACTTTCCTTTTAGAGTTGGCTATGTGGGTGTTGTCTCATGAGGCAGATTGCCTAAAAGAGTTCATGACTAGATTCCTGTTTCAATCTATAGCCAGCTACTGGGTGCCAGGTGGGTTTCATGCACAAAGGAAGCATGATGTGCAAGGACTTAATTAAATCGTCTTATGGGACAGATTCCAATGCTGAGGGTCATACTAACCTGTCCTTTGAACATGTGGTTCCCCCCAGTTCAACCCAGTGAATAAGAAGGGGTTAGCTCCAAGATCAAGCACCCCTTGAACACTGACATAAAATCCACATGTCATTTAAGTCATTTAAGGTAAGTCTTTGCTGCAATTGAAAACCCACAGCTGGCCCATGCCAGTTTGCTTGGCTCAGGCTGCCCTGCTCTGGGGCTCAGGCTGTAGCCTAACTCTGGTACCTTCCCATCTTGCAGGGTCCTTCAGCCCAAGCCTGCACCATAATTAAACAGCTCCTTAGCCCAAGTTGGCTGAAACAGGCCAGCCCCAGGTATCAAATTGTAGTGTAGACATACTCGTAAGACTCTCTTTTTCAGCAATATTGTTCCTTCTCATAGATAAAGGAGAAGAAACAATGAAGATAAGAGTTTCGTGACACTCTGTAGTAGCATGACCAATGTTATGTAGAAAACCTGACCTATGAGAAAAAGCTTAAAAAAATCCAAAACACTGGGCATGTTTAATTTTAAGAAAAGAAGCCCAAGAGAAGACCAAGTCTTCAAATATGTTAAGGGTTGTTATAAAGAGAACAGCGATCAATTGTTCTCCATATCAGCTGAAGGTAGGACACAAAGTAATGGGTTTAATCTGCAGCAAGGGAGACCTAGATTAGATATTAGGAAAAGCTTTCTAACTATAAGGATAGTTAAAGACAAATAGGCTACCAAGGGAGGTTGTGGAATCCCCATCACTGCGGGTTTTTAAGAACAGGTTAGATAAATAGTTGTCAGGGATGGTCTAGAATGATCAACATACATAAGGCAGCCATACTGAGTCAGACCAATGATGTGTCTAGCCTAATATCCTATCTTTTGACAGTGGCCTGTGCCAGATGCTTCAGAGGGAATGAACAGAACAGGACAATTATTTGGTGATCCCGGTATACTTGGTCCTACCTCAACACAGTGGGCTGGACTTGATAATCTCTTGAGGTCCCTTCCACTTCTACATTTCTGTGATTCAATGTAGTAGCACTGGCACCTTCGCCTTCTGTAGGATCAGCATCATCAGTGTCAGGCAGAGTGGATTGAGTTAAATCATTGATTTAAATCAAACGGGAAATCTTAATTTAAATAATTTTAATCTTGTTTTGCATTTGTACTTTTTAATTATCTTCCTAAAGATTGGTTGATTCTCATTGGTGGCTATAGCCATTGAAACATGTTGATCTGCAACTAAATATAGCCTTTAAACTAAATTAGGTGGTACTTCTTGATGACCAGGGTACATTATGTCTATTCTGTATACATTTATTTAAGCAGTCATATAGTTTAAAATATATAATTATTCAGATTCTTAATTTTTACGTTTCTTATGTTAGAAAATAGTGACTGACATATCTCTTATGCACTCTGATTTAATATTTTATTTGTGATGTTTTGTCAAAGTACATTTGGATGGAAATTGGAATTCAATTAAAAATGCACAGAAGCTTTTTAAAATAGTTTTAACTAATAAAAATAATCTTAAATGTGCTATATTAAAAAAAGGAAGTTATCAAAATATGCTTTGCATTTAAAATTAACAGATTTATTAAGTGAAGGAAGTATTATTTGTAACTAGTGAATTGAACTGATTATTTCTGGTCACCATGTCCTTCAAAGATTTTAAAAATTGTAGATCTCATCCTGTCATACCTCTTTCTTATTCATAGATTGGAAGAGGTAAACAAACTCTCATACTTGTTCAACACCCAACTAGTTTCCTGATTTTCCCTGCACCCCAACCCTCTGATCCAGCCTGGTGAAAATGAGTGAGTGAGGGTGGGGAGCATGAGCAATGGAGAGAGGGGGGATGGAGCGAGCATGGAGCAGGGCCTCGGAGGAAGGGTGGGGCAAGGGTGTTCAGTTTTATGCAAGTAGAAAGTTGTCAACCCTACTCCTCGCTACAGACTAGTTGGGCAGAATTTTGACAGGGGCAGCACAAGGCACATCCCTGATACAAAGGCCACTTCCCTGCAAAATTTCAAGTCCCTGATCCAAAGTATGGGGACACTAGAGCTGTTCAAAGAAGATCCCTAAAGAATTTTCTAACATGCAAAACAATTACATATCCCTAACCTTGTTCTCAGAAATCGCTAAACTGTTTTAGCTGAAATTTTCCAGAATAATTCAGTCTGAGGTAGATAACTAGCATATAAAATTTCAGCCCAAACAGTTAGTTTGGCAGAGGTATAACCAATTGAAAATAGAGTTTTATAATGAGAAGTGTCAGGCTGCATTAATAATAGTACTAGCAGTCCAGCCTGTAATAATAAAATAGATTTTAATTCGATATTAGACTTCATTCTTCAGTGCTTAAGGCAGTCTTTAACAAAGTTGTTTGCACCTTCTTCTGAAGCATGTGGTGCTGGCCATTCTTAGAGAGAGGGTACTTGACTAGGACTATGGGTATGATCCAGTATGGCAGTTCCCATGTTCAGGTACCAGCCATGGGGCTGCGTGTGTGGTGTTCTGGTTTTTTTTGCAACACTTTAATCAAAAACCTGTGCAGAATGAGTAATTTGATTCCCAGATGAAGAAGGGCATATGCTGCTAGGAGAGGTCATCCTCTGCATGAATTGGTTTGTCATCTTTGGTGTCAGTGTCCACCTACCACATTTCGTGGGCTTGCAGAAAGTCTTGAACTAACTTTTGTTGACATTCATAATCTCCATACGCTTCTTTGGCCTGATCTACACTACGCGTTTATACCAAATTTAGCAGCGTTAAACCGATTTAACCCTGCACTCGTCCACGCAACGAGGCCCTTTATATCGATATAAAGGGCTCTTTAAACCAGTTTCTGTACTCCTGCCCAACAAGGGGAGTAGCACGGAAATCGGTATTGCCATGTCAGATTAGGGTTAGCATGGCCGGAAATCGACGGTATTGGTCTGTGGGCGCTATCCCACAGTGCACCATTGTGATCGCTTTGGAAAGCAATCTGAACTCGGATGCACTGGCCAGGTAGACAGGAAAAGCCCCACGAACTTTTGAATTTCATTTCCTGTTTGCCCAGCGTGGAGCTCTGATCAGCTCGGATGGCCATGCAGTCCCAAATCCAAAAAGAGCTCCAGCATGGATCGTACGGGAGATACTGGATCTGATCGCTGTATGGGGAGACAAACTGTTTTCTATCTGAGCTCCGTTACAGAAGACAAAATGACAAAGCATTTTTTTTTTTTTGAAAAAATCTCCAGGCTATGATAGACAGAGGCCACAGCAGGAACTCAGCACTGTGCTGCATGACAAGCGTAACGGAAAGCCCAAAGAATCAACCTGGACGCTCATAGAGGGAGGGAGGGGATACTGAGGGACTCGAGCTATCCCACAGTACTCCGCAGTCTTCGAAAAGCATTTGCATTCTTGTCTGAGCTCCCAATGCCTGTAGGGTCAAAAAACATTGTCCCGAGGTGGTTTCAGGGTATATCTCGTCAATTACCACCTCCCCCCCGTGAAAGAAAAGGGAAAAAAATCGTTTCTTGCATTCTTTTTCAATGTCAACCGTATGTCTACTGCATGCTGCTGGTAGACGCGTGCTGCTGCGGCGCTGAATAGCAGCGTCCCCTCCCTTCCTTTCCTGATGGCAGACGGTACAAAATGGTGGAAAACTGTCATCCCCATGAGTGCTTCTGGCTGGCCTCGGTGAGGTCCGGTCGGGAGGTTCCTAGATATAAAAAAAGGGAATGACCCCCTGTCATTCCTGGCAGACGGTGCAAAATGCTGGTAAACCGTCCTCATAATAGCAGCTGGAGCCTGAGCTCCATCAGCCCGCCGTCATCCCCCTTTTGTGTCTAAAGAAAAGATTCTGTACTCCCTGGACTATCATAGCAGCTGGAGGCTGCCTCCCCCTTGTTTTTATCTCGCTAAAAAGTCAGTGTTTCTTATTCCTGCATTCTTTATTACCTCATCACACAAATGGGGAGGGACACTGCCAGGTAGCCCAGGAGGGGTGTGAGAGGAGGAAAGCAACGGGTGGGTTGTAGGCCGGGCACCCCCTAGAATGGCATGCAGCTCATCATTTCTGTGGGATCTCTGGGGCTCTGACCCGGAGCTGCTGTGCTCTCTCTGGCTCTCTAGTAGACCTTGCCCCATATTCTAGGCAGGACTGACTCTATTTTTTAGACAAAACATAAAGAAGGGAATGACCCGGGGGGAGGGTCATTCCTATTTTTGTCCATGTGCTCCCCGCCGACCTCAGCGAGGCCAGCCAGGAGCACCCATGACAGCAGCAGACGGTAACAAAATGATGATTAACCGTCATCGCCGAACTATTCCAATTGCAAATGGTACCAAAATGATTGATAACCGTCATCTCATCGGCCAAATTACAAGGGGCAGAACTGGTGCCAATACGTGGATGGTAACCATCTCTGCTACTTGCAAAGGCAAAATGAATGGCCTGCTGTGTAGCACTGCAGTACCGTGCCTCTGTCAGCAGCAATCCAGTAACACATAATGGTCAACAGTGACAATAAGGCAAAACAGGCTTCCATGGTTGCCCAAATGACTATGGTGTCTTCCAGGGCAATCCAGGGGAAAAGGGTGCGAACATTATTGTCTGCCGTTACTTTTCACAGTAGAAAGGATTGAAATGATACAATTAAATCAGGAATCACCACATGCAACACTGTTTTTGCCACCATCAGGCATTGGGAATCTCCAATGGCGGGAGATGCGGAAACATGGATAGCTACGGATAGATACCCACGGTGCAACGCTCCAGAAATCGACGCTAGCCTCAGTACATGGACGCACACCACCGAATTAATGTGCATAGTGTGGCCGCGTGCACTCGACTTTATACAATCTATTTTTCAAAACCGGTTTATGTAAAATCGGAATAATCCCGTAGTGTAGACATACCCTTTGATTCATGCTTCTGAAACTGTTTCCAAGGTATGGGAGGTCAAATTCTCCCACTCCTAGAACTTCAGTGAGGATTGTGTATATCCTGCACAGGGAGAACCGAGCATCTGAAGTTCCTTGGGCTGGCCGTTAGGCATTACTTTCTGATTCATTGGGGTGGCTTTTTGAGGTAGGGAATTCAATTAACACTTTATCCCTGGAGCAGTAGGTACAAAAACTGTCTCCTGCCCGTGATGTTGCTCCTTCTGTTTTATTTTTAATCTCTCTCTCAGAACCCCCTTTATATACCTGCATATTTTTGAACTACTCCTATAAATTTGGCAATTGATTCTGGCATGTCATTAACTCTTAATCTTATTGTAGCTCTTAAATGCCTTTTTGTCACTAAATATAGTTATTCAGTGACTTAAAACATCAGGGGGAAATCTGGTTACTCAGCTTTATTTCTTTTAGTCAATGGTTGTGAAATTCAAACAGTTAACCCAGTCGATACCAAAATCTGTTGTACATATTTAGCTGAAAAATCTTAATTTACTGGAAAAGCAAATGCAATAAATTGAGAACAAAATTTTCCCTACTTTTTTGTATATGCTGTTAGTGATTAAGAATTTGCAAGAGCAAAAACTAGAAAAGAGCTACACTTCTCTTCATTGTTGAATACTGGCTGCTTATCAAGCTTTTTCATACAAACAGCTACACACATACTTAACATCACACAGAGGAGTCGTCCCCTCATGTACATAAATGTTTGCAAGATTAGTGCCACAATAATTGTAATGAGCATTTTGAAAATTGTTTACATTTAACTAGGTAAGCATTTCTAATGTTTATAAACCTATTTATTTAGTACTAATTGAAGGAATCAAAAGTTATTTTCATAATATTTGAACACATGGTACAGGAACCACCCCACTTACTATTGAAAGACAGCCTCTGATATAGAACACAACTGTTTGATAACACCACTATCATTGTAGAGTAGTTCAACATGAAGTGAAGAGTGGTATTTAGCTGAAATTTCTGTGAGAATTTAGATAATTACTCAAGTGGGAATTTGACCAGGATACCAACACCTCTATAAAAAGAACCTGTAAAATTGACATTCAAAGGGTCTATTAAAAACTAAAAGGGTGTGGTTTTTTTTGCCTCTTTATGATGCAAAATGAAAATCTGAAAGATTCTTAACTTTTTTTTCTTTTTTCTTGTTTTTTATCTTAGAAATATCAGCAACGTCATGTCTAAACTTCCTATTTTTGCTAAATGACCTCTGGGGGTTTTGAAGTATGTTTATTTTGAGCTCTAACTTTTTACTCTTTATAAAAGAGTATCCTGTATCCAAAATGTTAGTAATTGAAGTTAAATATGTATTAAAAAATCAAACCAAGAATTTTAAGCAATTGCTCAAATTTAGTTCTCTTGGCTCTTGTGAGGTTCTCCTGTCATTGTAGTGTTTCCAGGGCAGATTACCTTAATTTCTTATTTAGAAACAAACTAAAAATTAGAGAATGTTAACAAGCAAAAAAAAAGTTACAAGCCCATTGTTTCTCTTCCTCATTTGCAGATTTCTCTTTAAAGCAGCAGTACTGTATGTGCTAATGCAAGACTTTGAGCTAAGACAACAAAAACGTAGATTTTTGTTAGCTTTTGCAAATATTTCCCCTCCATCTAACATTAAGATTTGTTAACTATTTCTGTAAAAGCAATCAAAAATGTTTTTTGGTTTGTATTTCAGTGCAGTGTCTGCCATCCCAAATACTGCAATATGTGGATTCCTTTGCATGTCTTATACGTGTTTCAGAGTGGTAGCCGTATTAGTCTGTATCAGCAAAAACCAACGAGGAGCCCTTGTGGCACCTTAGAGACTAACACATTTATTTGGGCATAAGCTTTTGTGGGCTAGAACCCACTTCATCAGGTACATGGAGCAGAAAATACAGGAGCAGATATAAATATTGTCTGGCTATGTAGACTCTCTTCTCAGGCCTTATGCTACGAGAACTCCCAGCTATCTTCAAGACACACTGACTTCCTGAGGAAACTACAGTCCTTTGGTGATCTTCCAGAAAACACCATCCTAGCCAGTATGGATGTAGAAGCTCTCTACACAAACATTCCATACAAAGATGCACTATAAGCCTTCAGGAATAGCATCCCCGATAGCATCCCAGCAAACCTGGTGGCTGAACTTTGTGACTTTGTCCTTACCCATAATTATTTCAGATTTGGAGACAATTTATACCTTCAAGTCAGGGGACTGCTGTTGGTACCCATAGTATGCCAGCATTTTTATGACTGACTTAGAACAATGCTTCCTCAGTTCTCATCCCCTTATGCCCCTACTCTACTTTGTGCTACATTGATGACATCTTCATCATCTGGACCCATGGGAAGGAGGCCCTTGAGGAATTCCACCAAGATTTCAACAATTTCCACCCCACCATCAACCTCAGCCTGGACCAATCCATACAAGAGGTCCACTTCCTAGACACTACACTGATAATAAGTGATGGTCACATAAACACCACCCTATACTAGAAACCTACTGACTGCTATACTTACCTACATGCCTCCAGCTTTCATCCAGACCACATCACATGATCCATTGTCTACAGCTAGGCTCTAAGATACAACCGGATTGCTCTGATCCCTCAGACAGACAAACACCTACAGGATTTTTATCAAGCACTCTTAAAACTACAATACCCACCTGCTGAAGTGAAGAAACAGATTGACAGAGCCAGAAGGGTACCCAGACATCACCTACTACAATACAGGCCCAACAAAGAAAGTAACAGAATGCCACTAGCTGTCACCTACAGCCCCCAACTAAAACCTCTCCATCGCATCATCAAGGATCTACAACCTATCCTGAAGGATGATCCCTCACTCTCACACACCCTAGGGGACAGGCCAGTCCTCGCTTACAGACAGCCCCTCAACCTGAATCAAATACTCACCAGCAACTACATACCACACAACAAAAAAAACAACCCAGGAACCAAACTCTGCAACAAACCCCGGGGCCAACTCTGTCCACATATCTATTCAAGGGACACCATCATAGGATCTAACCACATCAGCCACACCATCATGGTGCTTGTTCACCTGCACATCTACCAATGTGATATATAACATCATGTGCCACAATGCCCCTCTGCCATGTACATTGGCCAAGCTGGACAGTCTCTACGCAAAAGAATAAATGGACACAAATCTGACATCAGGAATCATAATATACAAAAACCAGTAGAACACTTCAGTCTCCCTGACCACTCAATAACAGACCTAAAAGTGGCAATTCTTCAACAAAAAAAGTTCAAAAACAGACTCCAATGTGAAACTGCAGAACTAGAATTAATTTGCAAACTGAACATCATCAGATTAGGCCTGAATAAAGACTGGAAGTGGTTGGGTCATTACAAAACCTAAACTTAATTTCCCCAATACTAATTTCCCCCTACTGTTACTCACATCTTCTTGTCAACTATCTGAAACGGACCACTCTCATTACCACTTCAAAAGTATTTTTCCTCCCTTGGTATCCTGCTGTTAATTTATTTGTCTCATTAGACTGACCTCACACTTGGTAAGGCAACTCACATCTTTTCATGTATGTATACCTGCTCCTGTATTTTCCACTCCATGAATCTGATGAAGTGCGTTCTGGCCCGCAGAAGTTTATGCCCAAATAAATTTGGTAGTCTCTAAGGTGCCACAAGGACTCCTTATTGTTTATACCATATACAAACTCTCTCACCTATCTCTTATTCATAGAAAATTCATAGAAAATTCATAGAATATCAGGATTGGAAGGGACCTCAGGAGATCATCTAGTCCAACCCCCCTGCTCAAAACAGGACCAATCATGCCTCAGCAAAGGTATCTCTTGCCAGGAGGATTCTCAGCTCATTCAGATGGTGATTGAGTCCAAGTAGATTAAAGTCAGGCTTTCAAATAGGCAAACCAGTCAGGACAAAGATCGGAGATGCAAGCCTGGAGGCATGGGGCACTCACACAGGATCAAGAACTGTCTAAGGGGATCCAAACAGTAGAGCAAGCACAGCATAATTTGGCTAGAGCTCAGGGCAATCTTTGTTCTCAAGGCTTTACTTACGTGTTTTGATTCCCCTCATGCACTGATCGTGACTGATAACACCCAGCCATGTTACATAACAGACAAAGGCGAACAAGGTCTACAGTTCTGCAGAGAGAAGCTCACTTCCTATTGACTGTACAAAGAATAATATGCAGTCAATTCACTCCCTTCACTTCTGTGGGAAAATGGAATGTTAATGGCCTTCTGGCTCATCAGGCAAAAGTTGGATCATTCAGAATGTGAACTACACAGAGCTGTTTCATTTCCTGGCAAAGAAATTTGGTCTTCTAGCAACAGATGTTTGTTTGCCTACCTGAATGGACAAGATTTCAATGTTCTGCTCTTGCTGATGGGATCATAAAGCAAAGGCAACAGGTGCCTTGTTACAAAGATGATCAAAAGGGACTCTTATATGCTTTCACTCCCTTGTCCTCTCCTCACCGTAATGCTACTGAAGACCATTAGTGATGCAGCACTGGTAATTCTGGTAGCCTCATTCTGGCTAAGGAGATCTTAGTTCTTTGATCTCCTTGACATGGTACAAATAGCATCTCCATTCTGGACAGAAAACAGATGGTAGATATTACAAAGTCCAATCAGGCATCAGAATCCAGACACTCTGAATGTAGCTACCTGGCACTTAATCAGAGCCTCTTAAGTCAAAAAGGTTATTTAGAGAGATAATACCCCTATTTTACCTTCCAGAAATAAATCTACTATTTATTATATCTTCTGTGTATTCAAGGGCCAGGTTAAGGCTTACCCCTTAGTACCAGGACAAAGTTCTCACCCCCCACTACTACATAGGTGCCACAGATTCTCACATTTCTTCAATATGGACTCAGGCTAGGCCTGGCAGTTCAGACTCTCAAAAGTCAAGTTGGTGCTTTGTTTAGCATCCTTAGTGGAGCAGACAAGTAGAGTTTCATCTTACCCAGATATCCAGTGTTTTTTTTCTTATGAAAGTATCCTCCTCCTGAAGTGCATAAAGTTCTTTTATGGGATTTTGCCTGGTTCTCAGTGCTAGTAGGGCCCTCTGTTTGAACAACTCCTGAAGGTACCATGTTACTTTCTAAACATTAATGTGGCATTTTTGATAGCAATCATGTCCGTTTCTTCTTCAAATGCTTGCTCATGTCCATTCTATATTAGGTGTGTATGCTTGCCACATACACCAGTGCTGGAAGTTTTTCCTCAGCAGAATCAGTAAGGGACTGACTCTGGCATCCCCCGGAGTGGCGCCCGCATGGTGTGGTATAAGGGGCGCCACTGACTCCCCCACCCTCAGTTCCTTCTTGCCGCCAGTGCCTGAACATCTGCTGCTTTGGCTAGTGTTGTTTCATTCTCTGTTCTTGTGAACTTTGAAAACTTGTAATATAGTTGTATATAGTTAGTAGTTTCTTAGTTATCCTTAGGAGTAGTTCTCAACTGTTCATTAGTCCCAAACGGGACTCAGCTGGGGGACAGGGCATGCCTCGGTCCCCAGGCTTTAAGCCCTGCTATTGCTGCAAAAGGCCTGTGCCCATCAGAGATCCACACACCCGTTGCATATGATACTTAGGTGAAGGGCACATAAGTGACAAGTGCCGTATATGCAAATCCTTTAAACCTAGGACAAAGGAGGAGTGTGATATCCATCTGAAAGCACTCCTAATGGAGTCAGCACTCACTCTGGTCCTCAGACTCTGTTTGATGTCCTTTGCTCCTCGGCTCCTGGCAGAGTGGCTTTACCCCTTCATGAAGGGGTTTCCAAATCACTAATGCCCTGTGGCAGACCCCCTCTTTCCTGGCCTCTGTATCCAAGAGGGCCAAATGCAAGTACTTTGTGCCAACCATGAGTATTTATACTCCCATCCTACACCCAATTTCTTTGTGGCTGAGGTAGTTAACCACAAAGAGAGACAAGGACAGCCCATGGCCACCCACCAAAAATAAAGACTCAAGGAGTCTGGATCTCTCTGGACATAAGATTTATTCATCTTCCAGCCTTCAGCTGAGAGTGGCCAACCACCAGGCTCTCCTTGGCTGATATGACTTTAATATGTGGCAAACAATGGCCAAGTTTGAAGGGTTGCTCCCCGAGGCTTCCAAGAAGGTGATCCTTGATGAGGGCACCACTGCGGGCAGGGTGGCCCTCCATGCAGCACCATGGCTTCTGCTATCTCCATGCAGTGAGCCTCCTGGTTGCTCCTCTCTGAGTTGTCTTCTGAGGCTTAGAAGTCTATGCAGGACTTGCCTTTTGACAGCTGAGCCCTATTGGTGAAGCAGATTGATAGCAAGTTGCATGGCCTTCAAGGACTCCCGAACTACTCTGAAAACCCTGGGTCTTTAAGTCCCAGCCCCGGCGCGTAAGCAGTTCAAACCGCAGCAGCTTTAGGGCCAGACTGCCTCTTCAGGGCCAGCCCCACAAATGAGCCTAGGGCTACAAGTGCTGTCCAAGTCACCCGCCTCCATCCTCTTCCCAGTCGGGTTTGACCCGTACCAAGCAAGGGGACAAACGGTCATTATAAGAGTATGCCTGAGGGCGACCTAACAGACTATTCCCTGGATCCATCTATCCCACTGTTCTCCAACTGCCTTTCCCTTTTCCTCCATTATAACCTCAGACCGATGGGTCCTCAGCACAGTGGAGCCGGTTATGCCTTCCAGTTCCTTTCTACCCCCTCTTCCCACCAACCTTCCCCATCCTGCTTTAGGGACTCCTCTCAAGAGAGTCTCCTTGCACAGGAGGTAAAGAGTTTGCTACAGCTGGATGCAGTGGAAGAAGTTCCTCTCAAGTACAAGAACAAGGGGTTCTATTCCTCGTACTTCCTAATCCCAAAGGCCAAGGGCAGTCTACAGCCCATCCTGGACCTGCGAGACCTCAACAAGTACCTAACGAAGCTAAAGTTCCGCTTGGTCTCCTGGCCTCTATCATCCCTGTGACGGGTTGGATCATAGAAACCCCCTTGGGAACTGCCAACTGATGTGCCAAAACTACTTCTGCTCCTGCTTTCCTGCCCTCTGCAGCTTAGGACTCCAGCACCTGTATTGTTGAGCCAGACACACCAGTCTGCTCCAACACAAACCCAGGGTCTGAACCACGTGCCCCAAAGCTGCAGAGTTAACTGAAAGCAACTTACAGAAGTGTTCCTGTCTTTAACACTCAGACCTGGTCTACACTACGTGTTTAAACCAAAGTTAGCAGCGTTAAACCGATTTAACCCTGCACCTGTCCACACAATGAAGCTCTTTATATCGATATAAAGGGCTCTTTAAACCAATTTGTGTACTCCTCCTCGACGAGGGGAGTAGTGCTGAAATCGGTATTGCCATGTCGAATTAGGGTTAGTGTGGCCGCAATTTGACAGTATTGGCCTCCGGGCGGTATTCCAGAGTGCACCATTGTGACCGCTCTGGAAAGCAATCTGAACTCGGATGCACTGGCCAGGTAGACAGAAAAAGCCCTGCGAACTTTTGAATTTCATTTCCTGTTTGCCCAGCATGGACCTCTGATCAGCACGGGTGGCGATGCAGTCCCAAATCCAAAAAGAGCTCCAGCATGGACTGTACGGGAGATACTGGATCTGATCGCTGTATGGGGAGACAAATCTGTTCTATACAGACTCTCAACAGACATCGCACAAAAGCATTATAGAACTTTCAAGATCATGTACAAAAGCACAGGGACTCAGCAGTGCCTGGTGACAAGCATAACGGACAACGCCAAAGAACCACACTGGACATTCATGAGGTGAGAGGCGAGTACTGACGGACTCCATATCCACAGTCCCGCAGCTCAAACAATTTATTCTGGCTGAGCTCCCAGTGCCTGAAGTCACAAAACATTTCCGGGTGTTTCAAGGTGTATGTATCATTACATCTTCCCACCACCGAAAGAAAAGGGAAAAAAAATAGTTTCTAGCGCTTTTTCAGTGTCACAGTATGATCTACTGCATTGCTCGCTGGTAGACGAGGTGCTGCGCGCTGAACACCAGCATCCCTCTCTCCAGTTGGCAGAGGTGCAAAATGACTGGATATATCCATCACGTCATCATCAGCCGTCAGTTGCTCCTGGCCTGCCTCGGTGAGGTTCGGCTGGGGGCCCCTGGATAAAAATGGGAATGGACTCCCGTCAATCCCCAAGCAAATTGGATGCATGAAGGCTTGGTAACCAGCTCCTCATTCATAGCAGCTGGAGGCTGAGCTCCATCAAGCTCTCCCTTTCAGTGTCTAAAGAAAATTTTGATACTCACCTGACTATCATAGCAGCTGGAGCTGCCTCCCCTCATTTATCTCACTAAAACTCAGTGTTTTCCTTATTCCCTGCATTTTTTATACTCATCACACAAATGGCGGGAAATTCCACGGTAGCCAGTGAGGATTGGGGGAGGGGGAAGCAACGGATGGCGTATGTTGCAGGGGCACCCCCTAGTTAATTGACATTGTTAGTCATAATTTCTGCAGGATCTCCGGGGCCTGACCGGACCGGCTGTGCTCTCTGGTTTCTCTAGTACACTTGCCCCATATTCTCCAGCAGAAACTGGACTCTATTTTTATAGAAAACATAAAGAGAGGACAATGTCGGGAAGTTCATTTCCATTTGTCCATCGAGCCCATCCGGCCGACCTGAAGTCGAGGCCCAGAGCCACGGACCCGACAAAGCGGTAGAGCTGTACAAATGATTGATAACCGTCATTGCCCAATTTCCAAATGGCCATGGTGCAAATCGCTGATCAAACCACAAATTCTCATTCTGCCAAATCTACAATGGCAGACGTGCTGCAATACGGGATGGTACATCTCTGCTCTTGCAAAGGCAAATAATGCTGCGTCGTAGAACTGCAAAGTACCACGTCTGTCAGCAGCATCAGTCACACCTATGCTGACAGTGAGACAAAGGCACAAACAGGCTGCATGGTTACCATGCTATGGCGTCTGACCCGGGCAATCCAGGGCAAAAGGGGCGGAAATGATTGATCTGCTTTGCTCACGGAGGAAGGAATGAGTGACGACATTTCACCACAGAACACACCGCGACCTGTTTTGCTCCCATCAGGCATTGGGATACTCAACGCAGATATTCAATGGGTGGGTGAGACTGCAGGAACTATGGATAGCTAGGGATAGCACCACAACAGTGAACGCTCAAAAATCGACGGTTGCCTCGGTACATGGACGCACACATGGCGAATTAATGTGCTAGTGTGGCCTGCGTGCATCCAACTTCATGCAGTCTGTCTCTTAAAAACTGTTGTGTAAATCGGAGTAGATCCGTAGTGTAGACATACCCTCAGATGCCCTACTCCACTGGGTCTAAACCCCAAATAAATCTGTTTTACCTTGTATAAAGTTTATACAGGGTAAACTCATAAATTGTTTGTCCTCTATAACACTGATAGAGAGAGATGCACAGCTGTTTGTCCCCCCAGGTATTAATACATACTCTGGGTTAATTAATAAGTAAAAAGTGATTATTAAATATAGGAAGTTGGATTTAAGTGGTTCCAAGTAGTAACAGACAGAACAAAGTGAATTACCAAGTAAAATAAAATAAAACATGCAAATCTAGCTTAATACAGTAATAAAACTGAATACAGATAAAATCTCACCCTCAGAGATATTTCAATAAGATTATTTCACAGACTGGATGCCTTCCTAGTCTAGGCACAGTCCTTTCCCCTGGTACAGCCCTTGTTCCAGCTCAGGTGGTAGCTAGGGGATTTCTCATGATGGCTGCCCTCTCTGTTCTCTTCCACCCATTTATATATCTTTTGCATAAGGTGGGAATCCTTTGTCCCTCTTGGTTCCCAACCCTCCTTCTCAATGGAAAAGCAGCAGGTTAAAGATGGATTCCAGTTCAGGTGACATGATCACATGCCACTGTAAGACTTCATTACTTGCTTACCAGCACACATGTATAAAGGAAGACTTACTAGTAAAACAGAGCCCTCTAAAGACAATTGTCCTGGTTAATGGGAGTCATCAAGATTCCAAACTGCCATTAATGACCCACAGTTTGCATAAACACAATAGGCCCTCAGAGTTATATTTCTAGTTTGATACAAGAGTGATCATAGAATATCAGGGTTGGAAGGGACCTCAGGAGGTCATTTAGTCCAACCCCCTGCTCAAAGCAGGACCTATCCCCAGACAGATTTTTTCCCCAGTTCCCTAAACGGCCCCCTCAAGGATTGAACTCACAACGCTGGGTTTAGCAGGCCAATGCTCAAACCACTGAGCTATACCTCTCCACGTTCCATGTTTATACAAATAGGATGACCACACTCCATAGATTATAAGCTTTGTAATGATACCTTACAAGAGACCTTTTGCACGAAGCATATTTCCGTTACATTATATTCAAACTAATTTCATAAAATCATATAGTGTGCAACGTCACAATCCCCTCCCTGGATCTGAGAGTCTGGTATGCCACCGTTGACTTGAAGGATGCATACTTCCACATAGCCATCTTTCAAGGGCACAGATGCTTCCTCCGGTTTGCAGTGGGACGCCACTGCTACCAGTTTGCAGTCCTCCTGTTCAGTCTGGTGACAGCATCAAGAGTGTTTTCCAAGTGCACGTGGGTGGTGGCTGCTTACCTCAGGTGTTGGGATATCCAGATCTACCTGTACCTTGATGACTGGCTCATCAAAGGCAGCTCCAGGTCTCAAGTCCAAGGGGATGTCACGGTGCTTCAAGCCACATGCTGCTCTCCGGGCCTACTGGTAAACAACAAAAAGTTGACATTAGTGCTGGTGCAAAGGATAGAGTTAATCGGAGCAGTTCTCTACTCGAACTGCGCCAGAGTGTTCCTGCCACTGGACAGGTTCCACATGTTAACGAACCTCATCATGGAAGTCTCTGCTCCCTCTGACTACAGCCAGGGTCTGCCTGCACCTGCTGGGTCACATGGCAGTGTGCACTTACATGGTCTGCCATGCCAGACTCCGGATGTGGCCCCTGCAACAATGGCTGGGGATGATCTATTCCCAGTCCCGAGACCCCCTGGAAAAGATAGTTAACATTCCTCAGGCGATACTTCTCTCACTGCAATGGTGGACCGACCACAGGACAGTTCTGAAGGTGGTTCCGTTCGACAACCTTCCTTTATCGAGTTGGTGTCGGACACCTTGGACCTCAGCTGGGGTGCGCATCTCAGTGTCCTCCAGACTTGGGATGTGTTACCCAGAGGAGGCACAGTTGCACATATCAAAGAGCTCCAAGCAGTCTGGCTGGTGTGCGGAGTCTTCTTGCCCCACCTGTCGGGCAAGGTGGCATGAGTCCTGACAGACAACACAGAATCGATGTTCTACATCAACATGCAAGGGGGACTGTGCTCATCAGCTCTCTGTCAGCAGGCACCCCATCTATGGGATTTCTGCATCAGCCAAAAAATCCACCTGGAAGCTTGGCACCTCCCCGATGTCAAGAATATGCTGGCAGACCAGTTCAGCAGGGACTTCTTTCACCATGAGTGGTCGCTCCATCCAGAGGTAGCCTGCATGAACTTCCAAAGGTGGGGAACTTCCCAAGTGGAACTGTTCACTACCAGATAGAACAGGAATTGCCACTGGTTTTATTCTTGGCAAGGTCTGAGCAAAGGCTCTGTCTCTGATGCCTTCCTCCTGACATGGTCAGGGAGCCTAATGTATGCATTCCTTCCGATTTCTGCTCATCAGCAGGGCCCTGACAAAGATCAAGAGAGACAAGGCACAGGTTATTGTGATCTCCCCAGCATGGTCTCGCCAGCATTGGTTCGGCACGCTCAAGAACCTGTCAGCAGCCCCTCCCGGGCCCCTGCCCAACCAACCAAACCTGCTATCACAGGACCACGATCGGCTCTTACACCCCAACCTCAAGTCCCTCCACCTCTCGGCCTGGATTACGTGTGGCTGAACCCGGAGGAGCAGACCTGTTTGGAAGGAGTCCAACAAGTCCTCCTGGGCAGTAGGAAGCCCTCAACTAGACTGACTTACCTGGCCAAATGCACGAGGTTTTTTCACTGGATGTCCAAAGGTGGCATCTCTCCCTCGTATTTTTCCATACAGGTTGTCCTTGACTACCTGCTCCATTTGAGGAATCAGGGCCCAGCACACAGTTCCATTAGAGTGCATCTCACAGCCATCTCCACTTTTCACCCGCCGATCCAAGGACAGACAGTGTTTTCCCGTGACATGATGGTCAGTTTCTTGAGGGCTTGAGAGACTCTTCCCGCAGGTACAGGCTCCTGTCCTGCAGTGGGATTTTAATTTGGTCATTGGCCCACCCTTTGAGCGGCTGGGTTCCTGCTCCTAGTCCCACCTGTCATGGAAGGTTGCATTCCAGGTAGGGGTGACATCGGCGAGAATGGTCTCTGAAATTAAAGCTTTGATGTCAGAACTTCTGTATGCAGTCTTCTATAAAGATAAGGTTTAGCTGAGGCCCTACCTGGCCTTCCTGCCAAAGCTGGTCTCCACCATCCATATGAACCAAGACATCTTTCTCCCGGTATTCTGTCCCAAAACTGCAAAAAACCAGTGAAGAGAGGCGTCTTAAGGCTTTTTACTTAGAATGTACCAAGCCTTTCGGTAAATCAACTCAACTCTTCTTTGCTACAGAGATCTGTCACTAAATTCTGTAGATATGCATCTAAAATTGAATCGATCCACAGTGACCTGTATTCACATGGGCATAGTTGCAAGCCCTTGGATTGTGAACTCCCTATGTCTTCGTATGCATTTGTATGACCCCTGCCAGAACAGGGCCCTGATTCTGATTGGCTCCATCAGTGATGAAAATGCTAATGAATGAATAATAAAAAAAATGAGAAGATTTAGTAGACAGGAAATAGTCAAGGCAAAAAATTGTCCATTACTGACATGGGAAAGAGTGGAAATAACATATGCCCCTTAAAATCCAGGATAACATGGTTTTATGCATAAATAAATAACATGGAAATAACAACATTGTTATCAGCATGTTACACTTGAACTTTTACTGTCCATCAATAACTCATCTGAGTTGTGTTTCAACAAAGCACTTATGAAGATGAATGGCTCCACTGACTTTGGTGGGATTTTGGGGGTTGTGCTTAATGTTTAGCACATGGTAACGTGCTTTGCTGAATTAAGACCTTAATGGATGGAGCTAACCCCTTTTATAGAAAGAAAAGAAAACCCTTCTAAGAGATTTTATTTTGAGTTATATCTTCCTAAAAAGTGTCTATCCTAAGCTTATTACTGTACAGTAACTACACTGCAGTGTTGATCTATAATACCCAATAGAGTAACTGATTTCATAATGCTTATTAATGCATATATTGGGACACATGTACCACATCCTTCCTGTTAAAGTATGATTCTCTGAACAGAGGTGAGGTTTGTTGCTAAGATGATGTGAGGAAGTTTCTAAATTAGTAGGCATAACATTAGGGATTCCAATAAGGCAAAACATTATTAATTTGACTTCCTCCTTTGGGAAATACAGTCAACTGGAAAAAAGACTTAAAAATAAATGTTAGTTTACCTTTGTATTTATTTTATGTTTGGATTATTGTATTGGTGTACAGCACTGAGAGAGGTGGAGGAGGTGCCCTATCAATTGAAATAAATAACTTTTTATGTCTATTTTATTACAGTGTTCCCTGCTCCCAGTTATTGTAAAGAAAATGTTCTACTGTTTGCTTTGGATATTTACTGTGCTTTGCAGAATCTATAAAGCAGGTAGGATGAAACACTTCTGTATTACTAACTTGTGTCTTATTTTAAGAAATCTTTCCAAAGAAAAGGAAAAACTGCTATCTTTTCAAGAGTAACTGAATAGAAAAAGTACATTTAAAACACTAGAATTTCGATTAAATATGTAATTGTATGAGCTGTCTCCCAGTTAATTGGAAATGGTACTTGTGGAGTAGCATAGAGCAACAAATGAAGTAATCACAGATATTGTAGCTGATCTCAATTTACAGTTAGAAAGCAGATAATAAATATAATATCAGTATTTGCTTAATCTCATTATAAACTCACAGACTGAACCACATTAATTAGATAATTCTTTCCCTGTTGCTTAGGGAAGAAGAGGGCATCTGTATTGAAAAGCCATGACAAAGCTTCTCATCGTTCGCCAGTCAGGATGCAGCTTTTTTGGAGAATTTTAGACTTAAACAAATGTGAACTAACAGTATTTAATATTTACAGGGAAGATGCGTACAGCCACATATTCCCTATTCAGAAACAAATTTAATAAACCTTAATGTTCATATATTGCCCCCAATTTAAAGAGTTGGTATTTGTCGTCAGTGCAAAATAGTATTTGAGATTCCAATTTTCCTTTATCCTTAGAACAGGAAATAACACTGCTAATTTGGCAGAATATGGAGTCTTTAGTGGCTAAATTGGCAGTTCACATGCAAATTGTTATGCATCACTTTGCAAAGATTTTAAAGTAATCACAAGACAGGCAACAAGGTCATGTTTAAAAGGATTTTTTATCTCTTTTTGGCTTGAGTTGCATGCAAGAAATATACAAACGTCTTCAGAAGCCAGAACACTCTATGGAAGGGATACAGAATATATAGATGTACAGCTGAACAGTAACCTATCACATATATCACTATGCAACCAGTATTTAAAATCTTTGATTTGGACACTTGTGTAACAAAAGTAGTAAATAGATGATTCAACCTACCTAAATGCATACATGTAGGTTAACATATGGCATTAGAGAAAAACAGCAGAAAGCATGGAAGAGATGAGTTTCTTTGTTGGGGTGCAGAAGTAAAAAGGAATAAAAGATCACCTACATATGAAAGCAGTTTTGGAAGCTTTGCATTTTAGTCACGTTAGTGTTGTCCTGTACCATGGGGCACAAACACCACTGAGAAGCAAAGGAAATTTGCTTTCTGCAACTTCCCTAACAAACAGGGTGTTTGAGAGGAGAGCTGGGTTAATAATGTGTAGTATAGAGGAAAATGACACACATTCGGAACAAAATTTGACTGTTTCACTGAATGAACTAGATAATGAGCACTTCTTAAAGTGCCAGATGACCACCCTATCTGCTTGTTATTTTCATATTCATAGAGCTGGTCATTCTAATGAAGGGGTGTGTGTATGTGTGTGTGTGTATGTGTGTGTTTATAATATCAGCTATGTTAAAAGAACATTAATGAGGTTGCAAAGTCAAGCACTAAAAAGTTAGGAATTGTCAGAATTAAGATTCCCTGTGCATCTTAAATTAGTTAGTTTGGCAAAGTTATAAGCAATTGAAACAGGATATAATAATAGGAAGTATCAGGCAACCTTAATAATACACTGTGATACCAACCCCTCCTATAATGAGATATGAAATATATGGCAGCCTCTAGGGGCAGGATGCATGGTTCAGCTAGCTGTAATACAATGATCACAAATGGTTTTGTTCTGTACCCTTCCCCCTGCTTCCTTTGTCTCTTCAGATGCAGTGAGTGCGATAGGTAAGGGGGAAGAGAGAAAGAGGTGTGTTTGTCCCTTGGTATAGTTTCAGGCCCCCCTCTTAAAAAACATTTCCACTTGAGACACAGGAGCCAAAGAGATGATGTGGATGGAAATTCTCTGCTGGTTTTTTCACCTGTTTGAACTTTCTTCATCTTCACTTCTTGCTTGATGACTCTGTTTACTGCTTAAATGCAAATTTAGAGCACCCATTCCTTTGTTTACGACAGACCTGTTTGCCAAATTCCATCTGGGCAGGGCTGTGACACTTGGAACATGTGTTAGTAACACCATGCAGGGGAATTTTATAACTTCATATACAATGTTGCCACACATTTACTGGTACAATAATGAGCAGCAAATTATGAGTTTTGAAATGATACCTTGAAAGGCATGCTTTGCACAAAGATTATTATAGTAAGGTGTATGGTGTGAATATAGGGGTGTATTCTGTTACAAACAGTTCTTCAGATTTATTTCTTAAAAATGACTCCGGTGGGGAGTCTCCCTCACATGATCTGCTGTGAATATCTGTGCAAAGATTTATGGTAATTTATCTTCTTCTCAATGGCCTGGTCTTTCTTGAGTGCTCCTTTAGCATCTCAATTGTTCAGTGGCCCCACTGATTGGCAGGCTTCCTGCTTCTGATGTACTTAAAATTTTTTTTGCTGTTAGTTTATGAGTCATTTGCTAATTGCTCTCCAAATTCTTTTTGGATTGCATAATTATACTTTTACATTGATTTGCCAGTTTGTTCCTTTCTATTTTCTTCAGCAGGATTTGACTTCACATTTTCATCTTTAACTGCCTCTTTCACTCTGTTTAGCCATGGTGGCATTTTTTGGTCCTCTTACCTATTATTTTTAATTTGGGGTATACATTTAATTTGAGATTCTATAATGGTGTTTTTGAAAAGTTCCCATGCAATTTGCAGGCATTTCATACTTGTGACTGTTCCTTTTAATTTCCATGTAACTAGCTTCCTCGTTTTTGTGTAGTTCCACTTTCTGAAGCTAAATGCTACTGTGATGGGCTTCTTTGGTATTTTTCCTCTCATAGGGATGTTAAATTTAATTATATATATTACCGAGTGGTTCAGCTACATTCACCTCTTGGACAAGATCCTGTGTTCCACTTGGGACTAAACCAAGAATTGCCTCTCCCCTTCTGAGTTTCAAGACTAACTACTGCAAGAAGCATTAATGGTGTCTAGAAACTTTATTTTTTCATGCTATCCAGAGATGATGTATCCAGTCAATATGGGGATAGTTGACATCCCACATTATTACTGAGTTTTCTATTTTTGTAGTTTTTCTAAATCTCCCTGAGCATTTCACAATTACTATTGCCATCTTGATGAGGTAGTCAGTAGTATATTCCTGCTGTTCTACTCTTATTATTCAAGTATGGAATTTCTAGCTGTAGAGATTCTGTGGTACAGTTTGATTCATTTAAGATTTTTACTATATTTGACACTCTGCTTTCTTTCACCTATAGTATCACTCTCTCACTAGCCCAATCTATTCTGTTATTCCTGTATATTTGGTACCTTGATATTATGGCGTCCCATGGATTGTCATCATTAGATCAAGTTTCTGTGATATCAATATCCTCATTTAATACCAGGCACTCAAGTTCACCCATCTTAGTATTTAGACTATTATTGAGGATGCGGGTGATGTCAGGGTCTGTGGGTCTTGAATGCTGGTCCACATGGCTCTTAGGCACTAGTATGTTCCAGCCTGCCACCTAGTGCTCTTGCAATTTTTGCTTTGCACATAATTGAATCCCTAATTGTCAAATAGGACCAGAACAGAGGAATAGGAGATATATTTAAGAGGATTTTCTGGAATCAGACTGTGGACATACTATTTCAACAATGTATTATGGTTCTGTACTTATTGCTACTTTAGTTTGATGTTTCAAGTTTTTTCTTTCACTTCACTTAGTATAAGAAATGTATTTCACCTTTTAATGAATAAATTCTCTTAATGCAGGACCTGGTTGCTGATTGTGGTGACAACTGTTCCTTGAGGTCTGGGAATGACATTTGAGTGGAAAAATAGTTTAACTTACAAGGTGCTCCACCTGTTTGAATGAACTGAAGTAGGATACTGTATAAATTTAACACCAGGAGTTCTCAAGCTTTACTGTAGTAAGGAATACATTTTAATGGAGATTATCATGTGAATTGCTTGTTCTCCGGTTCAGGATCATCTAATGATCCAGTGGCAACTACAGCCATTACATACATGGAAAAATAAAACTAATGAAGTATTTATTTTGTAATTTCAGTGTAGATGTTCGGGAGCCTGAGCTCTGGGACCCTCACCCCTTGTGGGGGCCCAGAGAGCCCAAACATCTATACTACAGTTAAACAACCCCTTCGCCCAAGCCCAGCAAGCCTGAGTTGGCTGACCCAGGCCAGCCACGGGTGTCTAATTACAGTGTAGACATACCCATAGTCTGACTTTTTTTTTTTTTTTTTTTAGATAGACATTCTATGAGAAATGCTTACATTTCTCCTGAGTCTCCTGAAATTGAAAGAGGTTCAACCTTAAAACTTCTTTGCATTCTGGAAAACTACGACATGCCTTACGGAAATGCAAGTCATGTTATCTGGAAGTTGAATCAGAATTTGATTGCACAAGAAAACTACAACATTATCAATGAAACTGTTGCTGGTGTAACCATCCATAATTTCACCCATGAAAGTGCACATGTGAAATGTTTAATTAAATATCCAGATAAAGAACAACTTCTGGTTCACACCAAAGTTAAATCTGGCTGTAAGTAGAATCACATGATTTTGAAATTAAATGGTTTTAAAAGATACTAATGTAAACGATACCTTTAATAGTTATAGTGGACAACTTTTAAATGTTTTAAAATTATTAGTCCATTTGTTAGTTTGTTGTATTATTAGGACATTTACGTACAAGCATTTTTTCTATTTTTCTGAAACGACAGAAGAATACCTGCTTCCCCTGCTGATGCGTGTTCATAGTTCTTGACTTCTGTGGGCTTTTGTTCAAGCTCTTGGATGCTAAAATGTTGCATCTAGTCTACCCTACCCTAACAATCTCTAGGGAAGATACTGAGAAAGCTCCTCTTGTCCAGCAAATTATAATTGTCCTATAAGCTGTCTGAAAGTGATGACCGTTTGCACAAACATGCATTTCAGTCTAAAGCTCCTGTGATTGGGGATGAATTAAGGCAGGATCTACAAATTTTTGCTTAGGGGTGAGAGGAGACCAGTGCTTAATTTCTGGCAGGGCTTGCTGGGGCTGAGTCATGGCACCTCGGGGCTTGCCGCATCAGCTATGAAAGTAAAAAGGTTGCTTGAGACCTGGCATCTAGTTGCTTGAGCTCTGGCACCTCTTTCAGTACAAATTAAGCACTGGAGGGGGCCAATGCTTCAGTCAAGTTTGGATCCAAGGATCAGTGCAGCGAAGTCCACCACTAGAGAGGAGACTAGAAGGCAGGAAGTCCAGTGTGCCACAAGCACTTTATTAAAGGAGAGGTTCATTGCTTTTGTTATCTGGGGTGGGGGAGGGCAGCTTTAGTTTGAGGGGTTATTCAGTTGAGTTGTTCCATTGAGACTAGTTCCATCCTACCCAGCTCCCATTCCTCTGTATGGGGAGCCTGGTTTTGACACAGAAACCTCTTTGGAGTCTCATATTATCCTAGATGCCTTCCGACTGTAAAGGTTACAGCGGGTTTCCTTTTTAGGGGAGGGGTAGTCTAGCTCTTAGGAGATGAAGGAAATCAGTGGTCTCTTTAGTGTGAGATGCTGACAAATAATATAGGTAACTCTCCCAACCCTCAAAGGCTCATGCAAGGTCCTTAGATCAGTGATATTACTGGATGTGGAGTCAAAGACGCTGAGAAGGAACCAGTAGGAACTCTGTCTTTTCAGAAGCTGGCTGCCTGTCTCTCTGACTACTACACTTCTAAGGAGTTTCCTTCCTTTATTCCAAACAGCTAATTTGGCCTTCAGCCCCAACTCAGTACACGTGTGGGAAGTCTTAGAAGGGAGTTAATTCCCTGCCTTTGCATCATATTATCACTGGCTCTATGGTTTGATTTTGTAATATAGTAGAAAACTTGAGGGTGCATCTTATTTACAAGGCAAGTAAGATATATCTATATCTATCTGTATATGTCTAGAGAGATAATCACAAATATATATCTGAGAAAAATAAACTTTGAGACTGAAGGTCTATGTGTTTTTTGGCCCAAGATAAGATTGCTACTGAAAGTACTTTCAAGCCTGCTGTTTTTTTGTTATACCAAAATGCTTAGTTATATATTTTTTGAGAATTAATTTGGCTAAAAACATTTGTTTGAGTTCTAAGGGCAGTAGTGAGTCAAAGTAGGGATATGAATATTGTAAATTTACCGAAATTTGCCATGAAGCTAAGCCTTCTGACTGGCTGAGATCATACTATTTCTGTGCAGTATTCAATTATATGTTTTTGTCTTAGAGTTTAATTCTCTTTTTTTTATCTGATTATAGTTCCACCAAGCACACCAGGGAATATTTCCTGCATTTACCATTACAATGTTAAATTTACTTGCAGTTGGATTCCAGGAAAAGAAACCTATCTTACAACAAAATACACTCTTATTAGAAAGCTGTAAGTATAGGAGTTTGGCTATGGTGGATGAAGACTGTCACTGTTTGGTCACCGGTTTAACTTGAGGCCTGTAATGAGAAAAGTTATTCTACTCTGTTATCTTGTTAGTCTCCTCTGTGAAATAAATTAATGCTTTTAATCCACTATTTAATAGGCAAATATCCATATCATAATTTGGCATTTATATCCTTATTTGCAATTTCACCAAAGAAATCAAGAACTGAATGTATATGGAGACCTAACACCTTTTCACACTAAATGTTGTGCTTCAAAGTCAGGGTGGAGGCATTTTGGTGGAGTAGTGTGAAGAAACTTTCCTTGTCATTGCATCTATTATGGGAATAAATAAATGATTTTTTTCTTCAAGGCTTTCAACTGAAAATCACTTAAAACATGCTCCCTACCATCCTGTCTGGCTACATCAAATTTGATTACTTTATAGTAATATGTCTTACACATAAGAATGCTTTGGAATAAGTCATAGACTCATAGAAGATTAGGGTTGGAAGAGACCACAGGAGGTTATATAGTCCAATCCCCTGCTCAAAGCAGTACCAACAAATCTTTCATTTCAAGCCTTGAACTTGTGTAGGCTTACTCATAAGAAGGGTACATTTTAGCACTTTGGAGCATACCTAGTGTAAACCCCACTATTTATTATAAGTATTATAAATGCATTTGTATTTTGTTAGAACACATAGTGTAGTTCTTGACTGTAACTCCAACAGTGTGATGAAGGCTAATATTATTCTTGGGTGCATTAACAGGAGTATTGTATGTAAGGCCATGCCAACACTTATCGGTAGATCGTCATTGCTGCTATCAATGGAGTGAATGTCAATTTAGCAGGTCTGGTGAAGTCACTCTAAATCGATATGAGAGCACTCTCCCATTGATTTGTGTACTCCACCTTCCCGAGAAGAGTAAGAGAAGTTGGCAAGAGAGCATCTCCCGTCGACACAGCGCAGTGTAGACACTGCGGTAAGTCGACCTAAGCTACATCGACTTCAATTATGTTATTTATGTACAGTAACTCCTCACTTAATGTCGTCCCGGTTAACATTGTTATGTTGCTGATCAGTTAGAGAACATGCTCGTTTAAAGTTGCACAGTGCTTCCTTATGATGTTGTTTGGCAGTCACCTGCTTTGTCCACTGCTTGCAGAAAGACTCCCCCACTCCTGCCTCCGCTTTTGTACCTCATCTCCACAGAGTGTGGGGGGACATGACAGGGTTCAGGACAGGGAGCTTGTGGGCAGCAGCTGTTGTCTCAACTTGCTGATCTACTTAAAAAGGCAGTGTACGTAGAGTGGAGTCAGCGTACTTAAAAGGGCATTGCATGTGTCTCTCACACACACGCAGTGTGTGTCTCTGTCTCTCGTGCTCTAACGCGGGGTGTGTGTCTCTCACACACACACGCGCATGCAGTGTGTGTCTCTGGCTCTCTCTGCCATGCTGTGTCTCCTCTCTCCATTCGTGGTGCCTTGTAGAGTGTGAGGCTATATTAACAACAATGTGTTAACCCTTGAGGGCTCAGCTGAGTACTAGTTCATCATTTAACCATAAGGCATTCCCAGGGAAATATCCCACCCTCTGACTCTACACCCTCAACCAAGCTTCACAATCATCATTGCTGTGTACAGTATTAAATTGTTTGTTTAAAACTTATACTGTATGTATAGTTTTTTGCCTGGTGAAAAAAATTTCCCTGGAACCTACACCTGCCCCCCTTTACATTAATTCTTATGGGGGAGATGGATTCGCTTAATGTCATTTTGCTTAAAGTAACATTTTTCAGGAACATAACTACAACATTAAGCGAGGAATTACTGTAACTGAAGTGGTGTAACCTGGGTCGACTTACCACGGTAGTGTACACCAGCCCTAAGATACGAGAGATAATTGTTCTGCTGTAGCTGGTACTGTGTATTGTATCCAGTGTTGGGTCCCACACTTTAAGAAAGATGTAGACAAATTGGAGAGAATCCAGAGAAGAGCAACAGAAATTATAAAAGATTTAGAAATCCTGACCGATCAGGAAAAGTTAAAAAAAATCTCGGTTTGTTTAGTTGTGAGATAAGAAGACTGAGAGGGCACCTGAGAACAGTCTTCAAATATAAGAGCTGTTATAAAGAGGATGGTGATCAGTTGTTCTCCTTCTCCACTTAAGGTCGGATAAGAAGTAATCAGTTTAATCTGCATCAAGGGAGATTTTGGTTAGATATTAGGAAAAACTCTGACTATAAGGGTATTTATGAACTGGAATAAGCTTCCAAAGTAGGTTGTGGAACCCCTGTCATTAGAGGTTTTTAAGAACAGGTTGGACCAGTGATACTCAAACTTTTGTACTGGTGACCCCTTTCACACAGCAAGTCTCTGAATGTGACTCCCCCCCCTTATAAATTGAAAACACTTTTTAATATATATAACACCATTATAAATGCTGGAGGCAAAGCGGGGTTTGGGGTGGAGGCTGACAGCTCACGACCCCCAACATAATAACCTCACGATCTCCTGAGAGTTCCTGACCTCCAGTTTGAGAACCCCTGGGTTAGATAAACAGCTATCAAGGATGGCCTAGGTATACTTGGTCCTACCTCAGTGTAGGGGACTGGACTAAGTGAAGTCTTGGGGTCCCTTCCAGCCCTACATTTCTATGATTCTGTGTCTAAAATGGGTCTTGATACCCTGGTCTAGTCTGGTCCAGTAATTAAGTAATTTTAATTGGTCTTCTAATAAGCCTCCTGAATTGTAAGTAGGTTAGAACTGAGAGTATTAAACATGAAGATGATTAACATGTTTTAAATAATGAAAAACATGGTGACTTTTAGAAAATATAGATATACAGAAAACACACAACAGAGTGAGTGGAAAAACTTCTTTGGTAAAGTAATCCATTAACTTCTGCAATAAATTCTGCAGAAGAATTAGGAAAGTACCTTTATAAAATGCTTCCTATTATGGCTGTCAAGATTAAATTATCTAGAGAGAAAATATACACTTGGTGGAAAATGAATTTTAATGAAGAGCTGTTGAAGATAGCCTCTAAATATTTTTTTCTATATTTTAGAATGATTTTGTGTTTTCCTCTTTCTACTCTTTGTTTTTGGTAATAGACCCATTTTTATGGCAACAGATTGTGATAATATTTGCAAAACAAATCGGAGTATATGCTCTTCATTTTATCCATTCCCTGCTCGAGACTATGTTAATGTGAGAGAGGAAGATGCTTTAGTTGAAGACGAATTGGATTTTCATTCTGTGCAAGATATAAAATCAGGTAATTTGATGTACATATCAGTATCTGATGACCATAGAGTAAATTCATTAAGTTATTAATAACTTCATTTCCTGGGTATTCCTAGACAAAAACTACATTAAGATGGAGCCTGTTTTGAAAGTACATATTTGATAAGCTCCTTAAGGGCAAAAAAAAAATAAATTACTGGGATGTTATTCACCCAAAACCAAGTATTACTAATGCAGGATATTAGTTAAGGTTACAGGTAAAAGGAACCCACACAGGATAAGATAAGACTAGAGCTAGTTGGAAAAACTTTGAACCATTTTCTGTTGGAATATGTAGTTTGGTTGAAATTGAAATGCTTTGCAAAATCACATCCGTTTTGCCAAAATTTGGCTAGAGAGAAATATGAGGAAAAGTTCTGACAATATTGAAACATTTCTTCCAAAAATGTTGAAAAGTAAACATTTTGATTTTTCATTTTGAAATGATTGTTTTGAATTTTTTAATATTTTGTATTGTATGTTATATAAAAATCAAAGCAATTAATTTTTGTGAAAATGAAACATTTAAGTCAATCTGAAATTATTTTTATTTCTAGAATTTTCTTTTGCAAAAGAATTTTGAAATTTTCAGGTTTTGTTCCCATTCAGAATGAAACCAAAGTTTAAAATCTCAAAATCTTTTGTGAAATGGAAATTCCATCCTCCGCTGAGCTCTAATGAAAAATACCCAGTAAGGCACTTCTTGCAAACACTGTGTCCATATATTAATCGTTATGTTAAAAGTAATCCATAACCGTTGTGTTTTGACTGGGCAATTTAATGTGCAGTTCTATTTTGTTGATAGAATAATGTATATCATAAGTGTATGCACATCCTGACTATCAGTGGGAGCTTTTGGTGCCCACTACCTCTGAAAATCTGCCCAGCACCTTTTTAAAGACCACCGCAAGATAAAATATGCTATTGAAGACTGGAACTACTTTTCTGAAACCAACTTCCTGATGTCTAGTTCAGTCTTTGGGATGACTACACTCATTCAATAAAACCTGCGACTATTGGGCAATTGGAGTGTTTTTAGTATTTCATTTAATTTGGTTTGCTTGGTAATTGTGTGCACGCAAACAATATGGCTTTTAATACAGTCAAATATAAAGTCAGACATCTAGGAACAAAGAATCCAGGCCATGCTTGCAGGATGGCGGAATCTATTCTGGGAAGCTGTGATCTGAAAAAGATTTGGCATCAGCTGAACATGAGTTCTGAGTGCAACTTTGTGGCCAAAACGGCTAATGTAATCCTTGGATGTGTAACTGGGACTCTCAGTAGGAGTAGGGAGGTTATATTATCTCTGGATTTGGCACTGTAGTGACTGCTTCTGAAATACAATTTCTAGTTCTGTTGTCTACAGTTCAAGAAGGATGTTGATAAACTGGAGAAGGTTCAGAAAAGAACCATAAGAACAGTCAAAGGATTAAAAAGCATGCCTTATTAGTGAAAGACTGCAGGCACTCAATCTGCTTAGTTTAACCAAAGAAAAGGTGAATGGGATTTGCTTAGTCTATAAGTACCTACCTGGGGAACATAAATTTGATAATGGGCTCTTTAATATAGAACAGTGGTTCTCGAACTTTTTGTGTGGAACACCTGAAAATTGCTGAGGATCTCAGCAAACCATGTAATGACCTTTCCAAATGATGTTTGTACCATTAGCGAACTATTGTAAAGTGCTTTGGACAAAAGCACTATATAAAAAAAACTTAAAATTTTTTTTGTTCTACAGATAAAAGCACACAACTCATATAATAATATCAGTAGTCTTACCTTTCTAATGTGATAGAGGTGACTTTCCCCAGCTCCAGGGCTTCGGCTGCTGAGGAGAGATGGCCCTCCTTCCCAGGTCCACGTTGCTCATTTGTAATGGCTGCAGCAAATGAAAAGGAGAGGCAGGCACAATAAGCCCCAGCACCTAAGTCCAAGGATGCCAAGTGCCTAGATTTATTTGGGCGCAAAGTATGTTCTATGGGGGGGTTGCAACTCAGGATTGCCAACCAGCAAGCAATTCTGAGTAGATACAGCTTCAACTCTTGGAACTCGATGCTCAAGTTTAAGGAGCTGGTGACAACAGAATCTAGGGAGGAGTTTGGAGTGATAATGGAGGAGGGCAAGGCGGTGGCCTGAACCTCTTTACAGGCCTCATTGGATGCTGCAGAATCAGCATGTACCTTGTCCTCGGGCATCGCCATGAGGCATAGCTCATGGCTGCAGGCCTCGGGACTCCTGCCGAGGTTCAACAGACCATGTGGGACCTGCCTTTTGATGAGGACAGGTCTGCTTGTGGAGCAGACTGATTCTAGGCTGCATAGCCTAAAGGATTCCAGGGCCACCTTGAAATCTTTGAGTATGCACACCCCGGCAACCCAACGTAAGCATTTCAAGCCGCAGCAGCGCTTCTACCCTCCTCAGCCGAGGCAGGAATTTTATAAGAGAAGGGACAGGAATGGCAGACAAAAGCCTTCAACACCCTCACCTGGGCAGGGCCAGGTCCCGACTAACCCATTGCTGGGTTCAAAGCAGGCCTTTTGAAGTTGCTCCCGAGGATGGTGCACCAGCCCCAGTTCCGGATCCTTCCTCATCTTTCTTGAATCATCTGTCCCACTTCTACCGTGCTTGGTCCCGAACAACGTTGGACTGCTGGGTTCTCCATATGGTAGAAGTGGGATATTCTCTTCAATTCTGCTCCTACCCTCCCTCCCACATCCCTCTTCAGAGATCCTTCTCATGAGCAATTCCTTATCCAGGAGGTGCGGGCGCTTCTCACCAGGGTAGCAGTGGAGGAGGTTCCTCAGGAGCTCAGGGGCAAGGGATTCTATTCCCGATACTTCTTAATCTCTGACCCATTCTAGATCTGCGAGGACTCAACAAGTTCATGGTATAGTTGAAGTTCTGCATGGTCTCCTGGGGCACCATTATTCCCTCTCTGGATTTGGGAGACTGGTATGCTGCCCCTGACATAAGACACACACTTCCATATAGCTATTCAGCCTGCATGCAGGTGATTCCTATACTTTGTAGTCCCCTTCAAAATCCCTCAGCCTTTCTTGTCCCTAGTAATGGATGAGTCAGCTCTGGGACTGGGTGTGCATTTGGGAGATCTCCAAACGAAGGGCCTTTGGTTGCACAATGTGCTCTCCCTTTATATCAACATCAAGGAACTGAGAGCTGTGTGACTAGCATGTTAGACCTTTCAGGCTCGACTACAAAGTCAGTGCATAGCAGTTCTGACAGACAACACCACTGCCATGTTTCACATCAACGAACAAGGTGGAGCCCTGTCCTCTCCCCTCTGTTGGGAAGCCCTCCGGTTATGGGAGTTCTGCATAGCCCACTCCATTCACCTGGAAGCATCCTATCTACCAGGAGTTCAGAACATACTGGTGGACCACCTCAGCAGGTCCTTCCGCAATCACGAGAGGTCCATCCGGCTGGATGTCATACACCTCATTTTCCAAAGGTAGGGGTTTCCCCAGGTTGATCTGTTGGCCACCCAGAGCAACAGAAAGCACCCAGTGTTCTGCTCCTTCCAGAGACGACAGCCCAGGCTCAATCACAGATGCATTCCTGCTACCCTGGGGAAG
The DNA here is from genome assembly GCF_003597395.2 of Chelonoidis abingdonii. NCBI lineage: Eukaryota > Metazoa > Chordata > Testudines > Testudinidae > Chelonoidis > Chelonoidis abingdonii. Next base: position 36,597,495 of record NC_133774.1, read on the forward strand.
ACACCTGCTCTATGCCTTTTCCCCCGTTCCCTCTCGTGCACAAGGTCCTACTCAAGGTCTGCTGGGATGGAGCAGAGATAATTCTGGTAGCACCAGCGTGGCCTCGACAACATTGGTACACCACACTCCTGGAACTATCAGTGGTCTCTCCGGTCACGTTGCCTTTCCTTTCCGACCTGATCACTCAGGACCACCGTCGCCTTCATCACCCTGACCTGCAGTCCCTCCACCTCATGGCTTGGAAGCTTCATGGCTGAACCCCATGAAGTAAAGAAGGCCCTACTCATCAGCAGGACGCCCTCCACTAGAGCCACATATCTGGCAATGTGGAAAAGATTTACTTGGTGCGACCAGCGTTGTACACCCTCTTGTCAGGCACCTGTACCTCTCATCTTAGAGTACCTTCTGCACCTGGAACAGCATCCTCCATAAAGGTACACCTCACTACTACCTCAGCCTTCCACCCGGGAGCATCTGGATGCTCTGTCTTCACCAACCCTATGGTTGGTCAGTTCCTCAAAAGTCTGAAACACCTACATCTCCAGATCAAACAGCCTGTCCCCATGTGGGACCTTAACCTGGTCCTCTCCAGGCTAATGGGCCCCCTATTTGAACCACTGGTGACTTGCTCCCTTCTCTGTCTGTCATGGAAATTACCCTTTCTGGTTGCCATTACATCAGCACGGAGGGTGTCTGAGTTAAAGGTCCTTACCTCAGACCCACCTTGTATGCTTTTCCACAGGAATAAGGTGCAACTCAGACCTCACCCAGCCTTTCTTCCTAAGGTTGTGTCACACTTCCACACTAGTCAGGACATTTTCCTGCCTGTTTTTTATTCTAAGCCTCATGCCAGTAGCTGTGAGCAGAGGCTGCATTCTCTGTATGTTCAGCGAGCACTAGCATTTTACATCAAGCGCACTAAGCCATTCAGGAAGTCGAACCAGTTGTTCATAGTGGTGGCAGACTGGATGAAAGGGCTCCCAGTCTTTTCTCAAAGAATAGCTTCCTGGATCACATCATGCATCCACATGTGCTATGAGCTGGCCAAAATACCAGTTCCGGCTCTTACGGCACACTCCACGAGGGCTCAGGCCTCAACAGTGGTGTTCCTGGCCTAGGTTCCAATACAAGAAATCTGCAGGGCAGCAACTTGGTCCTCGGTACATAAGTTCACCTCTCATTACGCCATCGTCCGGCACGCCAGAGATGATGCAGTTTTTGACAGAGCGGTGCTCCAATCAGCAATTCCATAATTCCGACCCACCACCTACGTAAGTCTTGGGAGTCACCTAATTGGAATTGATATGAGCAATCACTCGAAGCAGAAAAACAGGTTACTCACCTTCTCGTAACTGTTGTTCTTCGAGATATGTTGCTCATATCCATTCCAAAGCCACCCACCTTCCCCTCTGTCGGAGTACCCGGCAAGAAGGAACTGAGGAGGCATCGGGTTGGCAGGGTCATATATTGAATGTCATGAAGGCACCACTCCAGGCGGCTCCACAGCCGACCCAGTGGGTGCTGCTAGGGGAGAAGCTTTCTGATGACTGTGTACTCAGCGTGCACGCACCTAATTGGAATGGATATGAGCAATGCATCTCGAAGAACAACAGTTATGAAAAGGTAAGTAATTGTTTTTTTCTTTTTCCCCACTACTGGAGAACTGGCTATGCCACAATATCCAAATCCAAAACTGACTTGTTTGTTTAATGCCATAGACTGAACTTAGATGCAGAGTAGATGCAGTTTACGTTGCATCATTGGTTAGTATTTTTATACCAGGTTTGGGCAGAGATTTTTTTTTATCTTAATAGTTTTCATTTGCTACATAACTAAGAGTTTTCCTAGGTAAATGTTCTGCTGGTTCAACTAAAGAAGGAAATCGTTTAGCTTAAGATGAGAAAAGCCATTACGGAAGTTATCTACAGAAGAAGAAGATTAGAAGTACTAAAAGAAAAAATTAAATGTACTATAACAACATGCTGTTTTTCTGAAGATCAGTTCTTGTTTTTATCTCATTTTACAGTCTCTGCAGACAAGATAAAAAATATTACCTGCATTTATTTTTATGATGGCTGTTGTGTTCGCAGATGGACTGCAAGAAAAGTTACCTATCTTAAAAAATCAAAATACGCTCAGGTTAATATTCAGTAAGTATCTAATACCTTTCTCATAAGAAAGTTTTGGAATGATTGAAGTCGAAACTAACTGTACATATTTAATTTGCAGTAACAGTACTTCGCATTAATACACGCTTTACATTTTCAGACTGCTGTAAAACATTAACTAATTAACCCTCAACACACCTGGGAGGTAGATTAGCAAGTATTATCCTCATTATATAATGGGCAAACATGCAGAAGGATAAAATGGCTTGACAAGAGCACACATTGAATCAATGGCAAAGCTAAATTTGGAATTCAGAACTATCTAGTTCTTAGCACTTTCCACAGCTAATGAAACAGTGCTGCTTATTGTTCCTCTGCAGTCTTTCATGTGTCTTTATGCATTTCTTTATTCTTACCAGTTTTCTGGTATTCATTATGCAATATATTTCCATGCCCTAACCCTATCTGTTTAAACTGGAATTGAGGTTGCTGAGAAATGAACACCAACACATCCAATGTAAATGCAGATTTAGTTGGAATGATAAAAGAACAAAACTGCTGGCATCAAGGATAAATGCAGTACAAATCTCCTAGTAGTCAATTTTATACTTGCTTTGGTAAATCTACAACTATGTTTAATGTTTTATGTTAGATAAATACAAATAGTTAGAAAATTAAATACCATAAACTTAATTCTGCCTTCAGATATGCATGTACAACGTCTTTTGGCTTCAGTGGTACTTGCATTGGTATAGCAAAGGTCAGTTTATGCTGTTAATATTGAGGTTTCTAGTAATCAAAGAGTTTGTGATTAAGAGAAAAAGAGAAGAATGGGTAGGATCACTACTAAATAAGTAAAGAAACCACTTTATAGAGGACATGGAAGTAACAGACACTGACAGCAGCTAATATCTTTTTTTTTGAATGAGAAGTGCAGAATTGATAGTGAATGTCTGGAGAATTCTGTTGAAAAGATTAGTGATAGAGTAGGGAAACAGTTCCTGGATAAATTGAATGAAATAGCAGAGGTGGATGATATAAGTGTAAAGAATTAGTAGAGAAAACTGAGAAACCACTAGAGATCATTTTTAACCCGTCCGTGATCCACCAAGGATACCTGCTTTAGGTTTCTGGCTTCCAGCCACCATCTCTCTAGAGCAGAGACCTTCATCTCAGTCCCTCCTTACTGGGCAATCTTTAAAACTGCACAGTTCCCTTCCTAAGGTGTGATATCCCCAGCAAGCCAGACTGCCTAAATGGCTAGCATCTGCATTTTGCTATCTCTCCATAGTATTCTCTCCAGAGTATTGCTTCCAGTTATAAACTAAAAGTAAGCACATTTATTCTTAAAGTGAAAGTGTTACAGAGAAAATATGAAAAAACAATAAATAACCTGTATGCATACTAAAAAGCTTACCAAAGGTCACCCCTAACTCCAATCTCAAGCTCTGGTAGGTGTCAATCCTTCAAAACCCACTGCTGGGTTCTCTCTATGGTTATAAGTTCATAGCTCTCTGCCCCCTGGGCAGTTCAGCCAATTCTTTATACAGCTACAGCCTGTAATTTCCAGTCTCTGTCAAGAAGTAATAGCAGCCCATCACCATCTCCTCAGGGTGTAGCTCCAAAAGGCTGGGTTTTTGAATAACCAGAGATTAGGAATTTGCATTAACCTCTTGAAGTGCTCCCCAGGAAATCCACTGAAAGTTTGTTGTCCCAAAAGTCATTTTTTTTTGCCTGGCTTTTAAATTCCCAGGCCTCACATCTATCACATTTAATTTAATACAGTGTACACCAAAGATACTTAAACTTAATTCAATATGGTCTCCCAAGGATGTGGCAGGACATTGCCATCTCTGTCACTAATTATATTACATAGGATTTCAGGTCAGTAAATTAGAGTCCTTAAAACCAGAAAAAAAATTGCAGGAAATTGCGGACAAGCCTAATTTCAGTATTAGTACTGCAATTCTTACAGTAAGATCTCCCTGTTATTTGCTTAAGTACAAAGAAGGAAGTGGTGACATGTTCTTCTGGATCTTAGGTGGAGGGGCAGACAGGGGGCTCTGCAACCTTCCCCCCCGCCTACAGGCACCTCCCCCACAGTTCCCATTGGCCTAACTGGGCTGTGCCTGCGTTACCCTCACACAGTGTTGCAAACTTCTTCAGCCCAGGAGTGAAAAGCTGGATATGTAGTTGCTGCTCCTGTCCACTCTGGGCCAAGGTGGGACTGGACACCAGAATGAAGGGCAGCGAGCCTTTCTCTTTTGTGCTCTCAGTGATTCCCTTGCTGTTACCCAGGCAGCATGGAGGAGGAAGCCACTTCACTTAAATGCAGAGGAGATGAGAGCTGGACCTAGTGGGAGGGAAAAGAGTAGATTAGGACAAGCAGCCTGTTCTAGTCAGAAGGAACTGGTGGAGGTGGTGGGGAAGACTGGTGCTGGCTGGGCAAGGAAACTGGGACTGGGAGAGAGGAAGTGGGTAGATTGAGAAGCATTGCAGTTGATGAAGAATTTTGTTTATGGTCAGATGAAATGAAATAGGTTTTGTTAGTCTCACATCACATACTATCTATGAGGAAAGCATGTGCTGAAATGGAACAAACTCTTTCAAAAAGTCTCTCTTGTTTCCTACTCCCATGGTATATCTTGTCACTGGTACAGTCGGGCTTGTCTTTTTCCATACTTGAAATGTATGTGGCAGTTCATTGCTTTTTGCCTTTTTCTTATGGAGGATGCTTCTGTGTTCATGCATCCTGCTATGAAATGCTTTTCAAGAAGGGTGCTGCATGTGTACATCTATCTGTAATACTCCTGCTTAGGATTTTAACCTGGTATTAACTAGGCTTATGGATTCCCCATTAAATTGATTGTTCTGTTCACTGCTGCTTCTTGAACATGGCTGTTTTCACTGCAGGGACATCTGTTTGGATCCGTGCTGGCTGCACATATGCCTCCTTAACAGTTAACAGCTTTTAAATGGTACTAAGACTTGAACAAAATCCTACAGTATGGATTTGCAGGGGCAATACATTAAGGGAATGGCATTTATTAGTAGTTAAGCTTCCTTTAAGAGAAGTTCACTAGAAGAACATTGCTTGTTATATAGAATTTAGTGCATATTTGTTTTAAACTGTAATTGCTAATTGAATCTAACATTTTATGAAGTGTTGTAGTGGTGTTGATCCCAGGATATTAGACAGACAAGGTGGGTCAGGTAAAATTTTTGTTGGACCAACTTCTGTTGGCAAGAGAGACAAACTTTTGAGCTTGCACAAAGCACTTCTTCAGGTCTCGGAAGCTCTCTCTCTCTCCAATGGAAGTTGGTTCAATAAAAAATATTACCTCACCCACCTTGCCTCTCTATTTAAAACTAAGCCCATTAACTCATTTAGTTGTCCTTGATTTAAGAAAGGGTTGCAAATTAAAGTTTCTTTGTTTTTTGTATTGACAGGGATCAAAATTTGATGGATGCATTTCAAGAGGATACCTGTCAAAGCAACAACGGATCATGTTCGTTTTTCCCCCCAAATATTCCATTTGCTGAAGACTATTGTTGTCAGGTGAAAGCTGAAAATGTCTTGGGTGTAGGCATATCTGATTGCGTTCCTATAAATATGAATAAAATAGGTAATTTCTTTTGTAAAATACTTAAAGATAAAGTACTACATAACAGGAGATCAAATAAAACCACGCTGACATTTAATTACACAAAATAACTTTCTTATAAAAATCAAGTGAAACACATTAAAACAAAAAATAAAAATAGAATATCAAATTGAGGATACAGCATACTTTTTAGAATAGGAAATAAATGGGGTGATCCACATATTTATAGCTTTTCATTCTGAGCAAGTACATAACGGTCCTCAGTTTGCGCTGGGAAAAGATTAACTGAATCCTGAGAAAGTGTGGAAAGTTTGCAAGTGTGAAATAGACTGAAAGGGAGTCTCTTTGGTATGCATTGGGTCTAGGGCATTCTACCTTGCTTCCTCAGATTGTAATTGGGATGATAACCTATTGAGTTTCTTGTATATCAGCCAAAACAAAAATCTTTCTATATCAATTTATTTTTCTTTAGAAATTCTCTCTAGGCCTGATTACATTCTGTATGTTCTTCATTTGTAAAAAAGCAGCACTTACGGGATCCATTCAAAGACCAAGCACCTGTTGGTTCTAGGTTCTGTGCAAATAGATAACAAAAAACACAGTCCCTGCCAGAAGGAGCTTACAGTTTGAGTATTAAATATTATGTCTCTTTCCCACTTAAGCTTAAGGCAGACCTGGTTAACACAAGTACCGTGAGTGGTAAGGATTTTATATGTGCTGAAGAGTTCAGTTGAACAAACATAACTTGCAAGTGTAAGAAGAGCTGCTGAAAAGCTTTTTAATTTAAATTTCTCATCCTAAATCACTTGTGAATGTCATGCCATATTTTTCTGCAACACATGGAAATATATATCAAAAATATCAAGTGGAAAGGTAGATTATTACTAAATGACAATGTTGTTGCACATTTCAGTAGTCTGTCGGCATGGTCAGGTTTAATGTAACTGAATTAGGGAATATTCTTCTGAAGAATTTCGTATTTTTCTTAACAACTTTTTGTCATTGTTACTATACCTAAACTGAAAAAAAATCATTCAAATTATACAGATGCTTATTTTTCTCAACCTTAACTTAATAAATTCACATTTGCACAAAGGTATAATGAATTTTATGCAAAACAATTTCCATGTGGCTTTCCTGAAAATTCCATCTTACTGAACCTGCAAAGAATTGAGGGTCTCAGGCCTTTAGATTAGAAATGAGCAATATTTTTTGGATGAATAGTTTATCTGCCAAAAATGCCATTTGTGATTGATTGAAGCTATTTGTGAATTTGCTGAATCGTTTTGGCCAACTTTTTTGGTGGGGGAGGACAAGTGGGAAGGGAGAGAGTGAGGAGGTGGCATTTGCCAAATGGGATGGTGGTGGTGCCTCCCCTTTAGCTCGGTGGGATGCAGGAGACCCAAGGTCGTTTCCCCCTCTGCCAGAGCAGGGGATTTGAACTTGCATCTTCTATTTTGCAGGTGAGTCCCCTAGCCAGTGGGCTGTGGGATATTTTGGTGATCTCAATCTCTCTTATCGAAGCTGTTCCACTTTGTTTTAAATAATTAACCATTGGAACAAGGATGTGAACTTGGGTGTTCCACCCCCCCAGGTGAGTGCCCTAACCACCAAGCTATAAAGTCTCTCTCTCTCTCTTTTTCCCCATTACTATTTAAGAATTTACACATAGTGGAACAGTTTAAACAGGAGAGATTGACAGAGACCGGCTCCATACGACCCTTTAGCCCAGTGGTTAGAGTATTCTCTTACAATGTGGGAGAACCAAATTCAAATCCTGGCTGCAAAGACCATACTTTGGTGTCACTCAGTACTCTAGCATTATAAGAAACCAGTTTACAAGGAGAATGGAGAGAGCTCTGCCTCTTGGGACTTTTCTGTCTTAGCACTTGAATAATTGTTCTTCAGTTGATTGCATTGCACTGATTTGAGTGAGTCCACACTACGCACCTGAACTGGTGTATGGTTTGCCCTAACATCCACTCTGGAGCTGCCTTACACTGATTCTGTTGTGTCTTTTGACAGCTCCTTCAGCCAGTAAACCTCCTTAACTTTATAAACAGATATTCCTCTCTTCTCTACGCTTATATAGTTGCCCTCGCCACCAACGTGCCCCACTCTGCAGCTGATTTATTGGCTAAGACTGCAATATCTGCCCCTTTGTACCCCGTCTCCACATTATTAACCCCCAAGATCCTGACCATACTTTCCCTAAGTTATACTCCAAGGCATGTGCCCCTGCATGTATATCTACCTCTCCCTTCCAGAAATGTCCTCATTTCAGTAACTGTGCTCCTTATGAGGGGATCAGCACTACCAACTGTGGGTGTTCCTGGAGGAGAAAGGGGAACAGCACTAGGGGATATACGTGTCAGATTTCAGCCTTGGTCAGCAGTCCGCAGCTGGACTACTGGTTCGAGAGCGTAGGCACAGAGGAGAAGTAGCAGAGAAAGAGACCCTTAGTCAGAAGATTGAAGTTAGTGGGTGCTCAGCAGTTTTCAAAATCATGCTACTTATTGGAGTGCCTCAATGTGGATTTATATACCAAAGTTTAGGTCTTTTATTTTTGAAAATTTTGGCCTATATAAAAGAAATACTGCAAAAGCCCCACCCTTTTCTCTTGCATTGTTTTTCACCTTTACCATTAAAAAATTAGCAGTGGAATACATTGATATGGATTATTAGAACCCAGCAAATCTGCTTTATATCCATGGATCATTTTTGCGGATTGGATGTAGATACAAATTTTGTATCTGCGTAGGGCTTTATGGATGATTCAGTGGGGAAGCAGAATCAAAGCAGCCGTGTTCTTCAATTGATGGCAAGAATATGCTTTTTAAAGAAGAAACAAACCCTTCCCATGCACTCTCCACCCAAAAGCCAGAATTGAATCTGCATTACTGTTTGAACATTTACAAAATTTTATTAATCAAAGTACATTACCTTGCTGTTCCCTCCTAAAGTGTTATATATACTGTAAGTAATATTTTCATGTAAAATGTATTTTTTATTTGACGAGATTAGCATATTGGCAAAAGCTCTTTTTGTAACCAGATACATGCAAGCTGTGTCAGTCTGACTCTTACTATATTGCCTACCCAATCACCTCAACACTTCTCTAACTTAAGTGTCTCCTGAACAGAAACCATCAGTTGTGTCAAAGAGCACTGTGGTTTTCTGATGTTCAGATTTGTCCAGTGAGAGCTCATCAACTGTTTTAAGACTTGTATGTCTCTAATTGAAAAAGGTTTTTGATTATTGTTGTGCTTCCTTGCCTTTCCATATCAGTTCTCTCAGCATGTTGCACAGAGCAGTGTTGAAAAACTTTACTTTCATTAGTGCATTACCAATGTGTGATTAAACGCCCTTCCAGTCTTGTACATGTAATGCAGTACATTTATTTACTGCAATATTTAAACTAATGGCTGGGAGAACTAGTGTAAATTACTGAATTTTTATGGATTAGTAAATGAAGGTCAGATTCTTCAACCATCAGGCATATTAAGTAGCACTTTGACTTAAATTGGATGATTTGAAGTGCTATTCAGCATCTAAAAGGATTTTAGGATTTGGCTCTAAGTAAACAGATGGATTTATCTTTTCCCAGAATACCTACATTGCTCACACCACTGTGCCATTCTTCTAGTTAATTATTTAAAATAAATCAATCCATTATGCATATCACAAAACCAAGCAACTATAACATGTTGTGTACCTCTTCCTCCCTCCATCCTGCCTGATTCCACTTCTTCCTCTGTTCATGCTTTGTCATAGCTTAGCTAGGTTAGAATCTGAATAGGATAGAATCCACATTTTTATATCTACATAAAGACTCGTGAATTACAGTTCAGTTTTATTCATGTGAAAACTCTGCCCGTGTAGTGATCCTCCTGACGAAAAAAAGGACAACCTCCTCAGTGGGTACTTCCCAGCTGTAACATCCACCATTACATCAGCAGCAGTTTTCTAGCCTAATCTCTCCTCTCCTCTCAATACTTGTCCACTCCCTAACAGTTCTGCCCGCCCTTCCCTCAAACTCCTGTCACCCCGAACCATCTTCCAGCTGAATTCTCCGTTATTTCTCCAGATAGGACTCAGCTACAGCTCTTTTATTTTCTCTGTCCCCCGTCTTTGAGAGGAAACTGTGGTGGTCACATTAGAAACAGAAACATATGTACATGTATTGAATTTGAAAGAAACTTGCACATCTGTGTGCAAGTTAGTTTACAAACAGTATAGTTAGCTGTGTATGTAATCTCTGTCCTATATGTAGTTTTTCATCATTACAGTTGATATATAAGTAATATGCATTGATATGTGCAAATCTGTTACAACTTATGCTGTTAGAATAATAAAGTAACTATTCCTAGAATTTACATACTCAAACTGTTCTAAACTTTTATTTGAAGTCAAGTTGTAGAATGTTTTTGTATTAAAAGTATGAGTATTTTTTCTCAATTTCAGTGAAAACTAAGCCTCCTAAGATAGTTTCAGTAGAAAACATTGCTAGTGTAAAGCAATTGCTTAACGTAACCTGGGACAAACCTGATCCAACATTACTAGATTTAAATTGTCGTCTTCGATACAGAAACACAAGTTCAAATACTTCGGTAAGTTACATCATTATTTTCAGAAATATTAGATCATTTGTCACTGACGTAAATGTTGATCCTTTTAAATGCTGATCACAAAAGGCAAGGATGTAAGATCACTAATAACTCATGTATGAGTAACATATCAAATGTACTATAAGCATGCATGATATTGGAATATTAGAAAATAGAGATGGATAAGACCTTCTGTTTCACTGTCAAGGGTAAATTGTTCTTGCCCTTCTGTCTGTTTCAGAGCCATCTTACTCCTTACTTGTCCTAGGAAAATTTCAGTGGAGGTTCCCTCAGTCAGACCAACAATCAAAAATGTTTTTCTTCCTATTATTTTCTGGCAAATACAGTAGTTATGTTTACTCTAGATTAGATTAGCACAAAAGTAGCAGATGGGTCTCTGACAGCCTGGCTCCTGGCAGGGTAGAAATGTGTAAGCAGTGTGTTCGAGAAGGGGGCTTATGTCTTCCTGGCATCTCATAATCCATCTGACCTACAATTCTAAGTGGAAATGGTTCGCTGTGGGCCCCTCTGTTTGCCCTTCACAAAAATAGCTTGTCTATGCTGTCCACCTGTTTGAGTCCAACTTATAAAAATAACTCCAGATACATTTAGAAGCTATTTGAGCCTATCATAAACTAGCTGAAGGTCTCTGCATGGCTTGATACTTTTAAAACTTTCCATTTAAAAAAAAACAACTTTTTATCACGGGGTTATGAATGTGGTCCTGACAGAGCTGATGAAAGAAAGCTCTTTGAACCACCCAGTTCCTGTGAGTTTAAGTCTCTTACACGGAAGGTCATTTTCCTGGCTGCAATGGCTTCAATCTGCACAATGAGTGAGCATCATGCCCTAGTGATGGATCTACCTTAACTAGATTTTATAGGAGCGAGATAGGGCTGTGGACTTAACTGACATTCTTCTCCAAGGTAGTGTTGAAGTTCCACTTGTTAATGAGCCTGTCATCCAACATTCTTCCTATAATCACATCTCCTTCCCCAGGGAAGCGCTTTTTCATATACTCAGTGTTAAGTCTTTGGGGTTCTAACTGGAGTAAATTAAAATTTGTAGAAGATCCACAAAACTTTCTTTGTTTTGGAGACCATTTCAGGGATGTCTGATTGTATTGCTATTATTTGGCTGAGCTGAAACAAAGAAGCCATATCAAGGCTCACTTAATAAAAGACAAGGCAGCACCAGGGGTGCCGTCATAGATTTCTGGTCCTCTCTCCACACACTTACAAAGCAGCATTTCTTGAATGTTCCCTCCAGGTGGTAATTTTGATTTCAGACTCTCTGTACTCTGAAGCTTAGGGGTAGCCAAACTCCCCACTCCCACCCCAAAAGTGTTTTTATGCATTTCTCTTTTCAGTTGGCTAAGATTTGAGTGTTTCCCCCCTTCCTTATTGATTGTCACACTTCATTATCTTCTTCAGTGTTGGTTTAAGAGGTTATCTTACCCCCTTTCAGTATACATTTTAAAAAAAAATCCACCCTATTCCCACTGTTGGTGTCAGGCTTGTGGTTACTGCATGTTTTAGCTTTGCTCTCATTTTTATTGTGGGACAATCATGGAACTTCCCTGCTTTCCTGGACTGAGACTCTTGTTCTGATTACCTCTTTAGAGTAGGTGAAAATTACAAACCATATAATTCTTCTTCTTCAAAGAGATCATTATTGCCACTCATCTACATGGTCCCCCTCAGAGTTTGGAGGATAATTTTTCAGGGGGAGTTTCTTTTGGCACATGGTTTTTCTGTTTTTTCATTGGTACAGATATTTTGATCATGTGTTGATTATCTTTAGATTGTCTTATTGCTGGGACCTTTGGTTCTCATGCAGTTGGAGATGACTGAAACAGTTGTAGGGCAGCACTGATGCTTCAGAGAGGACAGGGCACAATGGCCAACAGAGAGCCTAGCTTATGCTCTCTACTCCATTACTATTGTCATTAAGGGTAAAATGTAACCTTAAGAACATTTGCAAAGATCCAGAAATGAGAAGGCTACACCCAGAAGCACTATTTACAAGATGAGTAGCTTTCCCTTTTATTTATAATGGAGGGGTGTTCTGGAAGGCATGATAGATATGGTCTTTGAGGTTTTTAAGTAGATAAAGTATCTGCTGAGGTTTATTTTTTTTGTTAATAAAGACAACATATTTTGTGTTCATATTTTCACTTTTAGGTAACAGTTAATTTCACTATGAATCAAAATGAAAGAAGATCATCATTTAATCTCACGGATCTATGGGATTGTACAGAGTATGCTATTGCCATTCAATGTGTTGGTGTTGAATCAGAAATCTGGAGTGAATGGAGTGAAGAGAAAATAGGAAGAACAGAACAACAAGGCAGGCTAATTGTTTACAACATAGTTTTTCGCAGGATTAATTTTGAATCTTTTGGCACAAAAGTTAATATTAGCAGACTACTTTCAGCATATTGTCAGTTAGTTGATGTCATAATTTGGCTTTGAAACTGTGAAAACAAATACATTCAATTAAAGATGGCTAGAAGGGGGAAGGGCAGAAAAGGAGATTAACTGAAAGGGACAGAGAGATCCGATCAGTGAGGAATATAGAATGGAGGAGAAAAAAAGGGATTGTTTAAAAGAAATAAAAATCTAGAGCTAGGAAAGAATTGCGAAATGACCATAAAGAATGGAAATAAGAGACATAAAGCGAAGGTATATACGGGTCAAACGGGAAAAAAAAATTCAACACTGCTGTTAATCTTCTTTAAAAAACAACAGCAAGTTTTCTACTTTTTATCGTTTGTTTTACTAGCTCCTTCAAGAAAAGTGGATTTGTGGAGAGTAATTGAATCTTCACCGTCAGCTGAAAATAGATATGTACATCTTATGTGGAAGGTATATATATCCATGATTTTAAAATTCGAACTGCCTCTTCCAGTAGAAATTGGATTTTATTATCTGTGGTTATAGGATATAAAGGTCTGTCAAGTCTGGCTCAGATGAGCTCCATACAAAGCTAGAACAGAACCTACAGAAGTTTTCTGTTAAGTAACATGATGTTGACTACAACTTTGCAGTCAGAATTTACCCTATGACCATGCTGACATCATATTCAACATGATCTACAAAAACTGACTGCTAAGCCATGATGGTCAATAGTCAATATAACTAGTTAGTTAATATAACTTCTGATGGTTCTAGTCTAATTTGCAGTTTTGAAACCTCCATTAAATTATCACCATTTGACTCAGCTGGAGATAAGAACTGAATGGTAACATTGTGCTTTTAGAATCTTGATTGAAATACTCATAAAATATATTTTAATTTGAGCTGGTCAAATGCAAGAAAAATGAATAATTTGAGTATTGCAGTTATCTGTTGAACAACTTATTCCAAAAACTGAATTCCTTGAAGAAATTTGATGGAAAAACAGTAATATTCACAGTATAAATATTTTCAGCTGCTATTATTTGACCAACTGTAATTTTAACAGACTTTTTAAGCCTTTACATTTATTAGAATCCAATAAAATCTGTTTTTAGAATTCAATATCATTAATTATCCAGAAAGTAATCCAATATATCCACTGGCATATTCAAACATTTCAAATTGTTTCCAGAATTTCTGTTATGAAGCAGTTGGAAGACATTCTGGATGTTGACCCTCTGATGGGCTCACCAAATATTTTTCAGGAATCTTTTCTGAGTAACCAAATGAGGCAAACTGGAAAACAGATTACCGAGAAACTGAAATATGTTTGCATGAAAATAATCCAGAGGTAGAGAAGGGAAAAATTCTGAAGTCCTGGCAATGTGCTTTTGATTATAGAAGCAGTATTACAAAACACACACAACTTTTGTATTAATTTTTAAACAGGTGTTAAAAGAATATCCATCTTCGGAGTGTCTACTTGGCTACAAAATACAGTACTGTCCAGAAAATAATGCTGCTTTTAAAATGACACACAACACTACTGACAAGGTGGCCAAGCTCCTTTTAACGGGGGAAGCCTATGTGATATCTGTTGTTGCGTATAACTCTGTTGGAGAGTCTCCTGAGGCTACTCTAAGAATTCCATCTATTGGTGAAAAAAGTACGTTTTTTTAAAATGGTTTGGTAGATATTCCCTTGGATCACTGAAACAGCCTTTTCTGTATCCGTGTGATAATTCATTTTGCCTGTCTTAAGTACTGTTGCAATGAAAGTGAAATCGTGGTAGAGATTTTTTTTGTCCTGGATTCTACAGGTGGAGAAGACCTACTAAGTCATCTAGCTTCTCACTATGTCTGTACAGGATTGTCTAATTTCACTACTTTATTTAACACAAGTGCAATAGACTAATGTAACAGCATACTCTGGTATGGAAGAGAATGTATTAAAGCATTGGTGTGTCATTGTGCTTCAGCTTGTCAGATATTTTCCTATTAGTAATAGTGCTTCCTGTTTTATAAGGGCCATTAATAGGAGTCACTGTTTTATTATGTTATTTGTTATTTATTATAACTAATTGGCCTCTGTCATCGATTCCTTATTTCCTATTAAAGCACAAGTCAAAACCTACTTTTCTGTGCTACTTCAGCCAATAAAATGTAAAGTAGGTCTCTGTATGGATATATATTCCAATTCTTCATGTCTCTGCTTGTGTACGCACCCCATCTACTTTCACATCTTATTGTAACAATTCCATTATTGTTTGCTGTGTTATCAGATATTCTCTCTGTGTATGTGTGTACATGTATAAATAAATAAAACTATGCTTTACACAATTAAGCTGCATTTCTTGTTTGACTTTTGCTAAGTCAAATACTGTTCTATAAATAAACATCTAAATCTCTCATCACTGAATTGCTACACTATTATGGATGTTTGCTCTATTAAAATTTTTATAACTATTTCTGGTTAATTTTTACGTCTTGTTATTTTGCAGCTTCCAAGTGGATTCATACAGTGAGGACACTTAATTTAAATGAACAAATGGTTGTGGAATGGGAAGCATCAGTTTCAGAAATAAACAGATATGTCATTGAATGGTATGAGGAGTTGGAGACTGAGGCCTTGGGTAGATCATGGCAATATATATTAAATACTACAAAGTGGACAGCTAAGAAAGGTAAGTTTACTATGCTTGCGTGACCTTATAGTTTTCACATCTGTCAGTTACTTCTTAACCTAAATCTAGAACACAGATTTTTTGTTTAAGAAAAAGTATTTTGTTTCTCTATTTAATATAGTACAGTATAATATACAGCCTATCTTTCTCTGAGATGTGGGCAACATACTCTTGTTTCTAGTTAAAGTATGGTGACACACAGACACAATTTTTTTTCACTGCTTAGTAAGAGGATAAGCCTGAGAGTCACCAGTGCATGACAGCAAACAGTGGACAAAATTGTAATCAGAAGCAGAAATGGATAGTAGCCTTTGAACCTTTCCATTCAATATTTGTAGCAGCAGCTATTTTGCATATAAATTGACTAATATAAACAAGTAGTGACTTATAAATAATTTTAATTTGAAATAATCTTTTGAAAACATAAACAAAACATTGACATCACTAGAAAGTAATTTAAAATAGCAGCAAAACAGATATTTAATAAAAATTCAACTTCACTACTATTAGGGCCAATTACAAAATATACAGTTCTTTAGGTGTGATCACATGAGTGCAACAAGAAAATACAAAATTGAATGTCTGCCAGTTCTTGGAAAATGAAGATGGGAGGTTTGGAGTGGAAATTTGTATTCTAGTTAAAGAGAAATGAACATATTTTTTAATCTCTTTGGCAACACACTGCAGCAGGAAATTATTGAACATAAAACATAATTGCACAAGTCAAGAACTACAGTATGACACTGAGTATTCTGTCTTTTTACTAAACATTCAAGATTCTTCAGGCTGTTCAAATTAAAAAATCCTTTTTCTTCCTCCTTATATATAAAAGCAGATCTAAAAGCATCATGTGCTACACTCGGTACAAATCTATAGGAAGATATGGTTCTTGCCTCACATATAGGGCCAAATTAACTCTCCTGTGGGCCAGGGGCTATTAGAAATTGCAGGGTCCCAGTATACAAGTCTTTTTCCTAATTTAAAACAAGATGATCACAATTATGGCATCAAGGCTATTAACACTATACTAAACTTGCCTTTTAATTAACATAAAGCTGTTCTGTGGTTACATTTCAGTCTTAAAACACGTAGAATATAGTTAAGAAGTAAGCTATTTTTAATTAACTTACTTTAAAACAGCTGTTCTATTAGTTTCTTTCTGGGAGGGAGTTTGGTGCCGGAGGGGGCTCCAGCTGGGGCAGAGTGTTGCGGTGCAGGAGAGGGTGAGAAGTGTGGGCTCTGGGAGGGAGTTTGGGTGCAGGAGGGGATTCTGACCTGGCACAGTGGGTTGATGTGCAGGAGGGGATGCAAGGTGCAGGCTCCCACCAGGAGGTGCTTACCATAGGCGGCTTTCGGCCGGTAGCGCAGCAGGGCTCAGGCAGGCTGCCTGCATGCCATGGCCCCAAGCCACTCCCCGAAGTGGCTGGCTGCTGGCACATCTCTGTATGCCCCTGGTAGGAGGGGGACAGCGTGTCTCCGTGCACTGCCTGTGCCGGCAAGCACCTCCCCTGCAGCTCCCATTGGCCGGTTCCCAGCCAATGGCAGCTGGGGGGACAGTGCTGAGGGTAGGAGCAGTGCGTGGAACCACCTCGCCCGCTGCCAGGGCTGCAGAGATTTGCCAGCAGCCATCTGCTTCCGGGAGCGGCTTGAGGCCGCAGCATGCAGGCAGCCTACCTGAGCCCTCATGCGCCGGGGCTCCCCTTAGCCTGGGGCCCCGCACTGCAGCCCCTAAAGCCCCTGCACTAATCTAGTGCTGCTCACATATCTTAAATCTGGAAAATATGACAAGACAGACAAACAGTAACGGGCAGACAACAAGCAAGCAAAATATAAAACCTGTAAATATTTTGTTAGTCTTAATTTTTTACTTCCTTAAAATCTCATCCATCCCACTTTTATCCTGGTGTCCAACTGTCAGACAATGTATTACTAATCTAACATGCAGCCCTTCCACCCACCTAAATAGATTTAGGCTTGGGAGGTGAATTGGGAAAGTAGCATGTCAGATGGTAGATATATTAGTTACTAAAAGTGTCTTGAGGTAGTCTTGAGGCAGTTCCAATTGACCTCTCCTACTTGTCTTCTCCAACTCACCAGAGGGGAGTTGTAAGGAAATTAAGACTTGTACTCTGGGGCTTTCCTAAAAGGCTTTCCCTGTCGCTCTTCAGGCCTTGCTGGAATGCTTGGGAATGTTAGAGTTAAAACAGGACATATTTTAAGATCAGAAGACCTATCTACAGCTTTCATTTCATATGCTCTGACATTATATTGTGTTTTTAATGAGGTAAAGAAACATTTATAAAAGTGGAAGATTTAATAAAGCTGCTTTGTGAAAAAAATCCATTGATACAGTGTTTTCAATGTTAACTCATTATTAGGTTGAGAAGAGGCATTTGTTTTGAACTACTTTCATAAATGCTGTGGTAATATTCCTCCCATTCAATATGTTCACTTGACATAATCCTTTGATGCAATATTTTGCCTTCCTGTGATGGTGATTCAGAATTCTCAGCATGAAAAGATTCTTTTTAAGCAGTTCTGAGTGTCTGTTTCCCTTTTTCCTTTCAGTAAGTTGGTAAACCGCCTCTGCAGTTTTGTTGCTGTCTGTATACTTGTCTCTGTTCTAAAGAAATGAAAAATATTTTGGTGTCTTTTAGTTCAGTAACACCAGGGGATTGCCATTGACTTCAGTGGGGCAGGGATTTCACCCTCAAAGTACAACTATTTAATCTAAGTGTCAAAAGAACTTTAGGAAACAGAATCAAGAAGAATGAATTTCCAAACTGTCAAACTGAAAATAAAACTCACATTATTATGTCAAATAGAAAGTAATTAATAACTCCAATCCTTCAAAATTCTTAAACATATGCTTAACTGAGTAGTCCCACTGACTATTCATATGTTTAAGGATAAGCATGTACTTAAGAGCGGGGAGACTTTCAAAGGCGTAAAGGGGATTTAAGTATCAGGAGGTAGCCGGGTTAGTCTGTATCCACAAAAACAGGTTGTCCGGTGGCACCTTAAAGACTTAACAGATTTATTTGGGCATTAGCTTTCGTGGGTAAAAATCCTCACTTCTTCAGATGGGGTTTTAGGTGCTCAACTCCTATTCACTTTCAAAACATTGAAAGTCAATCGGAGTTGGGCACCTAACTATACTTGGTGGTTTTGAAAATCTCTCTGCTGGATCAAGGTTTTAGTGCAGATTCAACACTAAAGCGAAGCAGGACTAATTTGAAAAGATCTTACATTTTTTCACAAGCTTGTCTGATTGGGTTTGAGCTCATGCAGCTTGTCATATGGTCTTTTTATAAAAAGAAATAACTACAAAAACGTTTGCCTTGTTTTATTGAAGTCTATACATATAATTCTAAAATAATTTCTCATCTCTTGTAATTTTACACATCATGCTTATTGCAAGATTGTACTTTTAATGCACATTAGGAGATGCACTTGAAAATTTATCCATCTGTGATTTAAGGGCAACATTTTTAAAATTGGGTTCCTAAAGTTAGACTCCTAAGTTCATGTTTAGGCACTTAAATGGCCTGATTTTCAAAAGTGAAATTGCAAATGGTGAAAATTACAACCATATACAATAGAATAACAAAGAGATTAAAAAATAGAGCCCAAAGAAGGAAAGAGAAGTAGTAATACAGCACAAACTACTGCTACAGGGTGAAAATAAGACCAGTAGAAATAAAGAAATATTATTGGTCCATCTGGTACACTGCTACTTAAAGCCATATGACACCATCAGATCCACATGTTAAATCTCAGAAGTTTTAGCGCATTTAGGAGCTGCTCAAAGCTGTGATAAGAGTTAAGATCTGATGTGATGCTTCCCTTCAACAGAGCTGTATTTCATAATTTTTGCTGAGCAGTTTCCCCAAACAATCACGGCTTGGTTATAAGTATATGTAATCCTCATAAAACATTAAAGTGTATTATAGTATCTAGGTTTGAAATCAACCAACATATGAAGGGGAAATCTTCCGTATTAATGTCAGTCTTATCTGGAATAACTCATGCTCCTATCTGCAGATACGGAAATTTGTCTGTTTAGTGTATATATTTGTGACTGTTTAAATCTTTCCCCAGTATTGTTCATATTATGTACTATAAGTGAGAACTAAATACATTTTTAAAAACCATTACTTCACTGAAGTGGGTGCAAAAAGGGGCACAGAGATTCTTGCTGTACTTTTATTTTACATGTATGGGAAGTATAGTGAAAAGAATATGATCTCTTATCATTAAATTAAGTTATTCTTTCTTAGTTTTTAAACCATTTCTTCACTGGTGGTAAACTGAAATTGGAAATCTGTTAATTGATCAGTGGGTCCTTTTCTGATTTCCATTATATAAAATTGCACAATTAAAAATAGCAAACTCTTTCCAGCAAACTAGCACTCCAGATTTTAAAAGTATGAGAGAACACACAACTACAAATGACATCATTGACTTGTCAGAGAAGCACTTTGACCAAGCAATTGATTGATTTTACTAGTTTATAAAGTCCTTTTAGATGCTTCCATTACAGAAAACAACACAAAACAAGAACAGTCAATCAAATGTTAAACAAGCTAAGTGAGTCTTAATTCTTGTTCTGAGGATTGCTACACTCAGACTGACAGACTCCTGTTAAGAGGAAATGTCATGAAGGGAGGCTCTCAATTAAAAAGGCCCTACCATTAGGCATATGGGGTAGAACTGTGCATGTAGCTGAAATACACAGAGCACAAGTTAGCTTGTGTATGCAAAGGTGGCTTAAAGCTCATCTTGGCACTGC
Organism: Chelonoidis abingdonii; assembly: GCF_003597395.2. Lineage (NCBI taxonomy): Eukaryota > Metazoa > Chordata > Testudines > Testudinidae > Chelonoidis > Chelonoidis abingdonii. The sequence goes on from NC_133774.1 coordinate 36,617,689, forward strand.
CCTGAGTCTGGCGCTACTCTTTAAAGTCACATCTTCCTGCACCATTTTAGCAGCATGAGAATGCTCGAATTTATTGTGGTCAGCAATGGATTCAATGAGCTGAAAAAGCAGTGGAGAACTGACATAGTTCGAGGGTCTGGCTATGTTCACTTTTCCCTGCTTATACTAGTCACAAAGATGGAGTGGCATCAGAGCAAGAGCCTCTGCTCTGGCTTTACACAACTGATGATAAATCGTGGGGTGATACTCCTTAACCTGAATAAACTGGTTGTAGATTTAGATAAGATTAGGTTGGTGGTATGGCTACACTAGAGAATCTGGCCCAGAGTGTTCAAACATTAATTCCAGGGGTAAGCCTTTCTCATTAAATTTCAATTGGCTGAATAGGGGTTGGGGAGGGAGATGCCCTCTCACATAACTGGTTGCTAGACCATCAGGGTTTGAATGATAATTGCCAAGAATTATACCTGGAAATAAGATGCCACTGTAGAGACTTCAGTTACAGGTGTCCTGATGTCAAGATGCTTACAAGGTGAGCAGCTGCATTCTGCACAGCTGGAGCCAGCAGGAGCTCTCTTGTTACTTTTAAAAGCTTTTATTACATCTTAAAGAATATCTCTTTTTGACTAGAAATAAAAATAAAAAGATAGAAGTAGCTTCAGAAAAAGAACTGAAGGATCATCAGCTACTCGATATCCTCAATCCTACCCAATAAATGTACAATAATTAGCCTTGTCAAATGCTAGTGATGGTAAGATACTGTGAACATGTAAATTGCAACATAAGAAAAAGTATTATTATTATTCCTTAATCAAAATATTTCTAGTGGAAAAATTAGACTGAATTCAAATGCTTTTAGAAAAGCTGCCAAATAAAGTTCATTCTGTGTTTTCTCTCCATACTTAAGTACATCAGTGGGTATGCAAGAGAATAAGCATAGATTGCATTCATCAAAACTGAGGGAAAATACCAGTAAGGAGCATTCCTAAATTCATCTAATACTAGCAAGAAAATACAACTTTATTTTCCTTATGTAAATGTAAATCTTAAATGAAGGACATGTATCTGAAAAATATTTTTTTCTTACAGATGCCTTTAAACCCTTCAAATGCTATAATATCTCAGTGTATCCTCTCCACGGAAATAAAATAGGAACTCCACATTCCATACAAGCTTATGTTCAAGAAGGACGTATGTATATGAAACTATCAATTCGGTCAAACCCTCTGTATTACTCTCTGTCTTGTAATAGCATCTGTGCAATGTGCTTAAGACTTGTGTTATTAAGAGAATGAAGTAGTGTTTAGTGCATAGAACTATGAATTAGGATTCCTGGTTTTTATTTTCAGTTCAGCTATTGATTTGCTGTGTATTTCATAGAAAGTAATTTAATCTGTGTGTCAGTTTTCCCATTTTGTGATATGGGTATAGAGCTCAATTTGTTGTAGGCTTGAGTAATGTTTGTAAAGCATTTTGAGAACCAGAAGAAAGCTGCCACAAAATGTATTAAAATTGTTTTTTTTATTGTAAATATGGGTCAAGTCTTAAATTGCAGTCTCGTTTAGACATAGTTTATGCTATTTCTCAAGGATATAACTGACTGAACTTTTTTATGTTCAATTTTACTTTTTCTAGTGGAAGGGTGATTTTGGGGCACAGACTAAATGACTAGTTTGGAAAGTTTAAGTTTTGCTCTCTTTTTACGGTGTAATGGAAAATATACATTCCTGCGGTATTAATATTTTTTTAATGGTAGAAAATCTTGCCGTTTCACATAATGCACGATTTCCACACAGATTCTGTTTTTAGTAGAACTAGAACGTGAATTGGATGAATTATACAGCTAATTGTAAGAACCAAGTTTGGTAGTAGATTCAAGATTTCAGGCTGTGGACTGGTGAAGACTCCAGGGAACTGGGTACAGTACAATGATAATAGAGCATATAATTGTTAAGGAAACCTAGATGTATTGGCTTGTTCATGAAGGGACAATCGCTGATTGGTTTTGAATGCAATTTAGTTATAGTTAAGATGCTTTGATGATAGTGGTGGTTGATTGAGAGAGGGAGGAGACGTTATGCCTTTTGAGTGGACTGGAACATACAGAGATCTTGCTAAATAGTTTTTGAATTGTGCATATAGAGGTTTGATTACATAGGTAGGGAGGCTGATCTTGTGGCAGAGCATTGAACTGGGACTTGGGAATCCTTGGGAATCCTGACTTAACCTGTCCTTTGCCCTGGTTTCCCATCTGTAAAATGGATATAATAGTTTCTTACCTCACATGAGTGTTGAGGATAAAATCCTTCAGTGATTGTGAGGTGTTCAGATACATACCATCATCACCACAGTAAGTAACAAGAGAGAAGGTGCAAACATCACCTAAGTAGATGGCATCTCTGAAAAGCTGAGAAAAGTTAGGAATAGTGTCTGGTCTTTGATAAAGGGTATATTAAGTAAATAGTGCCTGTCCCTTATATCACTGCTCTGCATGGATTAGTAAAGTTGTGCCATTTAAAATACTTTGTGTACATTTATTACATTTCTGTATTTTTTTTTTGTAGGTCCATCAGTTGGTCCTGTGGCTAAAACAAACAATGTGGGAAAAAATGAGGCTATGATAAAATGGAAGACGATTCCAAAAGATAAAAGAAATGGCTTTATCATTAACTATACAATATTTTATAAACCTGAAGGTGGAAAAGAATTAAGTAAGTAAAAGTTCTTCACTCTGTTACACCAGCGTGCTGACCCAGGATGTCTGTTACTTTATGAAGATATTAGCATACAATAGCTATTGCCGCTTACAACACCAGGAAGTTTTGCCAGAGAGAATTTCACATCTTTGTAGGGTAAAGTGGTGACTGGTCACTTTCCAGATAATGTTATATGTTTCAGGTGGGGGAGCAGCAGAGTTTATCTATGATTTGTGTGTTTTATCATGGTCACCGAATGCGCTTTGCTGTTCTCTGTCATTCTCTTCACAATTATATAATGCTAAGTGCTCAGTTATGTAGAACCCAGGCCCAGAATATCTGAAAGTATGTCTACATAGTAAAAAAAAACCCGAAACAAACAAAAATGTGAGAGAGGTAGTCATGTTGCTTAATGCACTTCTGGAAGGCATTCAGATATTAAAGTGATGACTAAAGCTGTGTGAAATTTTCTGGACTAATATAGTTTATTATCAGTGAGTTTGACTCCACACATTTTGTCTGAGAAGAGGTTTATCAGGGCTGGCTTCAGAGAGAGAGAGAGTGTGCGTGTGCGCGCTCACTTGTTTGGGATGTGGGAAATTGAGGTTTGAATCCCCACTCTGGAGCAAGGACTTTAACTCCGCTTTCTCCGCTCCCAGGTGAGCATTCTAACCATCAGCTGATAGGCTAAACTGGGTGTATTGCTCTCAGTCTCTCCTGTTGAAGCTGTTGCACTTTGTTCTTAAATATTACTTAAACTACTTAAATATTTCATGGGCACAGGGATTTGGGTGCTAGGTGAGTGCCCGTACCTCCCTGCTAGGTAAGTGCCCTAATCACCAGGCTATAGACTGTTTTGATCTCAGTCTCTCCTGCTGAAGCTGTTTCATTTTGTATAAATATTCATTTGGCAAAACAGAGAGCGAGTGAAATGACTCTCTAGCCTGGTGATTAAGGCACTCACCTTGGGAAGTAAGGGATATGGATTCAAATCCTGCCTCTGATTCAGACAGAGCCTGAATAGAATAGAACCCTAGCTTGCACTGGTGAGCATTACGTAAATTGTCTGATTAGTCTCTCTGCTGATGCATGTCACAGCCATATATCTGAAAGTATCTGTTGCTAAAATACCCAAAGTTTATAGGATATGATATCTTTTAGAATTATACTTCACAATGGGGTATTCCAACAAAATAATTCCTACAGGATCTGTGTATATTTTATGGTCTCCATGTATTTCAGTGATGTAACTGAAAAAAAATCACCATTTATGAAGAATTTTTGGAAAATATTTGCTGTAAACAGTTTTTTGTTTTTTTTTAAATTTCTTTCTTTTAATACTACATTATGTAGGACTGTCTTAGTTCTACTTACTTAGTTTGTCTCATTTTCCATAGTTGCACTTGATCCTGGTGAAATGGACCTGAATCTCTGTTATAGTAGTACAATAATTACAGCTGTTCATATTATCCTCTTTGCTTCCATAAGGAGAGAGGACCTAAATCTAATGGATCTGCAATGTGGTGGTAGGGTGAGATGGCTCTAAAGCATTTTCCCTCCCTTCCCCAGACCTATGGAAGCTCATGTTTAGGGAGGTTTTGGTGGCAACTTCACCCACACAGCTGTAAAGGATCAATTATTTAAGATTTTGTTAATTCAGTCAACATTATCATACAAGTGGCAAAGAGTTCTGTGGCACCTTATAGACTAACAAACGTATTGGAGCATGAGCTTTCGTGGGTGAATACCCACTTTGTCTATAAAATGCCACAGAACTCTTTGCCGCTTTTACAGATCCAGACTAACACGGCTACCCCTCTGATACTTGACATTATCATACAGTTACTCACAGATTTTCTCTGATGTGTGTCACCATTATTACCACCCCGCCTCCATCTCCCAGTTAGTGGAGATGTTCATGAGAGCAGTAAAATGGCTAAAGGTTAGGGCCAAAACAAAGACCCTCTTTGTTTTCAGGAATCTAATATGGCTCTTGGGAATAGTGGGTTTAGAAATTTCTTGCCTGTTCTTGGAAGCTGCTCCTAGTTTCTGAATCAATATGGTGGAAAGTTTGTGAGTCAGAACTTGTGGTATTTGCTGTCTACTTCATGGATTTTTCCTGTATAGTGGATGATCTAGTCCGGTATGATTAGCTACTTATTCTAGATTAAACTACATGTTTATTAAAGGCACTTACTCAATTTATATAAGCCCAAATTGAATCTTTTTTTTTTCTGTTGAAGAATATGACCTGTTGTATTAATTTAGATGGAATATATTGGCCAAAAGCATTAACATAACCCGGTCGCTGTCCAACATTAGTTTTAAACAAGATTCGGCGATTGGCGTACAGAGACCTCAGCCTGCTGTATATCATGGCAAACACACCATTAAAAATCCATTAAACCTTTTATTAAAGATACAGTAAAGTATTGAATAAGCTTTTAATTTTAACATTCCTTGTTCCCTTTAGTTGGAGAGAGATTTTAGAAGGGAAAAAACTCTTGTTTGACAGTCTTGTAGGTGTTATCAAGCAGGGCCGGCTCTAGGTTTTTTACTGCCTCAAGTGAAAAAAAAACAACAAACAACCTCCGAGAGTGCAATTGCTGAAGCAAAAAAAAAAAAAAAAACACCTCCCGAAATGCCACCCCTGGAATTGTCCCACCCCAAGCACATGCTTGGTTTGCTGGTGCCTAGAGCTCATCCTGTTAGCAAAGATTCTGGTAACTATCCTTTTGGGAAAGAGACATGAGTAGAGATGGGCTGGAACTGCGGTTGCTGCTGTTAAAGTCTGGATCCATTTCCTGGAAGACAAAACAAGACAAACACCCACAAAAGGGTGGGGGGAAACAGCAAAAATAGAAAATGCAGCTTCTGTCTCTGATGTTGACTCTGACTTGCAACCTCATTGCTGGAAATACACAGGCACAGTACATAGTCTGACCAGCCACTCTGAGACTTGGCAAACTTGTACCAGCTGTTTAGGGTATTGCTTTTAGTTGCCTCTCTGATCACAGGCTTACAGCAATGTTGCAAAATACACTGTCTTGGATAGCTAAGCCAGAATCTTATTAGGCCAAAGGAAAAAGGAGAGAGAAAGGAAAGAGAAGAAATAAAGTAGAGGGGAGAGAAAAAAAGAGGGAGACAAAGTCTCACATCCCAGGAAGTGTTTGGGTTTCAGCCAGTAGAAGTGGCAATGTCATTTGGCTCCCTCTCTCTTTGGTTCTTTCTGGTCAGGACATCTGTCTGAATCAGGATGACAAAGCCCCAGGGTTCCAGGAGGCAGTGGCAGCCATGATGGTGCAGCTTGCTCCAACAGCCGATTTTTCTCACCAAAGTCTCATTTTCCACAGAAGGAATGATGGGTGGAAGAGCCCATCCCGTCATTCTTTTGTCTACCAATTAAGCCTTGTTTCTGACACACCAATTTGGGTTCACTGATGTCTGGTTCCACACTTTTTTTTCTTTTTTACTAAGCATGATCTTAAAACAGTCCTTGATTTTTTTTTTCAGGCCCTTTTGTTTGGACTCGGTCAGTCTTTCTGTCTCTCTTTCTTAACTTTTCCCATCAGCATTTGTTGTTAAGTTACTGTAACCTCTCATGAACTTAGTCATTTTTTACAGTTGAACTCACAATTAGGGTAAATTTTTCTATAAACAAACATTTTTCTATAAACAAATCTGACTGTTACCAAGATATTTAAAAAAAATCCAGCCAACCAAACCTCCAGTCATTAACATGACACATTAAAACTAAGTAGCTATAAGCAGATTGCTCAAGTCTTACAGCTTGATAACAACAGATGAGTAGCAATGCTATACTCAGAATTCTACACATCTGCTAGCATCAGTCAGACACAGAAGTCAACAAAAGGGTCAGTGGCCCCTGCAGCAATGTAACATAGAAAAAGATGTTAGCTAAATGGGGAACAAACTCATTTTCAAGCTTCTAAGATGGTATTATAAATACAAGAGTGAATGAATGAATAAATAAATGAAAAATTGACAGTAATGATTTAATGAAAAACTATATATATTGTAGTTTCAATATAGAATCTTCCTTATTTTTTAAAATCCCCTTTCTAGAGTTTGGTGTATCAATGTCAGTTTTTGAGGATGTGGCAATTATTTATACTGTGGTCGGTATTAGTAGTGGTCAACTGTAGCTATTTCTTGAATCTGCTCCTGTGTATTGCTTAGGACTGAGTCAAGAATAGCCTGTCATCTTGTGTGCTTCATAACTAGCCAATCCAAGAAGCAATCATTTAAGCTGTCAAAAAATTGCTTTTCTGAACTAGTCACCCAATTGTAGTTCTTTTATGCCTTTTCCCTCTTGCTAAACATTACACACTCAGTACATTTTCCTGTTTTGAAGACTGGTAGTACAACCATTCTAGTATATTCATATTTTTCTCACTTGGGATTTGTATCCCTACAGAGTCTTCTTTATGATCCTGTCCACTCAAACTTTCATATTGTAAGCTTAAATGGAATCTTTTAGGTACAGTGCTATTCTCTGACTTCTGTGACCTAGCCTGTTCTTCCTGCCTATTTTATAGATAGATTTCAGGTATTGCTGAATCCCGCTGCTTTTTGTCATTCCATATTTCAGAAATGCTTGTTATGTGGAGGCCCATTTTAATTGCTAGACGTTCTTTCTTCTTTTTGCTTTAAGCTTCTCTCTTGGTCTGTAGCCGCATAAGGCATTCTAGGGTATTTTTTTGTTTTTTGGTTTTTTTTAAGATCTCAAACTAGTGGGTCCTGTTCGAACTTCATTTGCTTCTGGATGTCCAAATCACAGCAGGGGCCAAGAGTGGACTTGCCAATATGTAAATGGAAGAAGGAAGTTGCAACTCTTACTGTATGATATAGACCTCTCCACACTTATTCTTGCTATCTTATTTCCTGTCTGGTTTTATGCGGTATGCCCTCTGCCATGCTATTCCTGAAGACCACTCAACTTTCAAGACAATTCTGTTACTCTCACATGAATAGTGCCGGCTTTCAATTTTCCGTGGGGGTACTCAACCCCCACTCAGCCCCAGGTCTTGTCCCCACTCCACTCCTCCTTCCAAGGCCCCACCCCGCTTCTTCCTCATCTCTTTTTGCCCCCTCCCCTGAATGCATCCCATCCCCACTCCTTCCCCTCTGTCCCAGTGCCTCCTACTTGCTGCGGAACAGCTTATCCACAGCAGATGGGAGGAGCTGGGGGCAGGGACGAGGAACTTGGCTGCCGGTGGATGCTAAGCACCCACTAATTTTTTTGGAGCACCCACGGAGTCAGCACCTGTGTCTCACATCCTTCATTACTCAGACCTGGAGTTCTCATCTTGTGGGTGGTTAAGTGGCAGACCGCAGAATCTCTCACAGAAACAATTAAATTGCAGGATTGTGAAAATTATACAGCACATAATTTACCAAATATTTAAAAATCTTAGCTTCTTAACCAATTCACTTGTCCCTAACAACAATTTAATTTTGCATTTCTAATTAATGTTTAGACAGTGGATAGTCTAACAAAGGAAATTATACAAACATGAACGATCATTATTTTTGTAGTTCTTTGAGTTCTTCTCTGAAATTCAGCCTGACCTTCCTTGTGTTAATGGGTCTAAATATTTTCAGCCTTACCATTTTTCTGTAATTCTGTGAGCTCTCATAAACTGAACTTTTTTGGCTGACATCCAAGAAACACGTAGGTGTGGCATATAATGATGTTGTCAAGTATGTTGGGTGGTAATCTTCCTTCTGAGTCTGGATTGGACTGTGCTGTGCTGATCAAATATGGGATGGTAATGCTGTCTTTTAATTCAGACAGAAAACCAACGTTCTACAGCTTGCAATAATAGAGATGCCATAGTACTTTTATTAAGGGTAAAATATTGGCTCTGGTTATTATATTTTACATATCTAAACTCAATAGTGAATTTTCAGTTGGATATAGAATTATGCACTTTCTGTCCTAAACTGTGATGTTGCATTGTTATGCTCTGTTTAACAATTTCAGTGTTCCACGCTGATGATCCCCTTGATTATATTGTATTTCAGCTTGTCTCTAAAGCATCTGGGGATCTTTCAATGTGACCAGTGCTATATAAATGTAAAATTGTAATAGTTAACACTTACTTTTCTTTAATACGTATATTTTTTTTAATATATATGTAATATCTTTGTCTGAAAAGATGAAACTGTGAACTCTGATGTTCTGCAATACAGACTGAAGTCTCTGCAAGCAAACACTCAGTATACTGCTCATGTCATGGCAGCCACCAAAGCTGGCGGAACCCATGGAAACAGAATAACCTTCAGCACTTTGAAATTCAGTAAGTAATTTTCCATGTTAACTGTGATTGCTTTTACAGTATTTCTGTGTAAGAAATATCGTTTTTTGATTTAGGCATTTCTTAGGCCAATCCTAGTCTACTCTGCCTTTGACTTTTTGAACAAAACAAAGAAAAATAATCAAAAATTAATTTAAATTTAAGTCAGCTCATTGGAAGACATTGTAAGCCAAATCTACAATAGATTAAAAGTTTTAAAAACTAAGGTCCCAATACTGCAAGTGACGATGCACAGGCAGACAGACAGCTGTGCTTGCATGAATCTCCACTGAAGATTGTGGCTCTGTGCACACGTAGTAGTCTGCCTCTGTGCTGTTAATTACAGGACTGGGGCCTACTATGTCACCAGAAGGGGAAAATGTCTATCTTAGGCCTGGTCTACACAGCGGGGGGGGGGAGGGAAATCGACCTAAGTTAGGCAACTTCAGCTAGGCCTTGCAGCTGGACATTGTCTACCCTACACCGAGCCCAGGTTTAACAAGGTGATAACAGGACTAACCCTTTGAACAGGGCAGTGGTCCCACTTAGCACAAGTGGCCAGTTTGCCGTCCATGGTCAAAGTACCATCGATTTCAGGAGCGGTGAACTGTGGTAGCTGTTCTCAGCTATCCCATAGTTCCCACTTCCGTTTGAGAGCACAGATGCCTGATGGGGCAGAAAAACACTGGCCCCGGGTGGTGCTGGCGGTACAGCCTCACCCCTCCCTTTGTGAAGGCAGCAAAAACCCTTTTTTTTTTTTTTGGGCGCCCCTGTTTTTTCTGCGGGAGTGCATTGCAGCAAACGCCATAGCACAGCAATCTTTCCCTTTTTTTTTCACGTGGTGGTGGGGGGAAATAAACTGAGGAGCTGTTACCTGAACCACACCAGACACACCATGTGTGTTTGAACGCTACAGACATTGGGAGCTCAGGCCAACGAATGCAATAATTTTCATGAGACTGTTGCGACTGTGGATAGCTGGAAGAGTCCTCAAGTCCCCCCTCCCTCCCTGATGATCGTCCATTGAGTCTCTGGCTTCCGTTCGCTTGTCACCCACAGCGTTGTATCCTGGAGTTTTTTATTCAAACGCGTTTGCATTTCGTGTTCTTAACGAGCTGCATACAACAGAATCTCGTCTCCCACTTACAGCGATCAGACATAGTATTTCCCGTACGGTCGATGCTTGTGGATGCTTTCTAGTTTTCGATTTCATACTGCGATTGCCTTATATTTTGCTCTGTCTGATCAGAGCTCCACGGCGTGGTTGGCAAGTCATTAAGTGTTAATTTCTCGAGGAATAGTTTCGTCTTTTTGGGTTGGTTGCTGTTTTTCCTTGTGTGTGACCTGCACCGCTTTTCCTATACCGAGTTGAGTATCTTTGGCTTGTTTTCCTAGAGTTTCTTTGGTCCTGGTCAGTGCTGTCCACTCTTTTGGATCCTTTTTGTCTTTTTCCGTTTTGTTTGGTTTGCCGTCCATGGTCAAAGTACCATCGATTTCAGGAGCGGTGAACTGTGGTAGCTGTTCTCAGCTATCCCATAGTTCCCACTTCCGTTTGAGAGCACAGATGCCTGATGGGGCAGAAAAACACTGGCCCCGGGTGGTGCTGGCGGTACAGCCTCACCCCTCCCTTTGTGAAGGCAGCAAAAACCCTTTTTTTTTTTTTTGGGCGCCCCTGTTTTTTCTGCGGGAGTGCATTGCAGCAAACGCCATAGCACAGCAATCTTTCCCTTTTTTTTTCACGTGGTGGTGGGGGGAAATAAACTGAGGAGCTGTTACCTGAACCACACCAGACACACCATGTGTGTTTGAACGCTACAGACATTGGGAGCTCAGGCCAACGAATGCAATAATTTTCATGAGACTGTTGCGACTGTGGATAGCTGGAAGAGTCCTCAAGTCCCCCCTCCCTCCCTGATGATCGTCCATTGAGTCTCTGGCTTCCGTTCGCTTGTCACCCACAGCGTTGTATCCTGGAGTTTTTTATTCAAACGCGTTTGCATTTCGTGTTCTTAACGAGCTGCATACAACAGAATCTCGTCTCCCACTTACAGCGATCAGACATAGTATTTCCCGTACGGTCGATGCTTGTGGATGCTTTCTAGTTTTCGATTTCATACTGCGATTGCCTTATATTTTGCTCTGTCTGATCAGAGCTCCACGGCGTGGTTGGCAAGTCATTAAGTGTTAATTTCTCGAGGAATAGTTTCGTCTTTTTGGGTTGGTTGCTGTTTTTCCTTGTGTGTGACCTGCACCGCTTTTCCTATACCGAGTTGAGTATCTTTGGCTTGTTTTCCTAGAGTTTCTTTGGTCCTGGTCAGTGCTGTCCACTCTTTTGGATCCTTTTTGTCTTTTTCCGTTTTGTTTG
>NC_133774.1:36629094-36686342 GCF_003597395.2 Chelonoidis abingdonii
AATCGATTTCGGGATCCCACTGTGGACGCGCTAAACCGATTTTATTAGATCTGTTTTGTAATATCGGTTTAAGCTAATTCAAAATAATCGTGCAGTGTAGACGTACCCTTTGAGAAGGGCAGTGGCCCTGCTAAACAACTTAACAGCCAGGGAGGGGAGGCCACAGGAGAACAAAAACAAAATGGAGTATGGGGACAGCTGTAAGAAACAAAATGGAATAGGGGGATAGCTGTAACAGATAGGGATCAATGCACATCGATCGATGCATCGGCAGTCAATTTAGAAGGTCTAATGAAGACCCGCTAAATCAACCGCAGATTGCTCTCCTGTCAACTCCTGTACTCCACCTGAATGAGAAGCGCAAGGAGAGTCGATGGGAGAGCATCTCCCATTGACATAGCGTAGTGTGGACCCCACTGTAAGTAGAGCTAAGTATGTCAACTTCAGGTACGTGAATAATGTAGCTGAAGTTGCATAACTTAGATCGATCTCCCCCCATAGTGTAGACAAGGCCTAAGCATGTGTTGTATAGTGGCATACGGTACCTTAGTCAGTTGGTCAAGGATGTGACAATGAGAGCTTTTCTAACTTGGGCTAATAAGATGGCTTTAATTATATAGTCTAAAAGTGAAAATTTGCTCTGTAGTGCAATATACAGTACTTAGCAATATTTCAATGCTTATTCTTTCTCTAAAGGTAAAGAAGACTTTGTTTTTGTAATAATATCGTTTGGATTCTGTTTGCTTTTATTATTAATCCTTGGGATAACCTGTACTCTAAAAAAACACACGTAAGTAAATTTTTGTGTGCTTGTTAAAGGTGAAAATAATGCATTTTAACACATAAAAGGCTAGTATCTTTATTTAAAAACAATGCTGGCTTGTTAGACTCAAATCTGTATGGAGATAAGAAAATGTCCTGATTTGCTGAAATTAAATAAATAGCCATATGTTTAGAATTATTGTGACTTCAGGCAATAGATGTATTTCTTCTCTATAGTTGCAAAAACAAATACTATTTATATAAAATGTGATAGGCCAGAATAAAAGAGCTAAGAGAAATTAAATGGCTTTCTGCCTGCTAACACTCTCTCTCACTCACACACACTCACCCTATGTTTAAAGATCATGTAGGTTGCAAAGTCAGACAATCAAAAGTTAGGAAATGTCAGAACTAGGATTGCCTTAGTTTGGCCTACTTGTGTGTATATGTTAAGATTAGGACTGTCAAACAATTAAAAAAAACTAATCACAATTAATTGCATAAAAAAAATCAAGATTAATCTCAGGTTTAATCACATTGTTTAAATAAATAATATCCTATTATTTAATATTTTTGGATGTTTCCTACATTTGCAAATATATTGATTTAAATTACAACACAATACAAAGTGTACAGTGCTTACTTTATTTTTGATTACATATATTTGCCCTGTAAAAAAGATTAAACAAAAGAAATAGTATTTTCCAGTTCACCTCATAAAAATACTGTAGTGTATCTATTTATCATGAGCAACTGACAAATGTAGAATTTTTTTATGTACATAACTGTTCTCAAAAATAAAACAATGTAAAACTTTAGAGCCTACAAGACCACTCAGTCCTACTTCTTCTTCAGCCAATCGCTAAGATAAACAAGTTTGTTTACATTTATGGGAAGCAGCTTCTTATTTACAATGTTAGCTGAAAGTGAGAACAGGCATTCACGTAGCATTGTTGTAGCCGGTATTGGAAGGTATATACATGCCAGATATTCTAAACATTTGTATGCCCATTGATACTTCAACCACCATTCCAGGGGACATGCGTCCATGCTGATGACAGGTTCTGCTCAATAACAGTCCAAAGCAGCGTGGACTGACACAGATGATGAAAATGAGTGTGAGTCAGATGCCACCAACAGAAGGTTGATTTTCTTTTTTGATGGTTAGGGTTCTGTAGTTCCTGCATTGGAGTGTTGCTTTTTTAAGATTCCTGACATCATGTTCCTCACCTCATTACGCTCAGATTTTGGAAGGCAGTTCAGATTCTTAAACCTAGGGTCAAGTGCTGTAGCTATTTTTAGAAATCTCACATTGGTATCTTTTTTGCGTTTTGTCAAATCTGCAGTGAAAGTGTTCTTAAATCAAACAACATGTGCTGGGTCATCATCCAAGAGTGCCATAGCACGAAATATATGGCAGAATGTGCATAAAACCAGCACAGACAGTGCATAGCTCTCCTACCAGAATTTAACCGTACGTCATGAACTGAGAAGCTAGCAACCCCTAAGCTAATTACCAAGCTTAGATCTGATATCGCTGCCACAACACCAGTGCCTGTCTCAACTCTGGTCTCTACCCAAAACCACTTCCCCTGAGCCCCCAAAGACCAGATCCCTGACCCACACAAAGGGAAATAACCCACTTCCCTCCGCTCTTTACTCCTCCCAATTTCCCGCCTGGATACTAGAGATGTCCCCTCTCATCCTTGAAAACAGACAAAACCGAGACGGAAATCTCCCCCTCCCCCCTCCCCTCCCTTCTCCCCCCCCCCACCGCTCCCGATAGAAGACAGAATCCGGCACAGAATTCCATCCCGCCATATTATACAGAAAAAGAAAAAGTCTACAAGTTTAAAAAAAATAAAGCTTTTATATAAAAAGAAAAGAAAAAACAAAAAATCTCTGTATCAAATGATCCATACAGCTATTGCTAAAGAAAAATAGAAAAAAAGCCTTATCAAAAAGCTATACAATTAAAACATGCCACAAACACCCATAATTAAAAACAGAAAAAAAACAATAACTACCATGTTCACCTTGTAGTCACAACTGAAACGAAATTAAGTCAGAAAAAAGACCCCTCTCATAGCGAGAGCCAGACAAAAACACAGGGACCCAAACATTCAGTCCCTGAGCTTTGAAAAATCCGGTTTCCTGATTGGTCCTCTGGTCAGGTGTTTGGTTCCCTTTGTTAACCCTTTACAGGTGAAAGAAACATTAACCCTTAGCTATCTATTTATGACAGCAGGAGATATACAATTCTCCCCCAAGGAGTGCAGTCACAAATTTAATTAATGCATTATTTTTTCAATGAGTGTCATCAGAACCGGCAAGAATAGCATTACTGATTAATGAAGCCATACTGGAGCCAGCCAGGACAGAGTTGCACACCCATGCCACCACTGTTTTCTATATCAACAAAGAAGGGGAACAAGATTGATCACCTCTGCATATAGAGCAGTCAGTCTCTGAAACTGGTGCATCAATCCCCAGATCCTCCTGGCTGCAGCCTATCTTCCTGGGATGCAGAAGGTAGTCACTCATCAGACGTTTTGCTCATCAGACACACTATTGACTGTCAGGTGGGAACTTCACAATTCAGTAGTATATGACATGTTCACATGATGGGGGACTCCGACCAGAGACCTATTTGCTTCCCAGATGCACCACCTAATGCTCTGGGGAGCCCTCGGCCATTGTTCCTAGGGCGATACTCCTGATCAGACCAAGTCAACTATGCCTTCCCTCCACTACCACTCGTGCCTGGAGTAATGCACAAGAGCCGATGAGACAGAGCAATGGACATTTTCGTCGTCCCCAGACAATTCTTATTTTCCAATCTCTTCTACATGTCATCCTGCCCTCAAGTCTCATCCTGAACTTCCTCAATCTGCTGAATAGGGTGACCAGATGTCCCGATTTTATAGGGACAGTTCCGATATTTGGGGCTGTTTTTATATATAAGCATCTATTACCCCCTCCATCCCGTCCTGATTTTTCACACTTTCCATCTAAACAAAAAACAAAAAGCAAGGCGTCCTTGTGGCACTTAGAGACCAAAAAAATTATTTGGGCATAAGCTTTCGTGGGCTAGAACCCACTTCATCAGCTGTATGAAATAAAAAATACAGGAGCAGGTATAAATACATGAAAGGATGGGGGTGCTTTGCCAAGTGTTATGTCAGTCTAATGAGAGAAATCAATAAACAGCAGGATACCAAGGGAGGAAAAATAACTTTTGACGTGGTAAGAGAGTGGCCCATTACAGACAGTTGACAAAAAGGTGCAAGTAACCGTAGGGAGAAATTAGTATTGGGGAAATGAAGTTCACACCTTCTTGTTAACTGTCTGTAATGGACCGCCTTATTAAGTGAGCATTGTCCATCCTATGGACCAAATGAGGCTGGGGAACTGTGTGTGTTTGGGAAAGTAGTAAGTGATCATGTGATTAAAATTGTAACATAATTCATACACGCAACGTATTAGATTAAGGTTACACAGGCAACCTTAATTCTGGCATATTCGTTTAACATAGTTTGTACAATTTCCTAGGTTTTTAAAAAAGCAAATGGAAAAAGCAGAGATTCTATCATGTGGCATCGTACTGATACCCATATGATTCATAAGCAAGGTAGGAACATTTCCATCTCTGCCACGTCAGCTAATGGAATAACTGATAGCACTAGTAGGCTGTCATCCTCTGTGTGGACCAACACTAGAAGGGAATATGATGCCACATCCTTTGCAGTGGGTTTCCCAGATATTTGCTGACAGCAGGGGAATGCTGAGTCTCGGGAATCTTGGGTTCCATTCCAGTCTCTGAATGGGAGTGTTCTCTAAACGGCACAGACTCTTTTGCCTATTCGTACCACATGTCACACTTTCTGCCCCATCCCCTCCAACCTGTTGTTCCAGTTCAGTCTGGTTCCTCATCCCAGTCCTAGATTCTTTGCCCAGTCAGTCACAATTTCTCCTTCCTGGCTCCTTATCCAGCTTCTCTTTCCCTGTTCCTGATTTCTCCCTCCATTGGCTCCCAGTCCTCTCTTCCTAGCTCCTTGTCCCAATCTTTCTGCCCAGCCAGTCCCAGTTCTTGGCCTGGACCACACCTCTCATCAGATACGTTCCTCTCCTTTGTTCTCCCCCCTGCAACTTTTCCCAGTCCCAATTTCTCTTTTCCCCTGCCAGCCTCAATACCAGTTATTCCTGCCTCACACTTCTTGTCCCAATTTACTCCTTCTCTCACCTTCTGTCTGGTTCTTGGTCCTCTGCATTTGCGTTAGGCACTGTCCTCTTCCACACTGCTGATGAGGATGTCATTGAGAGCACAGAAGAGAGTCTCTCTACTGTCATATTTGGTGCCTGCCCCAGCCCTGGCCTAGACCAGAATTATAAGGAAAGTGTGGCTTTCCACCTGAAGTCCTGGGCTGGAACATGCTCAGTTGCTATGTGAGACTGGTGCATGCGCAGTCTGGTCACATGTAGATGCTGTGAGGTGTGGCACATCCTCTCTGATGACAAAATCTTTGGAGACTTTAGCTACTAAACCATTAGAAGTCTCTACTGAGCACGTGCAAACTGATTTTTTTAAATGGTTACAATTTAGCCAAATTTGGGCAGATTTTCATATGAAGAGCACAAAACATATCCCTGACATATTGGCCACCCCTGGCCAAATTTCAAGCCCTGCTCCAAAGCACAGGATTCCTAGAACTTCACAAAGAAATGGTCCTAAGACATCTTAACACTGCAAAACACCATATTTCCCCCCTAAACTTATTGTCAGAAAAGGCTGAGCTGTTTAGGCTGAAACTTAAAAATCTGCCTAAGGCAGACACCTAATGTGGAAAATTTCAGCCCCCAAATGTTAAATTTTGTTAAAGTTATATGTGATTGAAAACAGGGTCTTAAAATAGGAAGCTTTGAGTCATGTTAGTAGGTAGCAATTCCAGCTCCACTTATAGTGCCCACTGTAACATATAACTTATATAGCCTCAACGCTGTTGTATTCTCTTGTCTTTTATATTTGGCACTCTCTCTTAATATGTTTATGAGGCCCTGAGCCTGGAAAAACCTAAATACTTGCATTACTTTACTCATATGTACAGTCCACAGGGTTCAAAGGTACTACTCATGTGAGTAAAGTTATGCACACATGTAAATAATTGTGAGTTCAAGGATATAATTCGTACCAGCAGCAATTCTGTTTAAAGCATTCACAAAGCTAATTTTGGCTACTAATTTTTATTAAAGTCATTCTGGCACTTTTTTATATATAAATACAGGAATTAGCTCTGCCATATTTTGGCTGGGAGATCCTACTGTTCAGCTTGTGTTCTCATATAAATTCTAATTTTAAACTTTCTTCTGACTGCCACAGTCTGCTGAGTATAGATTTGGAGACAGTGTCTTGAATGCAGTCAATCTTTTCTGTGAAATAGGCGGATAATTATGTTGCAGTTAAAAAAAAACACAACAAAAAAGAATGGGCATATTTTTGCTGCAGAGTTAACTCAGACATCATCCACGCACACAAACCCTTCACTCGAGTTGGCTTGCCTCTCGGGGGTGTTGGTAAGGCTATGATTTTGGCCTGGGTATTTTTAATAAAAGGCATGAAGAGGACATGGGCAATAAACAATAAATCACAGAAAAGTACACACAGTAATGCAGTTTTCACTACATCAATACAATTGCCTGGTGCCCCACACCACAGGGGACCCTATGAAGCTAAGTTAAGGGTGGTGGGGCTCAAGCTTCAGCTGAAGCCAAAGCCTGAGCCCCGCCACCCGAGGCTGAAGCCAAAGCCCAAGCCCTGCACAGAATCTGTGACAGAATCGTAGCCTTAGGTATTGGCTTCAGCTCAAGTCAGCACAACTAATGAAGCTGCTAATAAAACCACAGTGTGGAGTTCCTGTACTGTTTTGCAGTGCAGCTGCTGTCACTTGAGCTAGGTTAACTCAAGAGGAATTACGTTAACTTTACAATGAGGAGATACTATATAAAATAACCCAGACTCTCTTCATTCCAAGCCTATTTTAGGCATGTCATAATAAAAATTTGGCTTATGTAGCTTGAATAGTTACAATTGCAGCTTTATTTTCTGTATTTAATGGTAAACATTGGTGTAAACCAAAAACTCCGGTCCCAGGTAACACACTGCTATTGCTTTTAAACGATTTTTCTCTAGCCCATAAGATTTGACTTGAGGGAAAGCAGCTCCCCTTATTATAATAATTTAGATAATGAATACAGGGAAGGGACTTCCCTTGATAAATGTTTTCCATTCTATTCCTGGTTAAACATTTTCTGCGTTGAATCCATTCATGTACTGATACAGTATTCCTACGGCATTCATCATGTCAGTCATCTGATTCCAACATCAAAAGGCCAAATCTCATTTCTGAATTGCAGATTGAAAAAGGTTTGCTGGCCTGATATACCAAATCCTGCAGAGAGCATTGCTGTGGAGTGGCCTACTGACATGCTTAAGGTAACATCAGATTGCTGTTAAGAAAAACAAATATGTGATGTGAGTAAATTTTCTGATAAACAATTGAAGCATGGTGGGCTAGATTCATTAAATCAGTGATGATTATAATGATGCTCTCTCAGGGATGAATTTGACCAAATGTAACCTTCTTTTATAGATACCTCCATAGGCACCTATATTTACTACTTTTTATATAGCATGATATGTTGTACTCTTGTAGTTCATTTTCCCCAACTTGTCTTGAATGAGATGAGTTTCTGCCTGTGGTGGGGCTTATGTTCCAGATGCTCATCTATCTGCCCAATTAAATGGGCAGTCATCTCTAAAGTAATTCACTCATCCTCATTAGATTACAACATGTTTTAAGAGTTTGCATCCTAAAATATGAGTCAGAGTAGCCTATTTAAAATTATAGCATTTATTATTCTTTTTTACAAGATAAAATTCATACAGAATAGGTGTAAACAAAACCATATTACAAAAACTGACAGATGTTTGTTCTTTGGGAAGTTGTATTGCAGAGAAAGATAAACTTAACAAAAAACTGACAAATGCCCATGAAAAATGTCCTAGGGTATGTCTGCATTACGGGATTATTCCGATTTTACATAAACCAGTTTTGTAAAACAGATTGTGTAAAGTCGAGTGCACGTGGCCACACTAAGCACATTAATTCAGTAATGTGCATCCATGTACTGAGGCTAGCGTCGATTTCTGTAGTGTTGCACTGTGGGTAGCTATCCCATAGCTATCCCATAGTTCCCGCAGTCTCC
Organism: Chelonoidis abingdonii; assembly: GCF_003597395.2. Lineage (NCBI taxonomy): Eukaryota > Metazoa > Chordata > Testudines > Testudinidae > Chelonoidis > Chelonoidis abingdonii. The sequence goes on from NC_133774.1 coordinate 36,637,120, forward strand.
CCTGCCCATTGGAATTCTAGGTTGAGATCCCAATGCATGCTGGTGCAAAGACAGTGTCGCAGGTGATTCTGGGTAAATGTCGTCACTCAATCCTTCCTCCGTGAAAGCAACGGCAAACAATCATTTCGTGCCCTTTTCCCCTGGATTGCCCTGGCAGACGCCATTGCATGGTAACCATGGAGCCTGTTTTGCCTTTTGTCACTGTCACCATATGTATACTGGATGCTGCTGACAGAGGTGATACTGCAGTGCTACACAGCAGCATTCATTTGCCTTTGCAAGGTAGCAGAGATGGTTACCATCCCTATTGCACCGTCTGCCATTGTAACACTTGGCAATGAGAGGATGGTTATCATCATTTTTACCGTTTGCATGGAAAGTGTGATGACGGTTACCAATATTTATTGTACCGTCTGCTGCTGTCCATGGGTGTCCTGGCTGGCCTCGCTGATCGGCCGGGGCACATGATCAAAAATAGGAATGACTCCCGGGTCATTCCCTCTTTTATGTTTTGTCTAAAAATAGAGGTCATCCTGCCTAGAATATGGCGCAAGTCTACTAGAGAACCAGAGATCATAGCTGTCTCCGGTCCCAGCCCAGAGATCCGCAGAAATGATGAGCTACATGCCATTCTAGGGGTGCCCTGCTACAACCCCATCTGTTGCTTCCTCCTCCCACCCCTCCTGGGCTACTGTGGCATGTCCCCCATTGTGGTGATGAAGTAATTAAAGAATGCAGGAATAAGAACATGAGTTTTAGTGAGATAAATGAGGGGAGGCAGGCCTCCACTGCTATGATAGTCTAGGCAGGACATTAAAGGGTGGGCAGGAGAGGAGTGCAGCCCCAGCTGCTGTGATAGTCCAGGGAGTACAGAATCTTTTCTTTAGACAAAAGAGGATTGGGGATGATGGAGCTCAGGCTCCAGCTGCTATGATGAGGATTGGTTACCCAGCATTTTGCACATCTGCAGGAATGTCGGGGCCATTCCCATTTACCCCGGCGCCCCAGCGACTCACCGAAGACCAGCCAGAAGCACTCACGGGCTGATGATGTTTTACACATTTTGTACCATCTGCCATCAGGAAGGAAGGGGAGGGGATGCTGCTGTTCAGCGCCACAGCACCGCGTCTACCAGCAGATGCAGTAGATAACGGTGCATTGAAAAAAGGCAAGAAACGATTTTTTCCCTTTTCTTCACAGGGCAGGAGGGGTAATTGATAGATATACTCTGAACAACCCGGGACAATGTTTTTGACCTTCAGGCTTTGGGAGCTCAGCCAAGATGCAAATGCTTTTTGGAGACTGCGGACTGTGGGTAGCGGAAGTCCTCGTCCCCGCTTCCCTCCCTCCATGAGCGTCCATTTGATTCTTTGGCTTTCCGTGTAGCTTGTCACGCACACTGTGCTGAGTCCCTGCTGTGGCCTCTGGTTAATCATAGCCTGGAGATTTTTTCAAATGCTTTGTCATTTCGTCTTCTGTAACGGAGCTCTGATAGAACAGATTTGTCTCCCCATACAGCGATCAGATCCAGTATCTCCCGTACAGTCCATGCTGGAGCTCTTTTTGGAGCTCTTTTTGGAGCTCCACGCTGGGCTTTTCCTGTCTACCTGGCCAGTGCATCCGAGTTCAGATTTCTTTCCAGAGTGGTTACAATGGTGCACTGTGGGAGACCGCCCGGAGGCCAATATCGTCAATTTGCGGCCACACTAACCCTAATCTGACATGGCAATACCAATTTCAGCGCTACTCCTCTTGTTGGGGAGGAGTACAGAAACCAGTTTAAAGAGCCCTTTATATCAATATATATAAAGGGCCTTGTTGTGTGGACAGGTGCAGGGTTAAATCGGTTTAACGCTGCTAAATTCGGTTTAAATGCGTAGTGTAGACCGGGCCCTAGCCTGACCCATCACAGGAGATGACAGGTATGCAGGAGTCTGTATTCCTGTCTCTGAGAGGGTCTGAGTGTGCTTCTCTGTAACCCTTAGTTCTCAGTTTTCAATTTCCCAGGCCCCCTCTCAGCTTTCCTGTGGAGGACTAAGATAAAGGTTCTTCTCTGAGTGCCTGTCATTGTATATTTTTCTTTTGAGATCAGAATCTTTTGGCCAGCAGTGTCCGTTGAGCTGTGTCTGTGCCTTGCTTATCCTCACCTTCACCTTCCCCGCCCAATGGCATAGGGAGCAGAGTGAGTCCAGCTTACCTGTTCCTTCTCAGTGCCTATCAGATTATCATATCATATCTTCAGTTTTGTCACTGAATCCATTTTCATTTACTGAAATCTAATAGAGTTGGACAGATGTCACTAAAAGTGTAATTTAAAAACAATGGGGTTGTGGGTATAACTTAGGGAAAAATTTTCCTGTAGAATGTACTGGTCATCATATGCAAAATGAAAATACTCTAACGTGATTCCTGGCACAGATTAAGTTTGAAGGACTTGTGAGTTAAAAAACAGTCATTTTACTAGTAAACTGAGAAAATTTTGATGTGGATTCATTGAGACAATAAATGTGGAGCTTTACATTGCCATTTTCATAGTCACTTTTCAGAAAACTGTATTTCAAGAGAAATGCATTTCAAGGTTTCATTAAGTGGCTTCTTAAACATACAAACTTGAACAGAGCTGAAGTGGTGGTGGTGCTTTTAAAAGATTTTTGTAATGTATCTTCCTTTGTACTGATGTAAGTTTCAAGTGTTTCTTCTTTGTACTGACAGAATAATTCGCCTCTGAAGAAAGTACAATCTGAGGATGGGACAGTTGATCCTGATGGCATCTGTGTTTTGGAATCATGCTTTCCTGCTGAAGACCATACTGCATTATTAGTAGAGAGTCATGAGAACTATGATTCTAAACATACAAATGTTTGTAAAAAGGACATGGGTAATGGACATAAAAAGATTTTGTATGGTGAAGAATATGAAGTTGTAAAACCACTATCACCATCAATTCAATATATAGTTACAGAACAAGACTTCAGGAGTCAAATGCTGCTTTCAGCTTTGATGCCTACCAGGAGAATCCAACATCAGCATCTAGAAATATCAAAAGAATGCTTATGTGAGTCCCTGCATTCTTCAATCGAGAATTGCAAAGAGAATGAAAAGGAGGAAGTTCTAGAACATACAGATTTCGAAGAAGAAACTAAAATCAATCCATATCTGAAGAATTCTTTAATACAAGGGAATTTCTAATTTCTGAGAATTTGCCAGAATACAATAAGGAAGCCAAAAATCAATTGCTTGTCGTAGTCCCTTTCCAGCGAAACACTATAGTGCAACCATATGTGACACTGGACATGTTTGGACTGACCACAGCTGATCAGTGCATACCTGCAAAGTCATTTTGAGGTATTGTACTGTCCCGCTGGTCTGCTGCTTTTTCTTTGAGGGAGTGTTACCTTCCATACATACATGCATTCGTCTTCTCTTAGCATCACTTACTTGACTGAAAACTACCAGTCTGTTTGAAGGAATTAATGCATTTCATCATCTGTTAATTTTGACTTCATATTATTGTTTTCTTTAACAGACAGACAGAGAAATATGTGCCAGTAGCCAGGCAAAGGAATCACACTTAATTCTTTTTATCCCTCCCCTTCCAGTTTATTAAACAAATTTATCTTTACCATGACAGTATCCATCAGTGCAAACAGGATGCTGATTTCCTTCTTGACAGTCTCTTTCCGAAGCAGGCTGTTGCTAAGGCCATGCATGCTTACTCAAACATTGCCAGGATCTTCAAATCCCTTCCTTTCTTCTTTCTTAAAGTTACGAGAAATAGAGCTTCTCTTTTCTCATTCTTCCTTCCCTTAACTTCTGTTTTCAATTCTATTTGTAATGTTCCTGCCATTTGTCAAGTAACTGGAGGCTTTGCTGTTCCTCTTGCCACTTCGGTCATCTGGTTTGGATATTGTGCTTCCTGTTTGTGTCGACAAGATTTTGTCTGTGGCCATAGATTTGGTTGGATTCTCTGTCACTCTCCTGTTTCATTTTATCTTGTTTTTATCTTCTATAATTTACTCTGTTTTTCAGTTCTCCTGTTTATTTGTCACTCATTGTCACTCCGTGTGCCCCATCCTATCATCTTACTCCTTTGTCACTGTGGATCTCTGCTGGCCCTCCAGCTGCTTCCCCAGTTAATGCATTGACTTCCTTGACTGAAATGGCTTAACTGAACACAGCCTCTTCTGTAGAAAAGGGCACTGAATCTATATTTAAGGCAGTGCTTCTCCTCTAACTAAAGGAAAATGCTGAATCAAACTGAGTAGTCAAAGGAGTCCCTTGAAGATTATCGCATTAAACTTAGAACTTCTGGAAATTACACTTGGAAATCCTAGAATCTTTTTTTGAGCATGGCATCTTTAGAAGTGTCCAGGCAAGTAGGACTCAGTCCTGAAGCTCAATTTTGCAGTATATAACTTCGTTGAGTTCAGTAGTGTTACTCTTGAAATGAGATCATAATCAGTCCCATAGAGAACTCTGATGATAATTACATGATTTGCAAAAACATTTAAAAAATGACAAATCAAAATAAGCAAAGCTATTGAGCTAGAAAAAGGGAAACTGTTGTGGTTACACCAGAGGCATATTAATATTCAAAAGAAAAAAATGTTCATAAGGGGACTGGTTCTTTATAGATGAGAAAAATTGAATCAAAAAGTCCATTAGAATAAAGGCCAAGCTGACTTCTATATTTATATAGATCCAAGCACACTGACAGCTCAGTAAAAAGTATCAAAACTTAAAATGACAAGTGTTCAAGTCCCCATTCACTTTTTGGGCAGCCGGGCCTAGTGAGATACGTGGCTTGTCCTTTGATTATTTTCAAGATAATACTAACCATTTTTATTTTCTTTGAATTTTATCCCAGTAGCACAACAAAGATGACTGAGGGTATGTTTACACTGCCGCTAAGTGTGTTTCTCCCAGCCCAGAAGGACAGACAAACAGACGTGCTAGATCTCCTTGAGCGATCACGCTAAAAATAGCTGCATGGATGTAGCTGGATGGGCTAGTCACCTGAGTAAAGACCCAAGGGGTTGTGTGGGCTTGTACTTGGGTGGCTATCCTGTCCTGCAGTGTCCACAGTGCTATTTTTAGCATGCTAGCTCAAGCAGAGCTAGTGTGTGTCTGTCTACCTGGGCTGGGAGGCATGCTCCCAGCTGAAGTGCAGATAAATTCTAAATGGTGCCAGGGACTGATAATGGTCTATTAAGCCATTAATTCTGAAATGAGTGAACTGAATGTAGCCCACATTAGCAGTACTCAGAAGTTGTTACAGTGTGAAAAGGGTTGAGAGACCAATGTGAAATGAATTGTTGGTCTGCTGGCTACCAGAATGTGCATTAATTGGCATCCTAAGACTGCTAGGCATGACAGTAATCATCATAATCATCATCCTTGCTGGCAATCTTGGACTGGGGTACTGAATGTGCATGGGGAGTCAACTTAGTCCTCTTATTCTTAGGGAGGATCCCTCCTAATCAGAGCTGAGGCTACTTATTGAGACTAGGGGAAGGTGTGCATTGCCTGTTGAGTATTATTAATGAATACTAACATTTACTATTTAAAAAAACTTTGAAAACATATTCCTGCAAACACGAAATTGCCTAGAACATTGCTCAAATTTATTCATTGTGAATGCAGAGATTGTCTCCTGGAACATCCTCCCTCCCATTGACCATCAAATAGTATCATTGTGGCATGTGTATTAATTGTTTACATGGAGAAATGATATTAGGGAAGTATTAATGCAGTTTAGCTGCTGGAAATAAGGAGACATAAATATGTGACCAGCTTTCTGCAAACCACCAGTAAGTGCTTCACAGATCAACATTGGTTCATGGACCAATTAGAGAAACTGGTCTAAAACATAGGAGAGTCTACACTATAATCTTTATTAAATACTGGACTGCATGCACTAATGTATGTATTGCATGAACAAGACCAATAATCTGCAACCCTTTCCATACATTTGTGTATAAAAATGCCGTGTGACTGCAGTCACACAACTATCATATCTAAAGCACTATTTTAATCAGATTTTTTCTTTAGTTTTGAATGCATCTGCTCTGTATTGGTTATTTGAAAAAATAAATCAGTAAGAATTTTATGGCAGTAGTGAGGTTTTTGTGTTTGGTTCGTTGTTTTTGCTGTTAGAGCATGTGAATATACACCCTTAAATTTTCTAAGCAATGAAAAGTGAGGGTTTTAGTGAGAAAGGCACAAGACTGGGAATTAGGAGACCAGGGTTGTTCTTTTCCTGGCTCTGTCCCCCTTTCCGTGTAATCTTGGATGACTCTTTCTATACCTCAGTTTCCTCCTCTGTAAAATGCCTATTTCTCAAATGTGTAGAAAGACTAAATTTTAAAGCACATTTTGATCCTTGGATAAAAAGTGCTAATTCAAATATAAAGTAGCATTAATTTCCAATGAGAAATGTAGTTGTACTGATGGTATTTGAGGATCTAGGTTTTAGTGGTGGGACATATGAGTTTGAATTAAGCATCTCCAGTCCCTTCAGTTATTCTGGGAGACCTAACTTAGTCCCTGCTGGTTAATGTACCATTCACAGGCCATCTGGATAGAAGGAAAGAACTTTTTAATTGCGGACTCAGTAGTTGCAGAATGATAGTCGAGTATGCATTTGGCTGTCTGAAAGGGAGATGGTGCTATTTGTGTAATAGTTTGGAAGCACCAGAAAAAAACATGCCAACCATTATTTCACTGTGTTGTACTCTGCAGGATATTCGTGAGAATAAGGGGAAAAAAGCCTTACTGCTGAGGACGGTCCAGATATTTGTTCAGTGGTAAAAACAGCAGATGTCCCAAAGTAAATGGAAACACAAGGGGAAATATTGTTAGGGATGCCTATTGTTCTTATTTTGAGTCTCATCCCTGAAAATGTGTGACTGTACAATCAGCCATTAGCCCGTGGAGGGGGAATTTGGGTTCACTGTGTGCAGTGCTTATGGGTGATGCAAGTGCGGTCTTGTTCAAGTACTTTTTAAAAACCCTGTACATTATTTTTACTTTGTTTAAAAGTGTTTGACTTTCATGCAGTAATGAGTCATAATGTATGAATTTTAAATTTTTTATTATGAAACAACGGTGATATAACAGACCGAAAATAAAGTTCTTATAGAACCAATACTAAAACAACTTGTAGTCAAACATACATTTAAGAAAATAATAGTGCAGCTAAAATTGAAGATGCAATACAGGGCAGAACAACAGTTAAGAGGTGGAGGGCCTGAAAGTCACAGGGAGTACGTGCCTTGGTTCTGCCTCTTGTTGTTCACAGAACTTCAGGGATTGAGTGGCACGGTGCAAAGTTTTCAGGGGTGCTGGGGTCCCTCCCAGGTGCAACTGTCCTCTGTGCCCAGAGGTTAACTCTACAAGGAGAATGGCCTCTGGGACCACTGCTGCAAGGGTAGGTCGGGGAGGAGTTGTGGGGTGGTCCCAATATTGTATTGTTGAGGGGCTAAAGAACATGCCTAGGTCCCAGTACACAGGGCTGCAGCGCCTGCTGTCCTTGCATCAGCCTGTGATGAAGCAGTGAATTTTGGCTTGATATAGCCTCCATGAGCTGTCTCTGTATCTCCCTGTCCATTTCCAAGCTCTCTTTGGCTATGGTAATGCTTTCCCTGGTGATTGCAATGCTGTCCTCAGCCACTGTCACGGTCTTGTTTGTGAGCTCCATTTCTTTCTCCTTGTGGGTCCTCAGTACTGCCTCCACTTCTCACCCAGCTTTGATTTTGGGGGGAAGACACTGCTATGAAGTCTGAAAATGTCTCATCCAGACTTTCTTTTTTGCTCCCTCAGGTTGGCCAGGCACTCCATATGGGATAGAGGCCCTGTTCTTGGTGACCTGGCCATTGCGGGTGCTATGGCTTTCGGAGTGTGTGTGTGTGTGTGTGTGTGTATAAAATCTGACTATTGACAGGCCACGATAGCATTTTGTAATATGCGTTGTGACTTTACCCCCCTGAGATTCTTCCCAGTCTTGGAGAACCTCAGAGGTGGCAAGTGGGGTGTGTGTGTGTGAGTGTGAGAGAGAGAGAAACAGATACTGATTTGAAAAAACACTCCGTTTACTATTTTTAGCATACTGGCTGAGATGAGACCTAGCACAAGTATGTCTTCGCAAGCTGAGAATCACACTCTTCGCTCATAGAGTAGATGTAGCCAGAGAGCAGCACCTGTCTTGATAAGAGCAGTGGCTCTCAACCTTTCCAAACTACTGTACCCCTTTCAGGAGTCTGATTTGTCTTTTGTAAACCATGTTTCACCTCACTCAAACGACTTGCTCACAAATTCAGAAATAAAAATACGAAAGTGTCACAGCACACTGTTCCTGACAAATTACTTACGTTCTCATTTTTACCCTATAATTATAAAATCAATTGGAATATAAATATTGTACTTGCATTTCAGTGTATAGTATATAGAGTCCTGTAAACAAGTCATTATCTATATGAAGTTTTGGTTTGTACTGACTTTACTAGTGCTTTTTATGTAGTCTGCTGTAAAACTAAGCCAATAGGTGAGTTGATGTACCCCCTACAAGACCTCTGTGTACCCCCAGGGTATGTGTACCCTGGTTGAGAACCATTGGATTAGAGCACCCTCATTCCCTTGTGTAACGACCAGGGAACTGATGGGCAGCTTGGCTTAAATCCCACTGAAAGTAATGGGCGATGGCCTTTATTAACTAAAGGAAATGTTTTGAGTTTGACTTCAGCAACTATGAGTTCTTGTGAAACTTGAAGCAAACCCCCAAACTGTAATAGAATGCTAAACTCTATTATATTATTTGGCCACTTGGTGGCACCTTGTGTAACATATCTTATTCAAATGAACATTGGCCATACCTGGGAGAGTATTAAAGATAGGGTGACCATATTTCCCTATGCTGAGTGCAGGACACCCGGTAAAATTACTCATATTCAAGCAAGTTCAATGGCAATCAATAGTATAAATGTTCAAATTAACATAAAGTTGACTGAGCCCCCGTTAAAAAGAAATATTGCATAGCTGGATTCTTTTTATTTACCTTCTTATTTTTAAGGCTTTAGGGTTCACATGGGGAGGGGTGACATATGCACCCCTACCCCCCACACATGCACACACATGGGGAGAGGTGACACACGCACACACACTCTCTTGTACACCTCTCTCACACAGGGGGTGTAACCGATTGACCTGACCTTCCCTTTCCAGAGCTCTCCGCCCCTCCATGCCTAGTTGGGCCCCCAGGACAGACCCACATGTCCTGGTACCTGGCACCTAAGTTTCCTCTAAGCTGCATGGCTGCGCAGCTTCCTATTAAGCCCCACTCAGGGCCATGACAGAGAGAGATGCCTCCCCCCCTCCCCCGGCCCCAGGGTGTACCTGCCTCAGCCAGGGGAGGAGCCCCTTCCTCAGCCCAGCCAGCCAAAGCTGCCGGGGAGAGGAGCCGCTCCCTCAGTCCAAAGTGGCCAGACATGAAGAGAGAAGCCAAATTGGATAAAAAGGCTGAAAGAGCTATTACAACAGACATCACTCAGGGAACCGTTGGGTCTAGAACCTGGTGACTCCATGTGTCAAACTGGATGGAGAAAAGGGATGGACAATGCCAACTGTTGTGAAGAAAAAGAATTCAGTGCCTGCACCATCTGTGATCAAGAACAACAGTGGAGAGTTCAACAGGAACCGTTGGCATCTACAGTTTGTTCCTCAGAAGGAACAATCAACAGAGCAAACTCTACAGCTGGCAGATGCAGAACAAGGTGACTCGGATTTCAAACTGATCACAGCCTGTCATTGCAGCTAATGGACAACCAGATGACACAGTTGTTGCATGTTCAGGTCATGTACTTAGAAATGAGACACACTTAACAAACTTATACATACTGAACTTCAAAGACAGTGTGATAGTGTAAATATTGTAAATGGTAGGAGTGTAAAACTTAACAAGGGAGATGTAATGGAATGCTAAACTGTATTACTGTTCAGCCACTTGCTGGTGCTCTCTGTAAAACACCCCATTTAAGCTAACTTCAGCTGCAGCCTGGCAGAGCACTGAAGGATCTTATGATGAACACATCTGGTGTGGATAAGCAAGCTCTGTAGCCACTCCATACCTGGTGCAGGAGCATGACAACACCCACCACCAAATATCATAAGACTTTTAATATAATTGCATGAGTTAACAGCTCTGCACTTGCCTGAGAGACTGATCAACTGTAGGTTTCTTTCAGTGATGGCTCAGAAGCTGCACTGCAGCTGCAGGCTCTGTATAGTGAGTGAGTTCATCCTTCAGGGGATGGTCCATTTGTCTGTTTTCCCAGAAAGCTTTTTCCAACTCGTCTGATCTAGCATAAAGTTTTATTTTTATGTAGTTAATGGATTTTGTTTGGCAAAATCAAGCTAATCTACCCCATTCTTTGTGTCTGTGTCTAATAACACTTCCTTATTCACTTTTTCCATACCATTCATGATTTTATAGACCTCTATCATATCCCTCCTTAGCGTCTCATCCTATGGAAGTTGTTTCACACCCTGGATCACATTTGTTGCCCTACTCTGAACCTCTTCCAATTCCATTATATCCTTTCTGAGATGGGGTGATCAGACCTGAACACAGTACTCAAGTTGTGGTTGCATCATGGATTTATATAGTGGCATTATGAAATTTTCTGTATTATTTTCTATGCCTTTCTTAATAGTTCCTAACATACCATTAATCTTTCTGATCGCTGTTATGCACTGAGCAGAAGTTTTCAAGGAACCATGTATGGTGACTCCAATATCTCCTTATCTGGTTGTAAGAGCTAACTTAGAACCCATCATTATATATGCATAGTTGGGATTAGTTTTTCTACTGTGCATTACTTTTCATTTATCAATGTTGAACCTTATCTGTCATTTTGTTGCTCAGTCTGCCAGTTTTGTGAGATCCCGCTCTAACTCCTCACTGTTGGCTTTGGACATAACTATCTTGAATAATTTTGTATCATCTACACATTTTTCAACTTCACCGTTCATCTCTTTTCCCATTTCATTAATGCATATGCTGAATAGCACAGGTGCCACCCAGTACAGATCCTTGGGGGACCCCACTATTTATCTCTCTCCATTGTAAAAACTGACCTTTGTTTCCTCTCTTTCAAGCAGTTACTGATCCACAAGAAGACCTTCCCTCTTACCCCATATCTATTTAGTTTCCTTGAGAGCCTTTGGTGAGGGACAGTATCAAAAGCTTTCTGAAAATCCAAGTACACTATATTGATCAGATCACCCCTGTCCACATGCTTGTTGCCTTCCTCAAAGAATTCTAATAGATTGGTGAGGCATGATTTCCCTTTAGAAAAGCCGTATTTACTCTTCCCCAACAAATCATCTTTATCTACACGTCTGATCATTCTATTCTTTGCATAGTTTCTAATCAATTTGCCCAGTACTGAAGTTCGGCTTTCTGGTCTGTAATTGCCAGGATCGCCGCTGGAGCGCCTTTTAAAAATCAGCATTATATTTGCTCCTGTCCAGTCATCTGGTGTTTTCATACTACATGCCACACTTACTATCGTTAGTGTTTCTGAAATGTCATATTTGAGTTCCTTCGGCACACGTGAGGGAACACTATCTGGTCCTTGTGACTTATTACTGTTTAGATCATCAATTTGTTTTAACACCTCTTCTACTGATGCATCAATTTAAGGCAGTACTTCAGATTTGTCACACAAAGAGAATACCTCTGATGTGAGTATCTCCCCCACATCCTCTGCAGTGAAGACTGTTGCAAAGGATTCATTAGACTTCCCTGCAATGGCCTGGTCATCTGTGAGTTCTCCTTTAATGTGTAGTGGCCCCATTGCCTTTTTGGCAGGCTTCCTGTTTCTGATGTACTTAAAAAAATTACTGTTCAATTTTGCATCTTTCGCAAGTTGTTTTTCAAATTCTTTCTTGGCCTTTCTTATTATACTTTTATATCTTACTGGCAAGACTTTGTGCTCCTTCCTATTTTCCTCATTAGGATTTGACTTCCAAATTTTAAAGGATGCCTTTTTGCTTCTAATGGCCTCCATTAGTCCGCTGTTTAACCATGGTGTTATTCTTTTGGTCATCCCATTTCTTTTTGATTTGGGGTACACATTTAGTCCAAGCCTCTATTATGGTGTTTTTAAGTAGTTTCCATGCTGCTTGCAGGCATTTAACCCTTGTGACTGCTCTTTTTTATTTCTATCTAACTAGAGTCTTCACTCTTGTGTAGTTCCCCTTTTAAAATTAAATGTTACTGTGATGGGTCTTTTTGGTCCCCTCCTCCCCCCACAAGGATGCTGAATTTAATTACTTTATGGTCTCTATTATTGATCAGGTCAACTATAGTTACCGGTTGGACCAGATCCTCTGCTCTAGTTAGGACTAAATCAAGAATTGCCTTTCCCCTTGTGGACTTCAAGAATAGCTGCTTCAAGAAGCCGTCATTATTGGTGGATAGAAATTTTATCTCCGCATCATGCCCTGAGGTGACATTTACCCGAACAGTATGATGATAGTTGAATTCACACATTATTATTACATTCAAAGAACCAACTCTGAAGCCCTGTTTCCAACAGTGTAATTTTGAAAGCACCCTCAATGAGTTTGAATAATGGGACTCAGTGATAATTGCCATGTGATTTTTGGATCATGGATTATAATTCTTATGTTTTAAAATGTCGCATTACAAAATTAATATTGATATGTTAATAGCACAATATGAGATTGTGTATATGAAATGTGAACTGTGTTAATGTTTTGGAATGCTAAACTTTTCAGTGTTAACACGAAAGTAATTTTTTGGCAGTGACAGAGTGTTTGCCACTTTGGATATAGAGGAGAAAACCTATGAATAAAAATACAATTTTATTATATTCCGTATTTTGTTCTTTGCCAATAGCACTTTTAGTAAAATTGTAAAATTCAAATAAGCTCTGACTCTGAAGTGAGACATTTTAGAAATATCATTTATAATTCTGTTTGTTATAAATTTTCACAAGGGTGAAATCCTAGCCCCATTGAAGTCAATGGCAAAACACTGGGGGCAAGATTTCATCCAAACAGCCTGTGCCACCAATTACACAAGTGTCGTCATTCATGGTGCTAGTGCATCAATGGAACCATAACCTGCATCAGGAAATTACAGAACTTACTGTCTTCATCTTCACATGCTAAAATGTCACTTATTATCAGATACATTTATGTATGAAGCCAATTTTAAAAGCAATGAATGAGTTCATATTTGAAAAGCGTGACCCACAAATTATACAGTACAGTGATTCTCCAGATGTAAGATGGCTGTAGCCTGTGGCCAGGATTTTCAACAGTGAATAGGTATTTCCCCTTTGTGGTTGCCCAAATTGACACCTGATTATCAGAGGGTGGGCACTGGTACTCAGCACTTTCTGAAAATCAGGCCCCTTTATGAAGTCTCGGGTTGGACATCCAAAATTAGAGGCAGCCAAAACCAATACTAACTTTTGCACATCTTGGCCATCGGATATAGACTTCTCTAAGGGAAATGTCCTGGATCCAGAAATAACACCCTTACCAAGCCAATGTAAAGGGAAGATAGGGAGCAGAGTTTGGGCTGTTTTGAGCTGAGCTGTGCATTTCCTTACTTTCAAATCATTTGGAATGATTTTCATAACTTTGCTCCTATAGTTTTAATGTTTGCAAGACTAGTGTTCTTTCAAGTTTCTTGTAACATTAATGCTGGATTTCCTAGTTTCCTTAGTGTCTCCTGTTTGCTGCCATTTTATTTGGTCCTTCCTCTTCTTCACCTCTTCGTTAATATTTCCAGATGAAAACTCCTTATTCTCAATGGGCTTTGAAGGTTCTAACACTCCTGTACAATCTTTCATTTCCTAAGAAAATTAGGGTTGCCAGTGTACCTTTCTGATTCCTGGTAACTGGATCCCTGAGGTCCTGCCTTCTTCTCTGCCTCGTCTCCCAAGGCCCATCCCCTTCTCTGACTCCCCCCACGGCCCTTCCCCTGTCATGCTCTTCTCTCCCTGAGCCCACCAATTCTTTGCAGGATCATCTCAAGGAACTACCCTGCAGGTGGGAGGCAGCCCTGACTGAGCAGGAGCTGGTGTGAGTTAATGATCTGGCGCCTCCCCCTGCCTCTTGGTAACCAGGTTTTTGGTTTGGGTGCCATTTAGGGTTGCCAGATACCTGAAAACTAGGCACCTGGCAATGCTAAATGGCACCCAGACACATAAGCCAAAAATCACACTGTCCAGGTAAAAATCAGATGGGTGGCAACCCTAAAGAAAATTGTCACACAGACTATTCTCAATCAGAACCCCGAGTTGTTATCAGAATTCTAATTCTGTACCTTTCTCAGATATTCCTTGTGCTTTCAACTGATTAGTTTATTGTCTTGGTTCAGTTTATAAAGTAAATAATACCCATTTAGTTCCGTTAAGTTACTTGATATCTTTACAATTTGATTACAAAATTTCTGTCCTGTAGCCAAAGTATATTGAGCTTCAGAATTTAAAATTTTAAAACTTATATGAACTTTTCCCATGCTTGTTTGATAATTATGTTACTTGCCTTTTGTTTCCAAGGTTGAAAAGTCAGTGCATTGACATTTTGCTATTTAATTAAAACCCCTGTGTTATGTAAATATCCCTTTAATCAAACCACGAAAATGAGCTCTGGAAGCAGACTTTAAAGGGAGCGGGGGGTGGGGCAGGGGGAAAGGAGTTTCTTCTTGGCTGAGTCTCTTCTGTAAGGAAACTGTTTAATGTCACCATATGGGCTAAAACAGATGTATAAACATATGTGTAGACATGTTCCCAAAGCATTACTCTCCAAATTGTATAAAGAATACAAGCAGAATATGATACAACTCTTTCCTGGTGTATCTAAAAATCCCCTGGTCCTTTTCTTGTCTCCCCTTCCTCATGAATTCTTTACAAGAAGTGTATCTGTGGAAAATACTTCCAAATTAAAGCAAGGTTTGATTAATGTGAATACTAAGGTGAACTGAGTTAAACTTGTTTTAGACACTAGTACCTGAGTGATCTATGTGCTTCCTTAAGAAAGCCATAATCATATTTTCATACTGTTGTTCACATATTAACCAATCAAATAACACAAAGAGGTCAAAACTTTCAAACTTGGGTGCTTGAAGTCTGCCAGCTAACCTCATACTTTCACACTTAAACCAGGCCTCCAAATCAAGGTACTTTGACCCTACACACTGAAATCAATGAGAGTTGCAACTGCTCAGCACCTCTGAATATCAGGCCAATCTTCATTTAGGGGCAGATGTGGCTTTGGGTGCCTGACTTGAGGAACCCAAGTTGGAACATTTTAGCCTGAGTTCCTATTTGTGAGAACACATCATTTATATGGTAGAGGCCTGCAGTGAGTAGTCTAGGAATGTAGCATTTATGTTAGAGAAACATCTATAGGAGAAACATGACTCTGTGTGAAAGTGTGTGACTAATGGAGTCTGTGACTGTGGTAAAGAATGTAAATAACAGTACTTTTAATGTGACCTCAGGCCACACAAGAAAAAAGATTGAAAGCAGTGTACATGGCCTGGAATATAAGATTTAAATCAAAATCTAACCTGATCACTCAGAAAATATCCACAGTACAAGTGAACCCAAAATAGCAGTTTGTATTCAGAAAGAGGGAGTTAGAGCTCTAGCCTGCAGTCCAAGAGAGGGGCAAAGTCTACGCTAGAAAGTTTGACTGGCAAAATTTGCCTTGTGTTTGGTACAACCTGGCATGCGTCCACACTTAATTTTGTGTCCTACTGCTATAAACATTCCTCCAACAACAACCCCACAATGCAACTGTCCCTTCAGCTGTGACATGTCTGGTCAAAGTTTTGAACTCTGCTGGCAGTGTCTAAAACCCCTCCTCCTATTTGGAATACCTAGCACATTTGCAGCGATATGTGTTCCTGTTACCAGCTCCCTTTCTCACAAGTGATGCAAGCATCTCTCCCTCTCATCCTTGTGTTACTTTGTGGTCTTGGACAGTGGTTCTCAGGGAGGGGTCCTGGGCCGCCTGGGGGGCTACGAGCTGGTTTCAGGGGGTCTGCCAATCAGGGCTAGCATTGGACTCGCTGGAGCCCAGGGCAGAAAGCCAAAGCCCCACTGCATAGGGTTGATGCCTGGGGCCCTGAAGCCCATCCCCAGGGCCTGAGCCTGAAGCCTGAGCAATGTAGCTTTGCAGGGGCTCCAGTGGTGTGGGGCCCTGGACAATTGTCCTGCTTGCTACTCCCTAATGTAGCCTCTGGCTTTTATATGCAGAAAAACAGTGGTTGTGACACAGGTGGACTGTGAAGTTTTCATAGGCTTTTGTGGGGTGGATCTTAGAAAAAAAAAAGGCTGAGAATCCCTGCTCTTAGAGAAAGAGTCTGGATTTTCTTGGCCTGTGGAGAGAGGAGTGTACGTGTCTACAGCTCTAGCATGTCTGCTGGCATAAGGGTACGGGTGGTGGCCTTTTGAAAGCAAGGGAAAACTTGGAGTATGCCAGAGATAAGGGCCAAGGCTGGGCAAAGGGGAAGGAACAGAGGCAGGCTTACCAAGTCAATCCAGACCCAACCTGACTGCCTCTTGGTGGCAACTGTGCCATCCCAGGAGGACACGTGGAACTGATGGATTCTGATAAGTGCAACTTCTCATCACTCCCCTGGTTAAATAAACCAAGGGAGGTGGGTTGGAAACTCAGCATGCCGTTCCTCCACCCCATTCCTTCCATTACTTGTCCAGCAACCCTCCCTTCCTCCCTCTCACAGTTTGGTGAGCACACTCATCTTTTAAATGCATCCCAATTAACCTTCCATCCCCCTAGTTTACTTTGCTGGTAAAAAATTCTAGTGTAGACAAACCCATAGAAACTATTCATCGCACTGGTGAGAATGGAAATGACACAAATCACTTACCGAAGCTATTTGAGGGGGCCAGGGAGGAAGACGTATAAATATTTCAGGATGATAAGCTGATTTTATAGCAGATTGCCCAACACTAGAATTACAAAGCAGAGGAATTTCTTGTCACTAATGTACCAAATAAAGCAATACATTTTAGCAACTGATCTGCTTCACTGGAGACTTTTTTTACTATATCTAGCTGAGGTGTCAAGATTATGCTTCTGTCATCCCTTATAAACCAAGCAGTTTTGGGGGGTCTGGCAGGTTGGGAGGGGAGATTGAGGATGGTCACTTTATTTTTTTAAGCAATCCTGTTTATCTACAAAGAATGTACAAAGCCCTGTTTCCCTGAACACGGTAGGAATAAAACATCAGGAAACACTTACTTTGCTCGGCGTTCTATGCCTCTTTCTAGCCAGCGCTCTTCTTAAAAAAGCTTTTTATCTTTACTTTCTCTCAAGGGCTTGCTACAAGTGCTTTCCAAGCAGTCTTTGGTGCTACCTCACTGCCTTCAGTGGTGTTTCTGGTGCTGCTCTCTCCCACTCACACAGCTCCACCAGACAATACCCAGCCGGTGGTGAGCCCCTAGAGAAATCCCTCCACCCACCTAACTCAGATTCCTAACCAGCTTGGCCTGAGGCCTGTGTTTTGGGCAGAGGCTCCTATTGTTTTAGCTATCTAGTCCATAAAGGAGCATAACTGCTTTTGCATTTCTCCTGGAGGAAGGGTGACTGGTTATTTCATCACCTCTATCAAAGTTTCACCCAGCCCCCAACATAACATTTCATATTAGCTGCTGAAGGTGGGAAGTGAAACTGCATATGAGTCTGTCTTCACTAGACATGGGTTCAGCTATTGTGTCATCCGAGAATGTGAACAGTTGCTTGGCTTCTATTAGCCATTAGCACTGGCCATTCCCAACTTTCCACTTGAAAGGGTGTGCTGCTAGTTTAGGCAGCACGCTTGTTGCAGGCTGTGTGAACATAACTCACATAAAAAGGCAACCATAGTGCTGTCTAGCTGTGCACAATTTGCCTCCTCACTCCACAGCCTATGGAACAAATCACCCATACCAAGATAAATAGTAAACTAAATGCAGCCCAGAGATTACAACTGCTAAGGGCATTGTCACTGGAAGTCAGATGTCACCATGTTTTAGCCTTCCTAGATCACTCTCCACCCATGCTTGTTGTCTGTGTGTAACTGGGATATGATGTTATGCCCCATCACAGCAATCTCTGTGGCAATCTTCTTCTGTATATTTTATGTGCACAGCAACGAGCTATTTGTAATTCAAATGACCTAATATATACTACTAAATAAATAGACCCACTGGATCATGTATTATGACCTATATATGACCCACCTAGTATGGTTTTTATCCATGAGTCTCATGGACAGAAGGAACAGGTCCAGCAGGAAGACAAATGGAAGTCACCTTCGTTCAGTAAGGAAAACAAAACCCCCACGCAAGGGCTTGTAGAAATTAAATCAACAGGAAGAAGCCAAACTACTTACAAGAGGCTAAGCTGGTCGTTTCTAGTTATCTAAAGCCTGGTCCCATGCAAGTTTGTGGTCTCATGCACTCTCCCAGGAGCACCAGACTTATCACCTCTTACCAAAGGCATCCTCTGAAGCTGCAATCACCAGCCTTTCTCTTTGAGTCCTTACATTGGGAGGCTCCCCCTTCAGCACAACATTAACTTTGACCTGCTTCTCCTAACAGTAAGCACCGTCCAGCATTATACTAGATTCTAGTGCACAGGTCAACAGAGGAGTCCTGCATTTCTAGACAAGATCTTAGAGCCTGCTGACTAGAGCCTTAGCTACTGTCACTCGTGCCCACATCCTTGGCTTTACCAGTTATGCTAGCCTGAAGGCTGGGGTGTGCCTCCTCCCCACACTCAGCATTGCGCTTTCGTCTCTTTTATTCCAATGTATGAAATAACTTCTTCAAACCCATTTACTGCCATCCCTCTCTTCATTCAAGTCCCTTGTACACATTCTGTGTCTTGCAAGAAATCCAGAACCCAGTGACTTTTTTTAAACATCGCTTG
Source organism: Chelonoidis abingdonii (assembly GCF_003597395.2). Taxonomy (NCBI): domain Eukaryota; kingdom Metazoa; phylum Chordata; order Testudines; family Testudinidae; genus Chelonoidis; species Chelonoidis abingdonii. The sequence continues at coordinate 36,656,098 of NC_133774.1, forward strand.
TTTAAAACCAAAACCAAACCATCCCTTCTAAATTAGTCCCATATGGGTCTGGGCTTCCAACTATACCTCCATTTTAACTGTGAGCGCCTCAGGGTAGGAAATGAGCTCAGTGAGCATTGTCCAGAATTGAACACATGTGTGCTAAATTAATAAGATTAGTGCCTGAAAGGGGACACAACAAAGAATAGCTCTGTGAACTGTGATGGATTGGTTGCTGGCAAAAGCAAGCCATCAAGGCTAAATATATATATGCACATCTGTGGCAAGTTGGTGAGTGAGAAAGCTCATATGGAGTCGCCAGACTCAGCTGTTTTTGTGCATTCGATATCCTCAAGATTTGGGGGGGGGGTCCTACATTGCAGGCTGCACTGGCCTGGTCCCCAGTGGGTAGGTGGTTGAGATTGCCTGCATAAGTGAGTGGGGCTGTTGGAGAAGGAGCAGGTTTACTGCCATTCTTTAGATAGGCCAGGAGCCCCAAAGTTGGTGTTTCACTGGACTGGGAAGAGGGTGCTTGGCCTATGGCTTCTGCTCCCCTTCTGGCAGCATGGCAAAGGGTGGGGTGGGGCTTCTTGTGTCTGGCCTGCCCTATGCCATGACTTCTTTTGGGCAGGGCTTCATATGGGGAGAAGTAGCTAATGTAACCTGATTCTCAATATGGTAATCCTGGGCCCTGTTGTGCTGGCCGGCATGGGCATAGGTGAGCGGTATCACAATTAGCATGCGTGCACTGTGGAGCATTTCCGGGAGCCAGCAGCTGCCTGGACAAGGATTTGGAAAACTTTGCAGGGACATCATTGTTGGGTGGCAGGGGAGGAGGGCGGGAGCTAGGGAGGATGGGCTGATGCCAAGGAAGTTGAATGGCGAGAGGCTGGGAGGGAACTCAGATGAGTGAGTGTTAGACAGGCTAAGAGGATAGCAGCAGGAATGGATGGTTAGTGAATAAGAGGGCCAGATAAGAACCTGAAGGGCGGCCAGTCAAATCTGTGATGAACCTGTTGGGGATATGGGGCATCACTGGGAGATGGTTGGCAAGCAAGGAAAGGAAAGTTGGGGGTGGGGGTGGGGAGTCAGAGGTCTCTGAGTTGGAAGGGGAGGGTTTTCTGTGTGGAAAGGAGGTGGGGACGGGGTGCTGGTGTATGGTGGAGGCTCTCTGGGCCTAATTCAAAGGCTGGTGCAGGTTGGAGGATCTGTCACTAGGGAGAACAGGATGCTTCTGCCCATTCCCAGCAGCTGAAGTGAGTAGGGCCAGGATCTTAACAGATGGATGTGAAGGCAGTAGCAGCTGCTCAGCACTTGTTAGCAAGTGCTGAGCAGTTAGCTGCCTAATTATGACTATTTCAGCCCAAAGTCAGGTTTCTATTTTAAAAAACCCACTGTGGCCAATCAGTGCTGCAGGGCGGATTCATTTAGCCAACCCAGCTGGGATGGCAGCACCAGTCCTGAACTCTGAGAGCATGCCACACTCCCAGATGCACGGTCACCTTCTGCATGGGAGTCCCATCCCCGAAGAGCAGGTTGGGCAGGAGCCTCTTCCTGTTATCCCTGGAATGGAAGGGCCCTCTAGTGGTTGTCTAGGCCAGCCCCCTGCACAGTGGCAGGATGAAGTAACCCTAGACCAGCCTTGACAGGTGTTTGTCCAACCATGTTCCTTAAAAAAAAACCCCTCACTGGATGAGGATTCAACAAGCTCCCTTGGGAGCCTGTTCCTGAGCTTAACGACCCTGCTAGTTAAAAGCTTTTCCTAATATGTAATTTATACCTTCGTCACTGCAGCTTAAACTATGTCTTGTCCTAACTTCAGTCACCATGGAGAACAATTGATCATTGTTGGCTTTGTTTCAGTCCTTAATATATTTAAAGACTGTGATCAGGTCCCCTATCAATTGTCTTGTCGCATCACTAAACACACCCAGGTTATTTTTTAACCTTTCCTCATAGGTCAGGGTTTTTTTCTAAACTTTGTATCCTTTTTGGTCCTCTCCCAATTTGGCCACATCTGTCCTACCCTGTTGCATTCAGAATTGGTCAGAACAGTGCAGCTGAGGCCTCACCAGTGCCAAGTACAGGGAACAATTACCTTGCTAGTCTTAACCAGGCATGTTTTATGTCAGGGATAAGCAACCTGTGGCATGTGAGCTGATTTTCAGTGGCACTCACACTTCCCCGGGGTCCAGGCCACTGGTCGGGGGAGGGGCTCTGCATTTTAATTTAATTTTAAATCATGTTTCTTAAAAACTTTATTTACATTACATACAAAAGTAGTTTAGTTATATATTATAGACTTATAGAACGAGACCTTCTAAAAATGTTAACATGTATTACTGGCTCATGAATCATTAAATCAGAGTGAATAACTGATGACTCAGCACCCCCTCTAGAAAGGTTGCTGATCCCTGTTTTATGTAATACACCCCAGACTATAAGCCTTTTTTGCAACTGCAGCATTTTGTTGCTACATGTTTAATTTGTGATCTACTTTAACCTCCAGATCGTTTTCAGCAGCACTACAGCCTAGCCAGTTAGTCCCCAGTTTGTATTTGTATTTTTTTTCCCTAAGGGACGTACTTTGCATTTATCTTTATTGACTTGTCAGCTAGTTAATTACAACCCCATTCTCCAGTTTATCAACGTCATTTTGATTGCTAGTCCTGGTCACCAAAGTACTTGCAACCCCTCCCAGCTTGGTGTCAGGTGCAAATATTATATGTCTACTAGCCACACCGTGTCATTAATGAAAATGTTGGACAGAACCAGCCCCAGGACAGACCTGCTGCAAGACCCACTAGCTACGGCCACCCAGTTGACAGCAAATCATTGATAGCCACTCTAAGTAGAGTCTTTCAATCAATGATGCAGTCACCTTATAGTAATTTCGTGTAGCCCATAGGTCTTCAGTTTGCATGTGAGCGTGTCAGAAGATTTACTAAACTCAAGCTATAGCATATATACAGCTTTCCCTCTAGCCCAGGTGTTGGCAAGCTACGGCATGTGAGCTGATTTTGAGTGGCATGCAACTGCCTGCTGCGGTCCCGGCCCCCAGCCTAACTCAGCCCCCCCCCGCCCACCGCTCTCCCCTGCAGGGGCAGGAGGCATAAGCTTGGTACTGGGGCAGTCAAGCTTCTCCTTCCCCTGCTTCTTCCCCCAGCATGGTGCTTTCCTGCCCTGTCCCCTCTCCTTTCCTGCGCCAATCAGTTGCTGGCCCTTGTGAGCAGGAGGGGGAAGAGTGGCAGTGTGCATAGCTCCGTCCAGGATGTAGAGAGAGGGAGCCTGGGGAAAGGGAGTGGAATAGGGCACCTCCTTTCCAGCCCCTGCCTTGAGCCGCTCAGGACAGGGGGCTGGGAGCACCCCCATGAGCCAAGCACCCCAGCCCTGACCCCCCCACAACCTTCTGCCTTGCACCCCCCCATACCTCTGCCCTGACCTCCCTCCCACACACAGCATTCTGTCCTGCACTCCCATACCTCCAGCCCTCTGCCCTGACCCCCCCCCCACACTCAGCATTCTGCCCTGCACCCCCCATACCCCCAGCCCTCTGCCCTGACCCCTCCCCACACTCAGCATTCTGCCCTGCACCCTCCCCATCCCCCACCCCATCCCTCTGCCCTGATCCATGAGTGCCTTCTGCGCTGAACACCCCCCCGCAGCCCTCTGCCCTGACCCCTGAAACCCTCTCCCCTGCAGGGCTGGGGTCCTGGCTGCCGGCCCTGCTCAGCCAACTGCTGGCCTAGGTGAACAGAACCCCAGTGTGCTGGCTGACGGCGTAAGAGCAGCATTTTCATTTAATTTTAAATGAAGCTTCTTAAAACATTTTGAAAACCTTGTTTAATTTACATACAACAATAGTTTAGTTATATATTATAGACTTATAGAAAGAGACCTTCTAAAAAAGGTTAAAATGTATTACTGGCACATGAAACCTTAAATGAGAGTGAATAAATGAAGACTCGGCACACCAATTCTGAACGGTTGCCAACCTCTGCTCTAGCCACTAGGCCAGACAAACAACCCTGGCAAACAAGGAAATGAGGTTGTTTTGCATGATTTGTTCTTGACAACTCCATGTTGGCAATGATGTATGGGTGCACCCTATCTGCCAGGCACCTAGCAAACCCCACCCCCCCAGGCGCAAAAATCCCTTCCCTGGCCAGCAGCTACCCCTGCTCCTTTGCACAGTGCCCCATAGCCAGGGTCAGCTTTTACCTGCTAAACAACCAACGCTCACTGGGGCTGGGTCATAACCCAAGCTCCACTGTTACCTGGCAGCCAAGGATACTTTTTTAGAGGATGACCTCTGTACTTGGAGAAAAAAAAAAAATCTGTGCCTAGCTGCATAATCCCCTGCTTTTCTCCTCAGCCTGTCTCAAAGCAGCCTCTTCCTGGCCCTAGCCCTGCCCAGGCGTGGTTGGCGGGGCCCTGGTCAGCAAAGGGAGAGAGTTTGTGTGTGACCTCTCCCCCCTCAACAACATATCTGCAAGTCATGCCTAGTAGGAAACGTGGGCCCACAAGGGAAAAAGCTGCAGCCACGCTTGCAGGAAGAGTCTGAGTCATGCTGCCAAAAGTGGAGCCGCCTCAGTAGGGACCTTACGTGCATGAGAATATTTACAGCTAGCTACTCCTGCCAGATCATGCTGGCTCATTAGCCTGTCTGAGCCAGAGTGCCATGTGGTCAGTCTCCATGTTTGCTAGTCGACCCCCAGGACCAGGCATAAGCCAGTCTCCTTGAACCAGGCCAGTGGCTGCCTGGTGCCACCCAAAAAAGACCAGAACTCTGTGCACTGGGAAGCTGCCGGCAGCATGAGCTGCTTTAGAGAGGCATTTTCTGGATGTACTTATACAATCAGGCAGGGGCTGGTGTGTGTGTGTGAAAGTTCTTTATCCTCCACTGACGTGGAGCGCAATTAACTAAAACAAATGGAACAAAATACTAAGGGTAAAATGGATAATTATAAATAATGTAGCTAGGGTAGGCAAGTGCTATGCTTAGTGTAACACTGCCACCTACTGGCAATGGAGGCAATAGGCCCACTCGCTCATTGAACACATGCAAGAAAACAGCAAGTCCATAGGGCCACCTATTATGGCTGGTGTTACCAGTACATAACTGGCATGAAAATTGCTGGTTCCTGGCTCTTTGGGTTCAGAATGTAGTTGGGAGAGGCCACTTGTCTGTCCCCCTCCAGCTGCTCTAATGTCAGTGCACTATTCTGTATGGCCTGCCCTCCATATGGCACGACCAGCATCATCCTGAGCCAATGGGAGTTAAAGCTTGGGAAACAAATTGAAAAGGTGCTTTGTCCAAGTGAGTAGGCCTGGGCATGCACACGGCCATGCATGCATCAGGGTGATTTTATAGACGGCAGTCAGTGTATTTTTGCTCCCTTCTCATTTTATGGTGCGGTGGGTGGGCGGGCATGCACAACCCAGTCAGCTCCCCTCTGTGCATTAAAGATTTTGAGCTAATGCTACATACGAAGGCCTTGTAGCACCTAACACCTAGTCACCCTGTCACAGAAGGGAATTCCTAGCCAGGCGATAGGTGCCCAGGATCTCTGTGCATTGTATGGGGTCTGTGCAGGGCCTATTAAAGGGCATCTCACAAGGCAGCAAGCTGAACTGGGCAGCATCTCACCTAGTCAGGAGTGAGGAGACACGGAATGGAGCAGGGCTTAGGCCCTGAGGCTCAAAGTTATTTAGGTGACTCAGGGACAGGTCAGCTACAGGCTTGGTGTGCTCAGCTATGAACCCTTGCCTGGTGGTAGGGCTCTAAGCGAGAGCAACCCTTTCTTATGACAAATGAGAATCCCAATGGCCAGGAGCCCCACATTCAAAGCGCTGCACTGCCTGATTTGGACTAGAAACTTTTGCATAGATGCCAACACCAGTGGGGACTACTGGTCTCATCCTGCATAATACCGGCTGTAGCACTTCCCTAAAGTAATCCCTAGAGCATAATAATTTAGCAAAACAGCACGGCCCTTGGTAAATTCCTCCAGCAGTTAACCCCTCTCACTGTTAAAAAGATGTGCCTTATTTCCACACTGAATTTGTCTCGCTTCAATTTCTCACTGTTATACTCCCACCAGCAGCAGAATGGAACATATTATTTAGATTATTTGAATTAGAGCCCAAGCTATCTAATCGCTTTAGTAACAAACAGGAGACAAGATTCCCTCCTCTGCAAAGATTACAGGGTAAAGACATCACCGCCATGAGCATCATCGCCACCCTATTCCCCAGCCTCTGCATTGATTTTTACTGAAACATGACCCATATTCCAAGATCCTGGCCCTGGCCCTGTGTGACCTCTTTCATCATGACTTACATGAGGCCATACATGAGAAGCTGCAGTATGCCCCTGGAGTTAGAATTCAGCACAGTCCCATTTTACAAACAATGGGTCTGGACTTAGATTACTTGAGCCGGACTATTTGCCCCAGCATCTAGTTAAGTGTTTTTCCTGGAGCCTGGGAGCAGAGGAATGGGGCTTTCTTTCTTCCACAATTAAGTTAATGGAGCCAAATCTCTACTTCCTGAAATCTGGCACTGTTATACTGTCTCGATGAGTATTCTACATCAGCATGTACTTCCTGTGGAAAGCTAATCTTTCCCGTCACTCCCCATTCACTTTCAGTTCTGTGGGTTCCAGTAATTGTTTAAATAAGTAGGTTCAAGTTTCCAGCATTCAGTGGCTATGACCCTGTTCGTTAAACTAACTTCTGATCCAGCTGAAGACTAACTGGTTTCACACCCTTCCTAGGAGCCGCATCGCTTCTTGAGAGTGGACGATACTGATATATAAAAAAAAAAAAAAAAAAGAGGCCAGTACAGCTTAGGGTGACCAGATGACATGAACAAAATATTGGGACACATTGGAGAGGAGTGCGCCGAGAAGGGTGGGGGGAAGCTGGGGTGCCGCTGCCAGAGACTGTCCGGTTTGGCCAATGTACATGGCAGAGGGGCAATGCCAAACCAGACGGTCTCTATGTAAAAGAATAAATGGACACAAATCAGACGTCAAGAATTATGACATTCAAAAATCAGTCAGAGAACATTTCAGTCTCCCTGGCCACTTGATTACAGACCTAAAAGTTGCAATATTACAACAAAAAAAACTTCAAAAACAGACTTCAACGAGAAACTGCTGAATTGGAATTAATTTGCAAATTGGACACCATCAAATTAGGCTTGAATAAAGACTGGGAGTGGATGGGCCATTACACAAAGTAAAACTATTTCCCCATGTTTATTCCCTCCTCTCCCCCACCGCCCCCGTTCCTCACATCTCCTTGTCATTTGCTGGAAATGGGCCATTTTCACTACCACTACAAACAGTTCTTTTTCTCTCCTGCTGATAATAGCTCACCTTAACTGATCACTCTCCTTGTAGTGTGTATGTAGTGTTTCATGTTCTCTCTCTGTGTGTATATGTCTTCCTACTGTATTTTCCACTACATGCATCCGATGAAGTGGGCTGTAGCCCACAAAAGCTTATGCTCAAATAAATTTGTTAGTCTCTAAGGTGCCACAAGTACTCCTGTTCTTTTTGTGGATACAGACTAATACGGCTGCTACTCTGAAACATCTCTTCATATAGACTCTTTAGATTACATTCCCCACGTTAACTAAGTCTTAAGATATGTTTATTTTGCCTGTAACTTGAGGCATTGCTTTTTGTTCTGCTCCTAGTTTCCATTCTCATGATACATACAGCAAAATGTCTACCTGCCATGGCAATAGACACTGTCATAGTAAAATACATTGTTTAAGGTTTTATCTCAACATAAGAGGCTTCTCCCCGCATCACCCCAAGAAGCAGAAAAAGATGGCTAAGGAAGGCAAGCCCTGGTATGCTGAGATTTTATCAGTCTTGAAAAGTCAATAGAATTGCAGCCACAAAGAATTATCTATTTAGTCCCAAATTCTTAATGAACAGGTAATTTAAGGAAGGGAAGCCTGTGGTCTTTCAGACACAGATATAAATTTTACATTTGCAAGTACTGTGATTGAACATGCAAATGGCTCTTTAGGGTGCTTTCTGTGTCTCCATCACTTCATTTGCAGAGAAAATACAATAAATGCAGAACAAGTGGGTAAATGTTTTAGCACATGGACACTGGGTCTAACTTTAAGAGCATGCCCTTTTTAAAAAACACAAAATTTTATGAATAAATTATTTCCTCATTACTAGTGTGTTCAATATATTCTCCTCTGTATCTGTAAAAAGAGCTACACTCCTCTTTATACTCACTCCCATTCCAGGTATTTTACATATGTCCTCAATACTGTTAGAAGTACAATTTCAGCTTCTCTTTTTTTTTTTTCTGTTCCACTTTATTGCACTCTCTCAATGGGCCACACTCTGTCCTAAATGACAGCCGTTTGCACTCACATCAAACCACTGAAGTCAAGTGTCAGAACACAATTTGGCTAAGGATGCATCATACATAGATCAGAACAAGTTAGATTTTACCTGGACTATTATAATTCCTGCATGGGAGAAGCCCAGCATGCTGGAAAACAAGCATATCTGTCTGTAATATGTTACTCATAATTAGGGCTGTAGCTTTCCAACAGAGGCTTGATTGACATCTTTACCCCCACTAAAACTTAGTCACCAACAAGGCTGCCTGGAACTCTATCCTCAAACTTCCCACAAGTTCTCTGCTAACTATCAATGGCATATTCTTTCCTGACCATGCCTAGTTTATTATGCAGCTTCCCCCTAATGTGTCACATCTAGTCACTAGAAAACCCACAAGTACAATACAGGTTTTCTGACTCGCAGTGCATGATTCTTTCTACTAAGCTACACTGCCTCACCGACCAGTTGCCATTGTCGTATAGGACCAGAGTGGTAAAAGGCATGATAGAAGCAACTAGCAAGAGTTCAGTGCCCACCAGTATAGCCAGTTCTCCAATGCTCACATGCTTTTGGCCAATCTCACGTTAAAAATACATTTCCCTCTCACCCTTGGCTGACTCTTCCACAGTCACTCAAATCTCGGTGGAAAGTTTTTTTGATTTTAGCCTATTGGTACAGTAGCCAAGATGCAATAATTGCATAACTGTATAAAGCCAAAAAAAAGGGCAAACTGCTTTGTCTTGAATGTCAATACATTAAGTTAGCCTTAGGACAACACTGACAAATGCAAATACAGAGTAATGGCAGGTTTGGGATTTTTTTTTGAACTTTATAAAATATAGTTGATAGAAAAGCAACGTTCAGGTACAATACAGTAAAGAGGAGACAGACATTCAAGGTTACAATAAAAATTGTTGACAGCACAATTCACAACACTTACATAACAATAAACAAACAGTAGCTTGCAAAGGGATTAATACTGGAATGCGATTTCAACATGTTTCTATATAGAGGAGGCTTAAGCAGCACTTGTGAGTTTAAATTCTGGTTATATGTGAATTGTTAACAGCTGGCATACAAAATCAATATTAGTTTTGCAAGCCCTAATTACTCTGAATATACAAACAGTATTAAACTCCATTTGGTATTTACATTCACTGTCAAATGTTACAGATGTCTTGAAACCACATTGGACATTTTCATTAACAAGAAAGCGTCTGTGACCTATGCCTGAAGTTGTCTAGATGTCTGTATAGTCACCCAACAGTATTTAATATTTAGTAGTCTTGCCTCTGGAACCCAATAAGAAAATGTTACAGTCAGTTTGTTACTCATTGACATATCAATATTTTAAGCTAAATTTTTACTGCACTGAGTACAGGGATGCACAATTATTGTGCGCGTGCTTTCACACCTAGATTTGAAATGCACTCCCTTCCCATCTACCTGACAGAGGGTAGACAGCATGCTTAAAAAGGAATGACCTTTAAAAAATATCATTTGATTTTAAACAATGAAGAGCACTAGAGCTGAAAAAAACACTTTGCATACTCAGTTCAGTTTCCCCTTTTATTGCATTTTTCACACATTCAGAAAAATATTTTATAATTAGGAAAATGTGACCACAAAGTTTTAACGGGTAGGTGTAGCACCTGTTACTATTTAACTTAAAAAAGAAAAAGAAAAAGAAGTCACACTTTGACAGTGTCCCCTTCAGGAATAAGTTTTGATAGGGAAAAGACAAAAAAAAGAGGTGTGATGTGAAACAAAATAGCAAAGGCTGCTCATTTACTGCTTTAAAAGCCAGTAAGTTTGTAATTGTCAACAAAGAAATGTAACCATTACAGGTAATGCACTGCCTGGAAGACATTTAAGTCCATAAAACAAGACGGAAGTCAAATTGTTCTAATCATTATCATTATCTCAGCTCTGCTGTTATCTACTTATATTCAATCCATTGCAGAAATGTGTTTCTAAAGTACTGATGCTTTTATTGCATTCCTTACTTGCGATGATCTCTTTAAAGCAAATGTGAAATTGCTAAGGGCTCCATGCTGAGCTGCTCTCTGCGGTGTTGGTAACAGCTGAAGCTAAGGTCAACAGGAGATGAGGCTCAGCACCCTTTGGGACTGGGCCCTCGCATGGTATCAGCTTCTCAAGAACAGACATGTTTAAACTATTTTTAGATTAGACTCAATACAATGAAAATGGAGAATCCTTACTTTCCCTTAGAGAATGGTTTAGCCTGCAAAAACAATGATAAATGAGGGAGCAAATATTGAGAACAGGTCTGTAGAACAACAGCTTCACCTTTTCTACTTATTTTATTGTTTTGAGCGCACAGCCAAGATTTACTCTGGCTTCACAAGCTCTTCCCATCCCTCCCCAACAAAGGGCAGTTTTCTAATTCAGGAACCAAGTTTATGAGAAAATGTAAGTTTCTGCTTGACCCTTAATTGAAATAGGATGATGCTGAAAATAGGGACTTCAGCAATGCATTGTTATATTTAAAATGAATTGCAAGTTTATTATAGCCAATGAAAACTGAAATAGCAGCATTTTTAGTGTCACATTTACTTTTGGTGCAGTAGTAAAGTTAGACATAAATGGTTAAGACAAGGTTGTCAAAATGTTTGCCCGTTAGGATGGAGCACGTTTTAGCAAAGAGATTGGGAGGAACGGAGTTCACATGGCAGACAGTACCAATGGCAACAACAGCAAGCAACTGATTATATGGAAAGATAGTATCAGGAAATTTACTTTAGCCTTTTTTAATGCAATTAAATAACTAGAAACAAGGAAGAGCACCACATGCTCAGTCAGGTCTCCATGGACCACAACCAGTTTGGGAACCTATTTTCAGTTAAGTCAATAGGGTTCAGGCACTGCAACAATGTGAATGGTATAAGAACATAGACAATGATTTGGGCTCTGTACCCACAAAAGAGCTGAATGACAGCTATTACTGAAGTAAAAAAGAGGGCTTGCATCATCATGCACATGATATTCAGACACCAAAAGGCTGATTTAGGTTTCAACTCTCAGCTGCGCTGCTAGTGCAGGTATCTATACCCAGAAATAGGAGACTCACTTCCATGCAAACTGCAGTGGGGTCCCCTGGTTCTGAATAACTCATATAACCACCCCTGTGCCAGCCCTCTCCCAAATGCCAAAATAAGCAATTCCCACCCACACACTCCAGTGTCTCAGCCACCCTGACAATCAACCTTAGTGTGATCCTCAGGCTGCTGTAACTTATGCCAGGCTCATAGAATGGTGTACAGCCAGCCCACGATTGAGGAACACAAAGGTGGCTTCTTCTACTCTGCTGCCCCCAGGCTGTGCCTTGCAATCCTTGGCCACTGTCAAGAATTGGGGCTTTGTCTGGGTTGGCTATTTAGATATAAAGGATCACCAAGAGATCCCAGCCGCAGCTGGACAGAATATTACCAAGCCATGGTTAATTTATGGTATGGTATTAAAAAGACATTTATACTTGTTGTAGGAAAAAAAAGACAGGCAACTAGCTAATTTGCATTGAGCAGACATTCAAAGTGTGCCGGTGCATAAAAGATGCTTATTCTCAACTCTCAATCTTCCCTGCTGTTGAACAAACAACATACAAGATTTCTACTTTCCCATCTGAGGCATGACAGACTTGGCAATTAATCAAAATGGGCACACAGCAATGTCAGTGTTAAATGTAATTTCATTTTAATAATGCCTTTATTTTTTCTTAAAGTGCACCATAGTTTTTTTTTAAAAAAGTCTGCCTTTGTATGTATAGTAATAGTCAGAAGACTAGGTACAGATTGTTAATACACATCCACATTTAAAAAACTACTTGCAAGATACAGTGTCCAATATAAAATTAAGTGTAAGAGTATTTTCCAGACTTAAAAGTACAAAATTAAAGTTAACTATTTCTGCTCAAAAGCTGAACATTGCACAGTGTACAATTTTGGCACAGACAAAAATTTCATGAACAGGCTGTAAATTCTCATTGCTTTTACCTGTTGTGAATTTTATAATGAGTTCATCTACATAAATGTGGATTTACAACCTTTTCCTTTTGTTTCTATCTTCTGCATCAGTCTAAATACTGAAATTTAAATAGGAATGAGAAATAAAAGAGCAAGACAACTCCTATTAATCTGTAGTAATGCTGAATATAAGACACGACTAGTACTAGATCAGAATGATCACTGCTGGGTGCTCCTCTTAAAAATGGGATTCTCTTTCCTTCTGACATTACATTTAATTTTGGCGGGAGGTGAGCTGGGATTTAAAACAATGAGTCTGAAATAGCTTCCATTTACATAAATTAGAGCATGATTGCAGTGTTAAGAGTAAATGGTCATCCACTCTCATCCTTCAAAAATAAAAAGGAGTCTGTATCACTGGCTTGAGGAAAGAGCTCCTAAAACTGTATCTGAAGACATCAGGTCTCTAAACACCAGTGTTTGTGAAAGTCAGAAACCAGCAACCTAATTGGTTAAGTCTCAGAAGAAGTTAATAGGACAAGAGCACAAAGGCCGAAGCGTTGAGTGTGGATGCTGAGGCTCTTAATACAAATACTTTCAGGGTTCATTTGATTCATCTTTTTGGTCTACATGTACTTTACCTATGAAAGCCTTCAAAACAGAATATACAGCTTCAATTGCAAGCTTCACAGGACCCTTTGGAAACGGGCAATTCTTTCACACATACCAGATGAAGAAATTTGTTCCTAAATTCTCACTTATGTGCTACAAAAATGTGTTCGAGCAAAGGGGTACAGTTTGGCCTTTGGAATACTGTGATTCATACTGCAGGTTTACATCATCTAGGGAGTTCTAAAGGCTTATCGGATACTATTGGGTCCTTGTCCCCACGAAAAAAAGAATTCAAGATGGGCAGCCCAACCAACTGAAATGTTATGGAGGAGTTTCTGAAAAACAACAAAATCTGGGGACCAAAGATATGATACATTATTACTGAGAGAAACATGTCAGTAGGATAAGGAATTATGCATAAATGAAAAAAAACAAAGCTTTCCCAGATATCCTAGTACAGATGTCTTAAAGGTTCCACACTGTGGAATGCATCTTAAAGAGAGTCTCATGGACCATCTTGCCACTCTCATTAACATTACTGTGTAACTTCCCTGTGGCAATGATAGCAACTACTTACATGGAGAGTTAGGCAAATTTAAACTTGCCCTTCAAAGTGAATTAATAGATGGAGACAAGCAAAGTTAGAAATATGTGACCAGCCAGCTCTCCACATCCCACCAGCAAGTATTCTGAAGACCAGTGGTATAATGGGCCACACTTGGGAACCCCTGCATTTGAGGACCTACAGGAAGATAAATCTTTATGTACAGCGATCTTGTGAAAAAAAATAATTACTTTGTTAAATATAAAGTGAGGTTTTATTTTTCCTAACACAGCTTGTAGTGTTTCTGAATTACCTGAGAATCAAAGACTTAGAGATGCTCATGACTTATTAATACCAGACTGGAAAACTAAATGGACTAGGTTCAGATACAGCTACAAGAATATAGCTTTGTAAAGCTGATCAGATGGCATCTGGGAAAACTTAAAAAAAAAAATCTTCATCAGAGTAACAAGATCTATAAGAAAGGATATCAAAGATTGTTGTCTTTAGGAACTGTATCCTCTCTAGGATGTGAGAGCTGGAAAGGAGAAGAATGGAAAAGAGGTAAGTGTCAAGAATTGTAGCAGCAGGATCTAGATATTTTGCTTACAGGCTCATAATGAAAAATGGAAGGATGTTTTTACCTGTCAACTTCCAAGTTCAGGGTTCTAGATTTTTCCCAAAAGTATCAGCAATATCAGTGCCTCACTACAGTAAGGAATGGTTTTCCTTATATCACTTTTGATTTCAGTGATTTCATTACACTGTAGCAAGGAAATCACAGAATCCCAGTACTGGCAGCAGAGCAAAAAGGAAGTAGTATTTTTCTTCTAAACCATTTGTAAAAGCTACAACCTACACATGCTAGCTCATTTTAGAATATTACATTTTATTACTTCTTGTCTTTCCCCACCCAAGCCTTGTATGGTAAACAGGCAAATTCTAAATCAAAGATATCTGGTATGGTTAGTCAGGGATTTGAGATAAACAGATATTCATTTTTAAATAAAAACTTCAATTCACCTACAGGGGAGTTTCTCTTATCTACATTTTCCTTCAAAGTTTTTAATGCTAAATATGAAATGTTAATTGCCATGCATTTGGCTCAGATTACAAAGTAGGTAGTTTTTATGCCTAGTTTCTATATATGGGTGAGTGTATATAAATGTGTGTGTATACATACATACATACATACATATATATATATGGGGGGGGGGGGCAGAATACTGATGACTACACTAGCATTCTTAGGGAGTTAACCAGTGACGGCATTTTGATTGCAATTTGTGACAAGTACTTCAGTCCTTTGTTTTACAGTTCTTTATATGAGGCCTAAAATACTTTGAGACATTAGTCTGATGCTATTACATTAGAAATATTGGGCAAAATTCATTCCTTCTATAACTCCGTTGAAGTCAATAGAGTTAGTCAGGGATGAATGTGGGTCGAAATTGTTTGGTCACTGGATAACGTTTTAAAAATATATAATACTGTACTTTCATTTTTTTACCTTTGGAGGAACACTCTGGTCTAATCAAGCTTATCCAAAGTAGGCATCTTAATATCATGCACGGCCAGAAGCAGGGCTTTGGAGCGGAGCTCGGAGCTGGAGCCTGGAGCAGTGGAGCTGCAGGTATTTGCCTGGAGCTGGAGCGGAGCCAGAGCACAGCTCCAAAACCCTGGCCAAAAGGCTCCTAGTATTTTTCTCTTAGATGCCCCTTGGCCTATGTAACAAAATAAAACTTGCTACTTTCAATAAATCATGTTTAAATGTGACATTACAAGGACAAACAAAACTGCAAGGCAGCACAAAGGCCTGTTCAGACAAATAAGAGAATTTATGTAGTGCTTATAGGAGGATCTCCAGTAATTCTGGACTGGAAATATCCCAACTGAAGATAGTACTCATGTACCCTCCATCAAATTCTCTTCACTAAATGAATCTGAATATTTTTATCTGATTTCAGATAAAAATACTTAGCTTAACTCATCAGAAACACAGGGGAAAAAGAAATGGATCAGGTACTACTGAAGGCCTAACAGAGCCAGTCTCTCTCCTCTCACTGGGGCATATAGCCCCCTTGCCTTACAGTTTGTGGCATGTAACTTTTTGGTATCTCATCAACTGTTGCTGTGTTTATCCCCATCGTTTCCAGTCTCAGAATCTGTCCCTCAGTACTTGGACTTAACGCATCTGCCAAAGCAGATTCAGTTTTATTTCTCTCTGGCCCAGAGCCACACAGCTGTGAACTGTGACCTGACATCTGTAGTTGTGCAAGTCCAACAAGATCCTCCTCGTTTACTGGAGGAGTAACCTGCTTTGCTCTTTCAAAATGTGACCCATCTGTATTGGTTTCATCCTGACTACTATTTTGTTTGAAATACTGCTGCCTTGGAGTTGCATTTTCACCTCCTCCTGGGTTATCTTCTGGTTTCTCTTCTGAATCTAGCAGTGGCTGGGTGGATTCAGACCTTGAAAAGATTTGAACAGAAGGAATTTGGTCTCTGTAGCCATTGAGTACTACAGTTGAATACTGTACAGTGCTTGAAGTATTTTGTGCAGATTCACTCTCATCACTGTCGGAAACACTTTGCCTAGGAGAAGACATACATGAGGATCCTCCAATACCACTGCTGTGCCCCTCTGAAGTATTTTTTTCCTTCTTAAGCAAGTTGAAGGGTTTTAGATCCTGCTCCGAAAAGGACTTCTTGTCATCTGCTTCTATTTCAACCACGCTTACATCAGTAAAGCTGCCTTCTGGATACATCTGAGCTTTGGAACTAAAATTATGCTGAAAGAAAAGAAGAAAGTTAGGTGTTGCCTATGAGGGAAAGAGAGAGTCATGGGGTCTCACTTTCTATTCTTTATGCACTGTGAGACTCCAACAGGTTCTGCTCTCTGCAGAATTTGGCAGTTCTTCTTGAGTATTTGCCATAAGATGGAAAACATAGTTTACATTTCCAAGTATCAAAGTCTTAAGTACACAAACTCCCTGGAAGCAGCGTTTCACGAAGGGTCTACCCAAAACTTTATTCTTCTGTGATACTGAGAATAAATTAAGCACCATGCATTGTATCCTGCAGAAGTATTTCAGATTAAGACCTTACAACAGAAATGCTATTGCCTCTACATGTATATTAAATATTTCATAGATCAGAATTTCCCCTCCTCCACTACTATGCAGCATGCCAGTTTGTTGCCACTCCACACACAGATGAGAGTATCTGCTTACCCGTCTCTCTGTATTTTATTTCACCATAAATTGCTCCAACAAATTTCCAGTTCTCAACTCCCTAACAATTCCATTGATTTCCACTTAGTTGCTCATGATTTACACATTTGGGGAAGTGAGAGAAGAATTAAGCCCTGAACCTTAAACCTATGAAACTTAAAAATAGCCCCATATTAACAGAATCCAATTTAGGTTGTAAGCTCCTTGTGACATATCTGCCTAATGCTGAACACACTGATGGTACTCAAATAAAATTTTCCTCCTATATCTCAGGATTAACAGGTTGAAAATCCAAGTTCTCTTTGAATATCCATTTAAAGGGCTCTTATTTGGCAGTTTATTCTTAAGATATTTTATGTACTATCAAAACGATTCAATCTTACCTTAGTTGGAGTTTGAGGGGACCACTGAGCAATGTTACTTTTGGAAGGATCAGGAACATTAGGCCAGATATGCTTTTTAATTCTACAGGATAAAAAAATGGAAAATAAATTTCTTGAACCCTCAGAACTTGCAAACATGGTTACAATTGTGCTTTATATTCTAAATGTACAATTACTGGTCTTTTTAAATATTTGACAGAAGTGTTACAGATACTGATTTTGTCCTGTCACATCTGATGTCTCGTGTGCTCATTTGCAAAGTCATACCTAGAACACTTCATGCTCACTGCCACTTCATTTCACTGCAACTTGAGAAGATTGGCTTTATAGCCTTGTTTTGTGACATTTCGATTTGGGGCTCCCCCGCCCACATAAAATAAGATGAACAAAAGAAAAACAGAACAGTAGGGGGTTTGGGAGAGGTCATAACATAAATCTAATAGCACTTTTGAAGGCACAAAGTGACAGTTAAGTCTCACTGGATGAGCATTACCCAATATACTGGAAAAGGTAGATATTTTTGGCGCTCTCTCTCTCTCTTTAAAAAACATATATAGATCATAATGACAGATATGCTCTGGTGCCATGGTGAGGAGTGTCGCAAATATCTAGACAGACTTTGCAATTAAAAATATAAATAAATATAAAAAATATAAAAAATGCACACACATTTAAATACAATCCAGCTGAATCTGGTTCATGACATTTTCCTCGAGGAAATAGAGACAAGCTCCTTAAACATAACCAGTGACCAAAATCTAGTAATTTGTAAAGACCATCAAATATTAAAACAGTTATATAATACAATGTGATGGATGTTCCTAGCTGTTTAAACCTCTGCTAAAGAAAGGGAAGAAAATATGCCCTGACAAGTAAACAGTTTTAGTTAACAGGCATTGCCAGATGGTCTTTCAGCTAACGTCCCCTAAGAGGGACAAATAAAGGTAGATTGGTAGAGCCCCATTATGAAAAAATGTAATTTTGTGGGGGATATCTGAAGAGTACTCTTTATCCAAGTGACCAGGTATAGAGACAGTTTATATTTTTCCCCAGTCAAAAGCACCGTGCCAGCAGCCATAGGTGCTGACCCCGTGGGTGCTCTGAGGCTGAAGCACCCACATTAAAAAACCAAAGATAGTGGGTGCTCAGCACTCACTGGCAGGCACTGCCAGTCAGCTCCTCCTTTTTCCCCCAGCACCTCCCACCCACCAAGGATCAGCTAATCAGCAGCAGGCAGGAGGCACTGGGGGGAGAGGGAAGAATGGAGGCAGAAAGAGGTGAAGTAAGGGAGCGCCATGCTTGGGAGAGGGGGCGGAATGAGGCAGGAAGAGGCAGGGCGAGGCCTTGGTGGAAGGGGTGGAGTGGGGGTGGGACCTGGGGTGGAGCGGGGATCGAGCACGTCCCAGGAAACTCAAAGTCGGCATCTCTCCCAGCAGCTACTACTTGGAGCAGAGTTTTTGAAAGAGCTGTAAGACAGGATAGAAAAAGCTGCAAAGAAAAGAGAGGGAAATATCTTCCAGTGGTGTGGTGCCTTTGCCTCCCCTTCAAAAAAAGCTGGCTTACACTATTTAACTCATTTTATTACACAGACTGCGAAAAACAGATTTTTTTGATGGGATGTAAAGAATTCCTTGATGGTGTATTAATTATATGAAACTCAGGTGATCAAAAATTTCAGTTTATATTGAAAAAAAAATCAAGAACCAGCAAGAATTTCTATCACATTCAGTTAACAGGTTTGAACAAAATCTTTTTAAAAAGAGCTCGTTGAATTATTGTTACAGCATTGTTATTGCAAAAGTCTCCATATCTCTAAGAGGAACATGGACCCAATTACTCCCCTCCTCCCAAACCTGTTTTAATATGGTGCAGCTTCACTTGCTTTAAAGGAGTTTCTCAGACAAATCACTGAGAGATGAGAATCAGGCCCATGATACATAAATTACAGTGAAATATTACTGTCATGCTCAGATATGGTAAAATGTGATAGAAATACATGCTATATGTACTTACAAATCCCGTTTGTTAAAGCAGAACAATACTCCCAGAAGGATGGACAACAGGAATGCCAGACATACAGGTACAACTATGGCTTCTATTTCTCCTTTTCCTAAAAAAGGAAAAAAAGCAATTTTAGTTTTTTGAAAAAGTGCCCAGCAGAACCTTCCCTGACAATCATTCCAAAAGGAAAAAACAGACTAATACATACAGTGCTGCCTTGTCATGAGTCATAAAGCTTACTATATTATACCCTAATAGAACTGAACTGAAATATGATCTATTTTATCATCTTTAAAGTCTCTGTGAGTCTTTTTACAGCTAAGAATGTTGGCTAAGTTTGCTTATTATTATTGCATACATTACAAGAACTATGAACTTACATGAGTAGGGGTAACAAAAAGAAATTCCAGTTTTAGCACCTTCTCATTAGAGGAACATAGAGCAATATAGCAGTGAAGAGAGTCTGTGATATTGAGGAGAATCGTCAATTGAAGTTTAGAAGAGCTCATAACATATTTAAGGCCTTGTCTACATGTGCACATGAGTGCGTATTAAATCAGCCCCAGGCACCCTAGCTCCTGAGGTGTTCACACTGGCAAGGCATGTAGAGCTCCTTGACACTGCGGCTGGAGCGCCCCTGGTAATCCACCTCCACAAGAAGCGTAAAGCTTGTTGCACCATGGCTGCAATACTGCAGCGCCAGTGTGCACACCCTGGTCTATTAATGCACTCTGATCGGCCTCCAGAAGTGTCTCACAATGCCTGTTCTAGCCACTCTGGTTGTCACTTTGAACTCTATTGTCCTGCCCTCAGGTGACCAACCATCAGACCCCCCCTTTAAAGTCTCTGGGAATTTTGAAATTCCCCCTCCTGTTTGCTCAGCAAAGTGCAGAGTGCTCTCAGTGCATTTTTCCAGGTGACCCTGCCTCCATGCGCCAGGTGATCCTCAGTATGAAGCAATGGTAAGGTGCTGGACCTCATCAGTGTTTGGGCAGATGAAGCTGTCCAGTCCCAGCTGCGCTCCAGCCACAGTAATTATGATACCTACAGGCAAATATCAAGGGCCATGATGGAAAGGGGCCATGACCAGGACGCAGTGCAGTGCAGGGTTAAAGTGAAGGAGCTGGGGAATGCCTACCACAAAGCATGGGACGCAAACCGCCACTCCAGTGCTGCCCCCATGACCTGCCATTTCTACAAAGAGCTCGACGAGATACTTGGGGGCAACCCCACCTCCACTCTGAAGACCACCATGGACACTTTAAAGACCGTAACAGCAGAGTTCAACAAGGCAGGAGGAAGAAAGCGGGAGCGAGGATGCTGAGGAAGAGAGGGACCCAGAGTCAGAGGATGGCCCAGCATCCCTAGATGCATGCAGCCAGGAGCTGTTTCCAAGCCAGGAGGAAGGTAGCCAGTCACAGTGGACGGTGCTTGGGGAAGAACAAACAGCAGAGGTGGTGCCCGGTAAGTGGCTTTTATTTTGAGAAGGTAGTTGTTCAGTGCAGGCTCTTGGGGCGAGGAGGATTGCAGAAAGAAGGGTTAGGGCTGCGTGCATGCCTAGATGCGGAATAGGGCGTTGATGTGCTCTCTCACATCGCAGTTATTGGCCTCAGTGATCTCTTCAAATGTCTCATGCAGAAGCTGGGCAATCTGCTTGCACAGGTTCCTTGGCAGAGCTACTGTGTTCTTTCTCCTGGTAAGGCTAACATGTCCACGCCACTGTGCCGTGAAGGGCGGGGGGACCATTGCTGCACACAGGCAAGTGGCATAAGAGCCAGGGCGGAAGTCACATTGTAGAAGAAGCCCATCCCTTGCTTCCCAGGTTACCCTCAGCAGCGAGATATCTTCCAGGATGAACTCATCCTGTGGAAAGTGTGGGGACAGTGTTCAGTATAGGGGCCCGCTGCAGCTGTTGGCTCTCCCCAAGGCACAGAACCAACCCCAAAGGCAGTATGGCCCTGAAACAATCAGTCCCCCTTGCCCCTATGCTTACTCACCATTTTTGGGCTCCTGAGGGTTATGTGCACTCGTTTTCGGACTGGCACTTTCTGATATTGTGTACACTGTACTTGTCTTTAAGTACGGCCGAATCATTGCTCTGTGTAGTGTGAACAATGCTGCCTCTGTTAAGTTTGGCTTTACAGATGCAACCTTGAGATACCAGCCATCCTTGTTATCAATGGCCAAAAGACTAGAAAGAATCAGGACGCGTACGCGAAGAAAACCTGCTGCATGAAGTCATGCAGCAGTGCCTTACTGAAAATCAGAAAGTACAGAAGTGGCAGGAGACTGAAAGGAGGCTCTGCCAGCAGAATGCAGATTGCCAGCACCAAAGCATGAAGCGGCTCATAAGCATTATGGAGCACCAATCAGACTCGATACAGGCGCTCATAGCACTGCAGATGAAGCAGATCAGTATCCGCCTCCCTCCGCAGCCCTTGTCCCAAAACGCTTTCCCTTGTGCCCCCGTGTCATTGCCAACCCACTTCCCCCAGCATCCGGTTTCTTACCGTCACCAGCTGCCTCCGGCACCTGTAGCTTCACCAGCCAGCCCTGCAAATTACTACCCTTACCCACTGCACTCAATCCCCACCACCGTGCATTTTAGCCAGCCTGAAGTGCAGTACTCATTGTGTGGCACTCCAGAAAGGAAGGTTGAATGTGATAACAGGACATATGCAAATCTGTGATTGTCCTGTTCCACACCCTGCCCCCTTCCCTCCTCACACACAGCACAGATGTGTCATGCCCACTCCATTTCCCCAGCAGTTGTCTCTTTTCAATAAATGAATTTTTTGGCTTTGAAAATATTCTTTATTGCATTAAGTAAAAGATACCTTAGCTCAGGAA
Source organism: Chelonoidis abingdonii (assembly GCF_003597395.2). Classification (NCBI taxonomy): domain Eukaryota; kingdom Metazoa; phylum Chordata; order Testudines; family Testudinidae; genus Chelonoidis; species Chelonoidis abingdonii. The sequence continues at coordinate 36,678,066 of NC_133774.1, forward strand.
AGTAAACAGCCACTGCAAGTAAGTGCCTCATACATAGGATGTGATTAATGGTCCTGCAAACTTGCATCAACATGATTCCAGCGGTCAACTTTCCCACTCCAAACTGGTTAGAGACCTATCGGTAGCTGTCTGGAGTTGCCAGTTTCCAGACTGCAATAGCCACCCGCTTCCCCACAGGCACGGCAACTCTCAATCTCGTGTCCTTGTGCTGGAGAGTGGGGGCTAGCTCAGCACACAGTCCCATGAAAATGGCTTTCCTCATCTGAAAGTTCTGCAGCCGGACTTGCATGACGATGTGATCCCATCACTCAGTGTTTGTTTCCCGAGCCAAAAAGTGGCGTTCCACTGTGGTGAGCATGTCTGTGAATGCACAAGTAACCTCATGTCATCTGTGTTATGCAAGTCGACATTATCGTCGGACTCCTCAAAGTCACTTTGTAGCTTAAGGAGTAACTTGACTGCAATACGTGACATGCTGGTGAGACCCATCAGCATATTCCTCACAAGTTCAGGATCCACTCCCGCAGACCAAAAGAGAAGACAGAATGCGCAGTACAAAAAAAACGTTGAAAGATGATGCCAAATTTGGACGGAAGCACGGATTGATGGGATGTGAAACGATGCATCGGGGGCATTGGGACAGGATTCAGAATGCCTCACACACCCCCTCGTCCCTTTCCACAAGCCACAGTGCCAGAATGGGAAGAGGTGCTCTGTGGGATAGCTGCCCACAATGCGCTGCTCCCAATGCCGCTGCATGTGCCGCAAATGTGGCTACGCCACTGTGCTTGCAGCTGACAGTGTGAACACATGGCAGCACTTTCCCTGCTGTGGTCTCTGAGGCCTGGTTTAACTCACAGCGCTCTACGTCTGCAAGTGTAGCCATGCCCTAAAGCACCTAAGAAAGCAGTACTTGACTTTTAAGTCACAGATCCAACCATCTGCCAGTAATATAAAAGTATGCTATACCTACAAAATTGCATACAGTCTATGAAAAAAAAACAAACTTGCATTACTCTTATGTGATCCTCTCCCCTTCTCAGCGCCCTGTTTGTTACATATTTTAAGTTACGAACACAGAACATTTAGGGAAGAATGCCCTTTACTATGTCTGTACAACTCATTGCACAAAGGAACTGTATTGGTTTGGGGCCTTAGGCATTACTAGAATTATAAATAAATTGTGTGCATAAATTAAGAGAGCAACTGCATGACTAATCCATTTTAAAATTAGTCCCAATACATTTTATGTGATTACTTCTTACCAAACTTTTGTGTAGTAAATGTAAATACAGGACCACTTGTGCCTCCTTCATCTGTATGTGCCTCCATCTTCACCATGTATAAAGTGTCACTGGATAAGGGGGAGAGGGTATATTCTGTTTTGGAAGGGTCCACATTCACAGCTAGAAGAGAAAGGTTTATACAGTTATCTGGTACAACCTGTTTAATATCCACAAACGTTATACTAAAACATTACTACATCTATATGTATGGAAACAAAGTATCCAAGACATAATTTAATGGGAAGTTACACTTCCAAAGCATTGAAAATGGACTCAAAAGGCTAGATTTTGTAAGACAAAATTTTCTGAAATTTGTCTCTCTCTCTAAATGCCTAACTCCAATCATTAAACTTTATCTTCCTTAAAAGGCACTGAAAAGAAATTAAAATATACAATGTAACTAAGGCTAAGATTTATGTCACAATTATTTTTAGTAAAAGTCACGGGCAACAAATAAAAATTCATGGAGCCTGTGATCTGTCCATGACTTTACTAAAAATAACCGGGCGCAGGGCTAAGTAGGGGGGGAGGAATGGGGTATCATGGGGGGATGGGACTGACAGGCTGAGCCCCCCACATGGTTGGGGGCACATCCCCAGATACAGCGGCCACAGTGGGGGGGAGGGCAGGAGCGGTACAGCCATGAGGGGCGCACAGCTTCCGCTCCAGATCTGGCCGCAGCTGCAGGACAGGGGTGTGCGGCCTTGGCAGCAGCCAGGATGATGGGAGCGTACGGCCTATGGAAGCCATGAGTGGGGATACACGGCCTCCCCTTGCAGCTGTGGGACGGGGGGCACGGTCCCAGTTGCAGCTCCCAGCAGAAGCCGTGGGGCTGGGTAGCAGCCAGAGGGCACAGCCACAGGGAGTATACAGCCCCCTCTCCAGAGCTGGATGCAGCTGCTGGACAGAGGCACAAAGGCCGGCTGCAGCTCTCCATCCCCCACCCCCAAACTGCAGGGTCCTGGTTCAAGCCATCCAGCCCCAGGTGCAGGGCAGGGGTGCACAGTCCCAGCTTCAGCTGCTGACAGCTGAAGCAGAAGTAGTCACGGAATCTGTGACTGCTGTGACCTACGTGACTAAATGGTAGCCTAAATAGTAAGTAGCTATAAAAGAGATCATGCGACAGAATTTTAGAGGTTAGTAGTGATGCTTGGATAACAAGTCTTCTAATTACCTATATGCCAGAAGGTTCAATAGACATTTAGACAAGTGTAGGTCTATAGTGACTGACCCCTTTCCATTTAATAGATTTGAAGGCTATCAGATTATCTAGTGGGACCTCCTGCTTAACATGTGCCACCGAATTTTATCTAGCAATTCTGTATGAAGCCCAATAATCTGTGACTGAACAAGAGCACTTCTTTTAGAAATACATACAGTTATGATTTAAAGACTTCAAGGCAATGGAGAAACCACTATTGTTCCAAGGGTTACTTACCCTTACTGTTAAGTGCGCACCTCATTTTCACTTTGAATTTGTTTAGTTTCATCTTGTTATACCTTTGTCCGCTGGATAAAATAGTACCAAAGGTCTAGACGATAAAGACTAGGATCAAGTCACCTCTCAATCTTCTTTGATAAACTAAATAAATTGAGCTCTTTAAGTCTCATTGTATGAGGTGTTCTGAACCAGACATTTGGTACTCTTAGAAGGGACGTTGCTGGTCTCAAATGTAACTAAGCTACAGGGGTTCCAATGCAGAACCAAGTATACTTTCTCTCTGTAAAAGGATTTCTCACTTAAAAAAAAATCCCCAACAACATAAGAACTTACAGTTTGATCTGGTGAGGCAGCTCCTAGGTGCACGTAATTCTCTATCTTGCTTTGTGCAGTGGTCAGTAACTCAATATTTCAAAAAGTTAATATCAAAGAAATACATTTTAATATTAAATGGCCTTTGTTACCTGTTTCATTGCCACTGACAGTTCTATATAATATAGTGTAATATCTGATAAACCCATTTTGCTCATCCACCGAAAGAGGTTTCCATACTAAAACGGCTTCAGCTTTTCCTACTTTTTTTGTTTGAACAGTGGGTCCTTTTGCAGGCACTATAAAAGAAAACCACAATTAAAAGTACATTAGGAAAAGCAGTATATTAATGGACAACATATTTTAACTCTACATAAAACCATGCTCAAACATTTTAGTGGAATAATATCTTAAAGATGTTATCTGCAAAGTCAGTTATTTCACTTCCTGAAAATACAAAAACATTTGTACAGCAAATTCCTCTAAAAATCTGACTTCTACATGAAAAATAAAGCAACACATTTTGAACAATTAGGATAAGTGTAATATCTTACCATAATTCTTACAAAAAGCAAGTAAGGGATTACTTGGAAAATATAGAACACAAACGAATCAGTGGATCCAGACAAAGTGGATTGGTATAGAAACTTTGTTCAACTGATGAACTCTAGAAGATTGGGGAAGAATCAGATGTTTGATAGATGCAAGCATAGTACTAATCGTAAAACAAAATTAAAGAGGAAAGATCTTGGCAATAATAGCATAACAAATTTAACTTCTACCCTTTGCAAAATAATACTCTAAATACATGGGGGAGGAGGGGAAGGAGAAACAGGAAAGAGAAATTGGTCACTTAACTTCTGAGACAATTGAAAAACAAGCAGATCTTGCCAAAGAAACACAGTACCTTTTCTGTTATGGAATGGGTGAAAGGAAAATGGTTGATATCTGTACTTCCGTAATATAACATTTGATAATGTCTCATGAAGTCTTACACTCAAATTCAAATAAGCATGGATAAAGTACAGTATCTTCTGTTTAACCACATTTCAGACAAATCTGAGTTCATCTGATGCATGGATGTGTGTTTCCAGTAAAGTATCAAAAGGATATGCTAGGGGAGATTTTGTTTATCACCTTTAAAGATCTAGGAAGTTGTAAATGGTTTAATGAAATTTGAAGACTATTGCCTGTAAGGAGGCGCCCTGGCTCCCCGCCGCACCTGAGGGGGAAGAGCCAGAGCAGGCACCTCCGTGGGCGGAGCCAGTACCGCCTGTTCCCACCCCCCGGAAGTCAAGGGGCGGGACAGGAAGTATAAAAGCCAGGGCCCAGAGCTCAGTTAAGCCCAGGACGGCCGGACAGAGTCAGACGTGGAGGCCGAGCCACCAGCTCGCAGATTGGCCTTGTGCTCACTATCCTGAAGGAAGCGGCTGGCCGGACCTACCTTCGGGCAAGTATTCCAGAGGAGCGTGTCGGACCTGCCCGCGCTGGATCCTGAGGACCCTCAGCCTGAACTACCCTGCGCCCGCTGGCTGGAGGAAGCCGCCAAGAGCCTGCGTACCCCCCTGGTCCCGAGAACCTATGGTCGGGACCCGCCGGACTACGCCGACGAGGGACAGGTACCAAGGGGGGGAAAGTGTGGAAGTAGCCCGGCGGCTGACTTACAGTCAGGCCGCAGAAAGCCCCGAGCCTATGGCCGTAGTGTATCGGCCAGGAATCCCCACTGACCACCCTGTCAGTGTGTTTCGGTGGGAGCCTCTATCTGATCACCCCTGTTCAGTGTGTTCTCGGATCCCCACGACCGTTATGCGACGCGCCGGCTACCAGGGCCCCGGCTGGACGCAGAGGAGGGGGTGGGCCTGCGTTCCCCCTGCCACCCGTAACCGGGTGGCAGAATTCCCCCTTCACCCAGAACCCCTGAGCTGTGCTACGGTTTGTTTGTTGCCCCGCCCTGCCGAAAGGCCAGGGTTCCTAGACTTTGCTACCGCTCTGCCCTGCCCCAGAGGGCCAGAGCCTGAACTGTTTGGTGCCCGCCCTGCCCAAGGGCCAGGGCTCCTAGACTTTGTTGCCGCTCTGCCCTGCCCCAAAGGGTCAGAGCCCGAACTGTTTGGTGCCCGCCCTGCCCAAGGGCCAGGGCTCCTAGACTTTGTTACCGCTCTGCCCTGCCTCAACGGGCCCTGCCCTGCCTAAGGGCCAGGGCCCATAGACCTTATTTGCTTGACCCTCAAGTACAGGACCGGCGTGGAACCCGTCCCGCTGACTAGAAGGAGGCGCCCTGGCTCCCTGCTGCACCTGAGGGGGACGAGGCCCGAACCGATGGGCTTACATTGCCATTAGTGGCAAGTAAAGAGAAATGGTGAAAGAGACCAAAAGGATCTAGAGATTAGAATAGAAACATGGGTAGAAAGCATTCACCTTGGACAACTGCAAACTAATATCTGTAAAAGAGTGATAGAAAAATCCACACACATTTAACAGGAGAGAAAAATAGGGGAAGTGGATAGGTTTCGGACCAATAATAGACAAGTTTGGACATGAATTTACCACGGATGTGCCAACGAGTTGTACATGCAAAGATATGTCATGCAGCAAGCACGTGAAAGTCCCCGTCTATACATCTCTAGTGTGACAGCCCTGGGAATACTGCTTTTCAGTCTGGACACCTTATTATTTGTAAATTGAAGGGAGCTCAGATTCAGAGCACCATAAATGATTAGGAACCTGGAGAGAATGATGTATAATGAATGAAACAATGTAATCTGCCTAAGGAGTAACTATATGGGAGTGGAAATGCTGAGGAAAACCTTTTAGGGCAATGTGTGGGTATTACAAGAAACACTGGAATGAAGTTAGGAAAGGGAAAGTTTAGGCTGAATATCAGGAAATAGCTCCTGATATTAAAGACTGGGAACTTTCTCTCAAGGAAAGCAGCAAAGTCATTTGAAAACTACAGACTGGAGAAAGCCACTAATATAAGAAGTGTACAATAGTGGGAATTCTTGCATGTGCACAGAAATGGTTGATATGACCTAGTAGGTCTCTCTCCCACTTCTGTGACTATATTATGTTAGCAAGAAAGGTCAATCTAAATAAGATGTGTATTTTGTACTTACTGCCTTGCTGAAGATATGCCTTTGTAGATTGTCCATTTCCTTGACCATTAGTATACAATGGATGAACCGTTATCAAATAACACTTGAATGGCTTTATATCTCCTAATACAAGAATTGTAAGGAAAACATTGTTTTAGTAAAGAGTTCAGTCAAAATGAAATATTTAGTTTTTACTTCAGTTTTGGTAAACAGTTTAGCAATGTACCTTACACCTAGAAATTCAACTGAGTTTCTTTTTCTAAAGTCATAGACTTTAAGGTCAGAAGGGACCATTTTGATAGTCCGACCTCCTGCACAACGCAGGCCACAGAATCTCACTCACCCACTGCCACAACAAACCCCTAACCTATGTCTGAGCCACTGAAGTCCTCAAATCATGGTTTAAAGTCTTCAAGGTGCAGAGATCCTCCAGCAAGTGACCCATGCCCCAGGCTGCAGAGGAAAGCGAAAAACCCCCAGGGCCTCTGCCAGTCTGCCCTGGAGGAAAATTCCTTCCGGATCCCAAATATGGCAATCAGCTAAACCCTGAGCATGTGGGCAAGACTCATCAACCAGACACCCAGGAAAGAATTCTCCATAGGAACTCAGATCCCACCCCATCTAACATCTCATCACAGGCCACTGGGCATACTTACCGCTAATACTCAAAGATCAATTAATTGCCAAAAATTAGGCTATCCCATCATACCATCCCCTCCATAAACTTATCAAGCTTAGTCTTGAAGTCAGATATATCTTTTTAAAGTATTGCCAATCAATCATTCAAAAGAGACTAGTTAGAGGATCAGTTAGATAGCTGAGGTCCAAAATTTTAAAGTTAATGAAACAAAATGTATTTCAATGAATTTATAAAAAGAAGCACAAGCTATTTCCCTGTAACTGTTGTGTCCAGGACTGTGCCACTATACAAGGATTGTGCTACTCCTGAGAATCTGGAGGTGAAACTGGATGCCAAGTCTAGTTTCACTGTCCAAATCAACTGCATTGCCAGAGCAAAACAATGAGAACAGATAGTGGATAGGAAAGTTAGATTTTAAAGTTATTTCACTATTTAATAATACTAGATAATATCATGAGGTTTTTTGTGAAGTCTTAATCTGATGATGTGCCTTTTAAAGCTACAGTTCCCTTCTTGAATTGTTTCAAGCCCTAGGATTTATACATAGTTTTATTTTGAGTTGCCACTACACAAGTCAATATCAACTTTCATATCATCATGTGGCAATTTTTAACTTATTTAAAAAATTAGGTTTTTCAGCAGTTTTAACTGCTTGTGAAAGATCCACCTGGCACTTATGTCCTACATCAGTGACCCACTAAGCATTAGCCACCAGCAGCAGCATGCTGTTCACAATTCAGCACATTTCCTATTTCTTATTGTTTACCCCTCTGTTTTATAAGAGTGTGCATTTCTTCCAGATCCTCTTTATTCATAAAGTGAGTCTGTTGTAAGAGAGCCATGGAATACATCCAAAAGGTATGAAGGATGAAAGGTTTTGACTGTTCTAGAAACCTTATTGAGATGAAAGGTCTTGATTATTTTTAAGTTCTAGAATAGATACAATATATTTAAATATGATAGTTTGCTACATGTACCTTTTAAAAATGTGCCTTGAGAAGTACCAAGTTCCTGCTGCCATTCTGTGCTGCAGTCTGAGCTGTCGGACACCATGCACCATTCAATCACATATTTAACCACACTATTGTCAGGAGCCGTCCACTCTATCCAAAGCTTGCCATCTTTAGGAAATGCTTTAATATCTTTCACAGAAGCTAGAATGAGAAAAAAGGAACGAGATTCCATTAATATAGAACATCTTCATTAGATAGCTCTGTCCTAGCACAAAGGAACCTGCACTTGCTATTCTGTGGAGTCATAGTTACTCTTGCTCTGAAACCTAGTGAGGAGGGCTTTAAACTAGGTTCGACGGGGACAGGTGAGCAAAGCCCACAGGTAAGTAGGGAACATGAAGACCTGGGAGATGGGTCAGAAACAAGAGGGAGCGTGGGCTATAATGGCAGAGAGAAAGGAGGGTCAGGGCAAAACTGGGAGGCAAGATCAAACCAGTATCTTAGATGCCTATATACAAATGCGAGAAGTATGGGTAATAAGCAGGAAGAACTG
>NC_133774.1:36688811-36704162 GCF_003597395.2 Chelonoidis abingdonii
ACTGGAATAAATTGCCTAGGGAGGTTGTAGAATCTCTATCTCTGGAGATATTTAAGAGTAGGTTAGATAAATGTCTATGCGGGATGGTCTAGACAGTATTTGGTCCTGCCATGAGGGCAGGGGACTGGACTCTATGACCTCTTGAGGTCCCTTCCAGTCCTAGAGTCTATGAATCTATGAAGTAAATTAAACCATCAAAATTTCAACATGAGTCAAGTTTAGTGGGCACAGAAAGCCATTTTGACGCAATTCTGTAACACGTGAACAGGGAGCAGCGAACGGGAAGAGGGAAATCCCCTGCTGAAGAAGGAGCAAGCACTAACTCTTGGGGGTGAGTGAGCTTGTTTGTTTGCTTTTTCTTTCGACTTGCTTAAAGCTTACGGTGCAGTCTGTTGGGGATTTTGTATTTGGAGACTATGTGGGAGTAGGGGCAAGAGGTCTACTAAGCTGCTAGCTGATTATTCACTAGTAAGGCTCTAGTCTACTGTCCTTTGATCCTTGAGTCTCCCTGATCACCCTTCTCTTGTGTGTTAATGAGAGGGGTAGTGTTGACCTAGGAGAGATGGGCTTAAAAGCCAGATGCTAAATGACCAAAGGGAGCTAGTCAACAGAGGGGTGCAGACAGGGGAGTTCGAGAGAAAGAAAGAGAGAATTAAAATCATCATGGTTTGAAAAGGCCCACATTGCTAAAACCACCACTGCTCCTGGCTCCTCCACATGCATCTCTGCCTGGACAAAGAATCCAACAATAGATTCCTCTACCCAGGTCCTGGTGTGGATTTGCAGAGACTGTGGCTTTCCTCATTTCATGGTCTCCTCACAGGCTGAGACCATCCAACGTGAGATGTGCCTATTGGTAGACTCTCTTAGGAGGCAGATAGGAGAGTTATAGGAAATAGTGGCTAGACTGAGAAACATCTGTGCACACGAGGAATTCATTGAAAATATGCATATGGAGACCTCCAAAAATTGAGAAACCAATCCAGATGAAGAGGACTGCAGTAGTACCACCAAAGGAGGAGGAAACAGCTCCTTCACAGGAAGGAACCTGGCTACTAGCTACTTCTAGCAGCAGGCAGCACTCCCCACCCCTGCTCCCAGCCCACCATCCACAGAGTGAAAAACTGGTATGCTGCCCTCGCAACAATCTCCCCCAAAGGTGAAGGAGGAGAAGCTATGTACCAACAAGGCTGGAAGGATCATGGCCATCACTCCCCAGAAGAAATGAAGGGTGCTGATGGGGTATGATTCCCTTTCTAAGGGGGATGGAGGCATTCATCAGTGGTCGGACCTGGCATCCTAGGAGGTGTTCTGTCAAGGGCCCATATCTGAAACATTACAGAAGGATTGCAGAGGATCATGTGGCCCTCTACTACTCTGTGCTGCTCATCCAAGTAGGCACGAATGATACTGTGAGGTATGATCCTGAGCAGATCGGAAATGACTACAAGGCCTTGGGAGTGAGACTGAGGGAAACGGAGGGGGGGCGGGCGGGAAGGAGGTGGTGTTCTCATTGATCCTTCCAGCCAAAAAGATAGGGGCCCAGGCAAAGACATCCTGGAGTTAAATGCATGGCTATGCAGATGGCGTTGCCAAGAGGGCTTCAGCTTCGTTGGCCATGGGATGCAGTTCAGAGATGGGGGTCCACCTGCCAAGGAAAGGGAAGAGTATCTTCGGATACAGACTGGCTAACCTAATAAGGTGGGCTTTAAACTAGGTTTGACGGGGGCAGGAGACAAAAGCCAACAGGTATGTCCAGAACATGGACACGAGGGGGAAGGGTTGAAATCTGGCAAGAACATGGGCAATCACAGCAGAGACAAGGGAGAGACAAGAGGGAATATAGAGAGGAAACCTATTTAACATCTTAGATGTCTGTATACTAATGCAAGAAGTATGGGGAATCGGCAGGAAGAACTAGAAATAATAGTGAATAATCATAATGATGACATAAGTGTCACACAGAGACTTGGTGAGTCAGTTTACATTACTGGAATATTGATATAAAAGGGTCTAGCTTGTTCAGGAAGGACAGGCAGGGAAAATAGGGAGGTGGTGTTGCCTTGTATATCAAAGATGTATACACTTGCACTAAGACTGAAATAGAAGTGGGAGGCAGACCCGTTGAAAGTCTCCACCTAAGGATAAAAGGGGTAAAAAACAAGGGTGATGTCATAGTAGCAGTCTACTATAGACCAATTAACCAGGATGAAGTGGTTTTTAAATTAACAAAACCATCCAAAACACAGGACTTGGTGGTGAGGGGGGACTTCGACTACCCAGATATCTGTTAGAAAAATAATACAGTAGGGCACTGATTATCAACAAGTTCTTGGAATACACTGGAGACAGCTTTTTATTATAGAAGGTGGAGAAAGCAACTAGAGAAGACACTGTTCTAGATTTGATTCTCATAAATAAGGAGGAACCAGTTGAGAATATGAAGACAGCTTGAGTGAAATCATCATAAAATGAAAGAATTCGTTATTCTAAGGAATGAGAGGAGGAAAACAGCAGAAATAAAGATAAATGGCACTTCAAGAAAGCAGACTTTAGCAGAACTCAGAACTGAGAGAGAAGATCCTGTGGGAAGCAAGTCTAAGTGGGGTGGGGGGAGGAGGGAGGAGTTCAGGAGAGGACAGTTTTTTAGAGAGACTTTATTAAGGGCACCAGAGCAAGCTATCCTGATGCTTAGGAAAGTGAGGAAGTATGGTAAGAGACCACCCTGGTTTAGCCAGGATATCTTCAATGACCTGAAACTCAAAGAAGTCATACAACAAGTGGAAACTAGGTCTAATTACAAAGGATGAATATATTTAAAAAAGAAAACACACACACACACATAGCATGTCGGAACAAAATTAGAAAGGCCAAGGCAAAAAAATGAGATTAAACTAGCCAGGGAAAAAAACAGTAACAAGAAAACATTTTATAAATACATTAGAAGCAGGAGGAAGATGCAGGGTACCAGGTCCATTACTCAATCAGGAGGACAAGACAAGACGACAGACAGTGCTGCAGTGGTCAAAGTGTTACATGCCTTTTTTGCTTCAGTTTTCACCAAATAGGTCAGAAGTGATCAGATGACTAACATAGGGAACATCAGTTTAAACAGGGTAGGATCAGAGACTTAAAACAAGGAAAGAACAAGTTAAGAATTACTTAGACGAGTTACATGTCCAAGTTGGCAGGCCCGGACTAAATACATCTTAGAATACTTAAGGAACTGGCTGAAGAGATGTCTGAGCCACTAGTGATCATCTTTGGCAACTCGTGGAATGGAGAGATCCCAAAGGACTGGAAAAGTGCAAATACAGTATCTATCTATAAAAAGGGCAATAAGGACAACCCAGAAAATAATGGAGCAAATAATCGAACAATTTGTAAGCACCCAGAAGATAATAAAATGATAAGTAACAGTCAACATGGATTTGTCAAGAACAAATTGTGTCAAATCAACCGAATAGCTTTCTTTGACAGGGTAACCAGCCTTGTGGATGGGGGGAAGCAATAGATGCGATATATCTTAACTTTAGGTAAGTCTTCTGATACCCCCTCACAAGACCTTCTCATGAGCAAACTGGGGAAATACAGCCTAGACGAACCTACTATAAGGTGATTGTAAAACTGGTTAGAAAAGCATACTCAGAATAGTATCAATGGTTCACAGCCAAGCTGGAAGGGCATGTCAAACAGGGCCCCATAGGGATCTGTCCTAGGTCTAGTTCTGTTCAATATCTTCATAGATGATTTGGATAATGGCATAGAGTGTGCAGTTATGAAGTTTGCAGATGATACCAAGATAGGAGGGGTAGTAAGAGTTATGAAGTTCACAGATGATACCAAAATGATCTTGACAAACTGGAGAAATGGTCTAAATAAATAAGATGAAATTCAATAAGGACAAAAGCAATGATCAACTGTACAGATGGGAAATCACTGCATATGGAATCAGTACTGCAGAAAAGGATGTGAGGGTTATAGGGGATCACGAACTAAATATGAGTTAATGATGTAATACTGTTGCAATAAAACTGAACATCATTCTGGAATGTATTACCAGGAGTATTGTAAGCAAGACTTGAGAAGTAGTTCTTCCACTCAGCTCAGCACAGATACAGCCTCAACTGGAGTACTGTGTTCAATTCTGGGCACCACACTTTGAGAAAAATGTAGACTAATTGGAGAAAGTCCAGAGGAGAGTAATAAAAGTGCTTAAAGGTTTAGAAAAAGTAAGCTTTGAGGAAAGACTGAAAAAAACGGGGTTTGTTTAGTGAGAAAGGGAAGAGTGAGCGAGACATGATAACAGTCTATAACAATCTTTATCACCCTCCTCTTTTCAAATATGTAAAATTAATTTTCCTTATCCAATGAGGCCAGAACAAGTGGTAATGGGCTTAAATTGCAGCAAGGGAGATTTAGATTAAACATGAAGAAAAACTGCTTATCTGCAAGGGTAGTTAAGCACTGGAACAAATTCCCTACTGAGATTGTGGAATCTCTGTCATTGGAGGTTTTAAAGAATAGGTTAGACAAATAGCTGTCAGAGATTATCTAGATCAGAGGTTCTCAAGCAATGGGGCAGGCCTCCAAAGGGAGATGTGCATGTATGGCTTTAAAAAAAAAAGAAAGAAAGAAGGAAAAAGAAGAGCTCTGGACATCAGCCCTGACTGGCTGGGGCTCCTGTAGAAGTGCTGTGCACACGTGGAGCCCTGCTGCCAAGGCTCTCCTCCCCACTCATTCCCTCACTGGAAGGAAAGCCATGCTTGGGATCTCCTTCCTTCCCCCACCCAATCCCTCAAGCTGGAGGTGGCAGGGCTCTGGCTGTCAGCACTGTGCCAGCAGCAGCACAGAAGTAAAGATACAACAGGGAGCTAAGTCTGCTGCGAAAAGTGATATCACTTTTCACACTACCACCCTTACTTCTGTGCTGCTGCTGGTACAGAGCAGCCATCTGGGTGCCCGGCCAGCACCCACTGCTTTGCACTCTGCCTTCAGAGTTGGGTGGCGGTATAAATACTTGTGGGAGTGGGGCTTAAACAACTACAGGCAAAGAAAGCACAAAGTGATCAAGTAAATTTGAGAACCAGTCATCTACAGAATACTTAGTCCTGCATCAGTGCAGGGGACTGGACTAGATAACCCATCAAGGTCCATTCCATTCTTACATTTCTATGATTCTATGCACATACGAGAGACGACATTAAGAAATCCGTGTTTTTCTGAACATTAGAGATCTAAATTAATCTGCAATTTCTTGGGAGAATAAGAATACAATTTCAAAATTCAAAAGCACTTTCCAAACATCAACAAGTAAGCAGCCCCAGGTTATAGGGTAGCTGAGAAGAAGGAATATTACAAATAATGTAGAGACAGAGGTGTCTTTTTCCTAAAAAGCTAGGATCACAAGGTTGGGAAAATGCTTGTTCTTCCCTGTGCCCCTCCTCCACTAAGAACCCCAGCTAATAATCTATTGACTTTCAGAGGAAGAGAATCCGATCTTTTTCCTAATGCTGTACAATAGCAGCAGCAGAATAAAAGCAGCAGACGTTTTGCTCAAACCATCATCTTTCATTTCAAGAAGTGTTTTTCAAACTGTGGTCTAGAGACTGCACCTTACCTTACTGATGGTGTGGAGAGAACTGGCAGGTAACATGATGCTGGCTACACATTTCTAGCTGCTTGTACAGGTGACATCCAGGCTCTTCTATAGAAAGAAGAGTCTGGAGAGCTCAGTGGTTGGAAACAAGGAGGAACCAGCCTTGTTACCTTTATTAGGGGGCATTCCGATACATTAAGAGGAGAGGGAACAGGTACTGGCATGACCAGTAGGTGCAAGGAAATAAGGGAAGCAGAAAGAAGATTACAAAATGGCTGGGCAGCTTACACAGGGAAAAGGTGATCAGGTAGCACAGAATGATGTAGAAAGGCGAACAGAGAAAGAGGAACAGAATGGATGGGAGTAGAGCATGAAATGGGAGGGTTAAACTTTTCCACTAAAAACAAAAAGATCACCACATTATATATGGCTAAAAATACACAAATAATTTAATACTATGACAGTTCGCACAAGGGATGTTATGCGGTAGTGAACAGGAGAGGAAGTAGTCTGCACAATCACTATGGGGAAGGGAGATTGATTTGTGGTCAATCAAGATGCGGCCACACTGTGTAAGAGATAGAGAATCTCCAATTTGAAAAGACCCATAATAAGGAGTTTTCACATTTATTCTCACAGCTTATAAATACAGTGGTAGTTTAAATACGAAGAAAGAAAACCGAGGCTCTTCTAGTATTATATTGCTATTATGAGACTTATGTGAGATCATTAAAGATAACATCTCAAGAGAGTTAAGATTTTTTTTTTTTGGGAGAATTATTTGGCAAAGACTTTCCTGTTTTTATAATTACAAATACATCTGATTTCTTAAAAAAATCAAAAAGGAAACTAACCTTTTGAGTTACTTGCTGGAATAAGCAAAACCGATGGGGGAGATCCACCAATCCTGTTATGAGCAGTTACTGTCACATCATATGTTCCATTTGTTAAATTTAAAGTCAGGTTTGTGCTATTAACACTGTATTTTTCAGGTGGACATGACAGAGGTGGTCTTGGTCTGACAGTCACTTCATATTTTAAGATTATTCCATTGGCTTCAGAACGATCCAATTCCTGTTAAAAAGCGGTTTGGTTTTATTTCATGTCTTATTGATGCTGACCTCTATCACCTGTGCCATCCAAAAATAAAGATTAATTTCTTTACTTAGTCTTAAAAAGTTTAATTTCCTCTGCTCTGTGCATGTGATATTTCTACACAATAATGAAAAAAGTGTGACAACAGAAACCAAGCATCCAATCCTATAAACCCCGCTCTCTCACCAAAAATCCTTACACATGTGAAAGGCTTGCATGATTGGGCCTCAGGCTTTAACTGGAATGCGAAATGACATTAAATAGGTTTCCCTTAAATGCGCTACATATGAGCTAGGCATTATTATTAGTCAGAAAAAGGAAAAAAGACACTTCTGCCTCTACGTTATTTGTAATATTCCCTCTTCTCAGCTATCTGAGAACCCTAAGCAATTCTCTCCCTTCTCCATCATCATCACATACATTCTCTAAACAGAGATAAGAAATCAGCAGATTTCAGTTCTAGTTCAGTTGCGACTAGTTAACACACCCCCTTTGCAGATGTTAGGTAGTTGTGCCATAGAGAAGATAATGGAGCATCAGAAGAGCTTTTCCCACCTTCTTTTTCCAGACAGAGCTAGCAACAGGTAAGTGTTAAAAAGGAAAACTTGGGTCTACCTTGTCCTTAAGTTTCTCAAATTTGGACTGATTAGTCCAAATAAGGAAGATAATCTCCTGCAGATGAGAGTATTGTAGGTAACACCATGGTCTTTAGTTTATGCACCAGTTACATTCAGAAGGTCAAATCACACCTCTCACAGCTGTTTCAGGCTATGACATGGTCACACTGGGAGAGTAATACAAGCTTTCATTAAAAAAGAAAAGTATTTTACAGAAACTGTCTCCAGTAAGCAGACAAATTATGGTCTCTGGACTGGGAGTCAGAATATGCCTCAACTAGAAAGAATTCTCTGTATACTGGTTATATCTAATATTTACAGAATTTAACTTAGTTCCAATACAGTAAGACAGAAGATAGCTGTTTTTTCTATCCACACACCAATGCACATGTAAATATTCATGAAAAAACTATTTTCGTTACACAACATAATAAGCTTAGAGAATGCAATAGATCGTCATAAAACATGGACTATTCTGATTACATATTCAAGTTTTGTAAGAGGCGAAGAATTTGTTTCACTTTCACAAAAAAAATAAATAAATCTGATTTTAAAAAGAGTGTCTATAAACTTTTTCTATTGTGCCTTGAAGACTTGTGCAATCAGGTAATTATTTGTACTACTGCTACTTACCTTCCATATCAGATGCACAGTCCAGGAGTTTGGAGAGTGAGATATGCCAATCTTCCTCCATAGAGGTGGTCCCTTAGATGGTTCTGATATAAAAAAAAAAAAAAAAAAAAACAATTAAGAGAGATGCAAATTTCTCATGTTAACTCACATTAGCAATACATAGCCCTCCCGATCTCTTTAACGAAAAGTCAGACCTCAAGCAGACGTGTTCAGCTTTCCGTGGAACCCTCCATATAATACAAAAAAAAAATACTAAAAAATAAAAAGAGATCAGTGTGTCATAGCCAATGATTGGCCAGAATAACACACAGAGTGACCTGAAGAAGTCGTGTAAACCTGAAAGCTCTCTCTCACATCACAAACATAACAATGCCACGTCAGCCAATGTCCATCAGCCATATTCTGACAGCAGCCAGTGCCAGCGCTCAAGAGGATACGAACAGAATAGGAATCATCAAATCGATCCACCGCACCCAGCCAATCTGCAAATAGAATGTAAAAGTATTAGCCACCACCTACCCATGCTCAAAAAAAAAAAAAAAAAAAAAAAGATTTTTAACTGGAATAATACCATGAGGTTTCTTACAGTAGAGCCAGTGTCCTCCTGGTGTGTAAGGCAGGAGAATGCGCTCAATCTTTTAGAAGACCTTCCACACAGGGGTTACTAACACGACAGAAATATGACTATTATCTTTGAATGGATATTCTGAATCTCACTATTAGATTGTTTACTATTTCTCCTGGAACTTGTATTCTTGGGAATCTGAAATCTCACCTACGAATGTTGTAATATAAAAATCAAAGTGATTAATAAAAATACCCACAGACCAATCATGGTTTAGAACTTTCGGCAGCTTTGCTGCATTTTACGGTTTTATGCAAGATTCTAAGAACATCAAGGTAGAGGCTCAACAATGGCCACTTTCCGCCTCTCTTGTGGAGTGGAACCAAAACCAAGGGGAAACAATTTGTGGGTGGCAGGAGGAGATTTTTCCCCTTCTATGCTTTATATTATATGGTAAGTGAACATTTGGGCAACTGCTAGTAATTTGGAAAGTTTCTGGAAAAAATGGAGTATACATCTTTGATCATTAAAACAAATACCACAAATATTGCCATTCATAGACTTTAAGGTCAGAAGAGACCATCATGATCATTCAACCTTCTTATGGGAGAAGCAGAGATTTGGTTCTACTGGGAACCACCAACACATATTGCATTCATCAGAACAATTAGCACAGAGGAGTGACAAGTGAATGAGGTAAGAAAGTTTTGCAATCCCCACTGTACCATTTCGGCAGTGAATCTGGAAAAGAAGCCTATCATCTCCCATCAATTAGCAAGACTGCTGCCAATATTGCTGGACAATAGTATGTCAAATTATACACATTTGCTTTCTTTTAACCCTTAAAAATCAGGTAACTGTAACTAGCTTGAAGGTGGAATACACTTTAAGCATTATAAACTTACATCTACTACACTCCCTCTCAAAGAGACAATTGCTCATAGATAATTAACCTCTGCTAGAATTTCACGCATGTCAAGCCGTAACGTCTAACAAAACTAAGAAACTTCTGGACTAGTAACACAAAAAGGATAGCACGAAAGTGCTGCTTTAACTGCACCTATACAATGCAATACAGTGTTAAACACTATATTGTTAAAAAAAACCAACCTGAACCTGTTCTTAAGGTTTGGCTTTAACAACAAAGGAATGAAGATAGAGTTCAACTCAAGCCTTTTCTCCAGGCTAGGTCCCCTCTAGGGTTACGACCTTAGGCCTACTACTCAGCCCACATCCTAGATCCCTTCAATAAAGCTATTCCCA
Source organism: Chelonoidis abingdonii (assembly GCF_003597395.2). NCBI lineage: Eukaryota > Metazoa > Chordata > Testudines > Testudinidae > Chelonoidis > Chelonoidis abingdonii. Next base: position 36,698,584 of record NC_133774.1, read on the forward strand.
CTATTCTTGAAAGTCATTGGCCATGTGATCAAGTCAGCAGAACCCACTTAAATCTTTCCCAGCAGGATCAACACCTGCTAAAAGGGGCAACATTTCAAGCAACCACAGCCTGACATCTGCATGTATTTTGGAGTATCACAATAATTAATTCTGTAGAAAAATAAAATTTAATATCAAATACTACTTACTAGCTTCAGATGTGACCCCACTCTTTTCTTCACTCCAATCACTCCAGTATCCCAAACCATTTTTCTTCATACAACGGAGTGAAAACACATACTTTGTATAAGGCTTAAGAGACTGAACAGTGAATGAAGTTCTGTGTGAAGCTGTATCTTCAGGAGGAACCTGTAAAAGGTAAAAAGAGGTCTTTAAAAATGTCACCAGCCATCCAGCAAGATCAGTTAAACCCGTGTACCACTACAATCCTCTTATGAGTAGACCTTCTAACACTAGGAGCCCTGTGCCCTAGATTACTGATTTAGCACAGCACCGAATCAAGCCCTGAAACTTCAGTCATAACTATGCATTCTTTGACTTCCAGGAGCTTCGCTTCTCAATCAGAGTGGAATTAATATAATTTTTTTGATGCAGAATATATACATACAGGCTCATGATGTCCATATGGACAGTTATATGTATTTTGCACTTCACTTGGATTATAATCCATCTCATGCAGGATTATTTTAATTATTCCAAAATTTCTGAATAGCTTTTAAGTAATTCACATTTTTCATTGTAATATTCTAAAAACACCTACTGCAGAAATCCCATCCCTGCATTCTCATACACGCAGTTCCCCCTCCCACTGTAAGATTATTCTGGTTCAGAGGTAGGAATATTTGCTTTGGCCCAATCACAACTTTAATGTCCAATATATGGCAAGCCATCCATGTTATGAATCCCTAATTTATCCAGTTTAAGAGCTAGGAATCACTGGTTCCCAATGATGTAAAGCATTTATGGTTTAGTCATGTTGACTTAGGATACATGTGACCTTAAATCATGACACCACAATTTTCTAAAAATAGCTTTTATGGAATTTTACACAGAAATTGGCACTAACTCCCCCCCCCCCCCAAAAAAAAGTGTTCTCCCTCTAAATTTTGCATAGTACACTCACGTTAGTATACAAGTTTTTACAAGCAGAGATATTAAAAAATTACCAGCAAACAAGATTCATGTGTCATGAGAAAGATCAAAGTGAAGAACTATAAAAGGTTTTATTCATTTTTGTTTAAGATGGTTCTTCATAACTCACTCATAAGCTTTACCACTGTGATTAATGTGGTCATTCTAAACTCACACTAATCCAAATTTTACACTACATATTGTGTGTGTTTTAGTTAAGATCTAGAAATGTTGTAGTAGGTAAAGACCTTTCTGTAAGTGCCTCAGAACTGTCATATACACATTTTAAAATTCATACGGTAGCAGTGGCAAACAAAATTAAACAAGTTTGTATTTCATCCTGGAAATACAATCCTCAGAATAATAAGATAGGCCCAGAACCTCCAGATAAATAAAAGTCACATCTACCCTAAGAACATAATCTCCTGCTATTATAACTTTCAGTCACATTTGTCATAGCAAATCCCTCACATGGCAACAAAAGTGGCTAACAATTTATCAAGCACATAGAATTAACACCTTATGAGTTCAGAGTTAGACCATTAGAACACCTGACAGAAGGCTTCTCAAAGTGTTTGTCAGTGGTTTAGTCTTCTGACTGAAATTACTCAGAGGAAAAGAAATTAACCTCTCCGCCTCAGTACGATGGAATAAATCGCCCTGTGCAGTAACTGTAGTTCTTTGAGATGCGTGTCCCTCTGGGTGCTCCACTTCAGGTGCGCATGAACTCCTTCACCTCTGATTGGAGATTTTTCGGAGCAGTGCCCATTCAGCTTCTGCATGTGCCCTATCCATCTTTGTACCCCATACTGAGGCTACGCAGGGCTGTGCAGGTGAACTGCCGTCAGTTCTCTCTCTACTACAAAGCCCCACAGAGGCAGCTCCAGAGAAGATGAGAGGAGGGTGGGTTGTGGAGCACCCACACATGGACATACATCCCAAACAACTCCAGTTGCTGCACAAGGTGCATAACCTCTCCTTCTTTGAGTAAAGTGTCCCTGTGGATGCTCCACTTTAGGTGACTCCCTAGAAGTAACCCCTTAAGGAGGTGAGAATTTTGGATCAGTCTACCACTGAAGAAAGAACTGTTGCCTACTGCAGCATCTAATCTTGCAGCATGAACTAAGGCACAATGGTGTGCATTGAGAGCTACGTTGCAGCCCTGTAGATTTCAGCAACTGGCTGCAGACAGACTGATCTAGAAGAGTGCACAATCAATGAGGAGGTGGCAATGAGGATTACAGGCAATATGATGGGTAAGGAATGGTGTCCCTAGCCTCTGTTTGTCAAAGAGTGGAGATGGATGGCAGGAGAGCGATCACTTGATCATTGCCTGTTAGGTTCACTCCCTCTGGGGCACCTGGCATTGGCCACTGTCAGTAGACAGATACTGGGCTAGATGGACCTTTGGTCTGACCCGGTACGGCCGTTCTTATCAATTTAGGAATTTCTGAGTGGAGACAGATGCGCCCTTAGACCTCTCTGCAACAGACAAAGTCTATGGGTCTTTATGAATGGCCTAGTTCTGTTCAAGTAAAAGACTAATGTCCCCCTTAACATCTAGTGTATGAAAGACAGACTCCTACGTAGGTTGATTTGGCTCAAGAAAAAAAACCCTGGAAAGTGAACAGTTTGGTTAATGTGGAACTCAGAAGAAACCTCAGGTAAAATCTTTGAATGGGATTGTAATGATACCTTCTCCTTGGAGAACACAGTTCCAATGGGTCTGCCATTGGAACCTCCATCTTTCCCAACCCTTTGAGCACAAGTGATGGCCACCAAAAAGGCTTTGTTCATAGTTAGATGTAGCAACGAGCACGTAGCAAGTGGCTCAAAGGGCTGTTTCATGAGATTGTTAAGAACCAGTTTGAGATCCCAAAGCAGCGCAGGAGCTCTAATCTGTACAGAAAGATTCATAAGGCCTGTTAGGAATTGCACTGTGGTCAGAGGAGCGAAAAAAAAAAAAATCGAGAAACCTTCTTCTGGTACATGGAACGCTGTTATTGCTGCTAAATGAACCTTGATGGAATTCACATAAAGGCCTGAAGTTTTTAATTCCAATGGGTAATCCAAGACTGTGGAAAGAGACAACTCGGTATGAGAAAGATGGTGCTGGTTACACCAAAGATCGTATCTTCGTCATTTCTAAAAAATGTCTTGTAGATTCTTTTCTGCTATTTTGTACATTTTGTACTTCCAACGAACATGCAGCTTTTAGTTGCAGGAACCACTGTGGAACCATGCTTGCAGTTGCAGACTGTTCAGACTGGTGTCAAGCACGTAACCTGCGTGCTGAGACAACAGTCCAGGTTTGATCGGGAACTGCCATGGACAACAAGTTTGATGAAGTAGGGAAACCAAACTTGTCTTGGCCATGTTGGTGCAATGAAAATGACCTTGGCCTGGTCCTGTCTGATATTCATAGAGACCTTTAAGAGTAATGGAGTTGGAGGACAAGAAAAAAAACAAAACCCTTTTGTCCATTTAATAAAAAAGCATATCCTGGAGAATAGGGATTCAGTTATGCTCTGGAACAGAATTTTCTGCACTTTGTGTTGGTAACCATGGCAAAAAGAAGGCTAGCCTCTGGAAATCTTCAAGCTAGGAATATTTTATTGAGGACTTGAGAGTCCAACTCTCATTGATAATTTAAGGAGAAATATCTGCTGAGGTCATTTGCCATGGTCTGTTGTATATCCAGGAGGTAAGAAGCCAAGATGACTATGTACAAATTTCAAAAGATTTATCGGTTTGGCACAGAGTGAGGGGCAATATGCTCATGATGATTACCAATAATACATGCAAGCTACATTGTCTGTCATGATGCTGATGGACTTGTTTTTGAGTAATGGAAGAACATGAAGCCAAGCATTTCTAACTGCTCTTAACGCCAAGAGATTTATGTCCAAGCGCTGTTCTTCTCACAGTCCAGGACAGATGGCCACAAGAGGACCAAAATACACTCCCCATCCCAAGAGGAAGGTGTCCAATGTTAACATGACCATAGAGAGATTCTGCCTGAATGGGATTCCTACACAAACCTTGAATAGATTATTCCACGAGGTGAATGACTGGAGGACTTGACTGCCTACAGATACCCGCTTGTTCAGACTGTGCTTGTTGGGTACAGAAACTGTTCTGAGCTATCTCTGGAGACATCAAAAGGTGCAATCTAGTGTTCTGTGTAACAAAAAAAATGCAAGATGCCATGTGTCCCAGCTGTTGAAGACGTGTCCTTGCTGGAACTTGAGGACTGAGCTGCACTCTATGGATAAGGTCCTTTAGAGCAAGGAACCTGTCGAGAGGGAGATAAACTTTCTCTATTACCGAATCCAGAAATGCTATTATAAAGAGAATTTGTTGCGTGGGGGTGAAGATCTACTTCTATATTTATCTGCAGGCCTAGACTTCGGAATGAAGTTGTTGTTTGAACTGCTGATCACATCTTAAATGACTGACCCTAGTGAAGCCAGTCATCAAGGTAGGAAAAGGCACTTGGTCCTAGATGACAGAGGTGGGCTACTATGACTGCCATGATTTTTGAGAACACCCTTGCAGCAGATGACAGGACGAAGGGTCTATTGTCAGAATATTTAATTATGAAATAAACCTGCAAACTAAACTAAATATAAAAGTCAAACAAACATTCTCCATATAAAAGTACATTTAAAGAGCACCAGTTCATACACATCTAATGAGACATGCTGGAAAAGCAAGCACAGCACACAAAATACCAGGACCAAAGTCACAAATTAATCCTGTGTTCAATGTACATATCTTTGGTGATTGCTCTAGTGACACCTTCCACATTGTAAACCTGGTTATTTATCTTCATTCAGAGCATCGTAAGTATTTAGCCTGAATCAGTCCTTAATGTTTGTGGACAAGAACTTTACAGTAAAAATTGTTATTGTCCTTCTCTGATGTTAAAGTAGAAAAAGCAAAATAAGAACCACTCTATTTTAGATTTTCCTACTGCAATTTTCAATGGATATCATCCAGCAAGATGAAGGCAATTAGAAGAAATGTGTGGTTAGAGACTGACAAACCAAATTCTCTCTCTCTCTCTCTCTCTCTCTCTCTCTCTCTCACACACACACACACACACACACACACACACTTTAAACTCAGCAGAAGTGTTGTGGAAAGACTTCTAATGAGGGTAGAAGTTCTGAAAGAAAGCATTTGAAATAATATTGCAAGGTAGACTAGCACTGTGAATACCAGAAAGTGAAAATGATGACAGACTGTTTCATTCACGTTATCTGAAGCCATGTCTACACTAGTGATTTTACAGTGAGGCCATGTCTACACTATGGGATAATATCGAATTAGCTAAAATCGGTTTTATAAAACTGATATTATAAATTCGATTTCATGTGGCCACACTAGGCACAGTAATTCGGCGTTGTGCGTCCATGGTCCGAGGCTAACGTCGATTTCTGAAG
>NC_133774.1:36705854-36713912 GCF_003597395.2 Chelonoidis abingdonii
ACTAACCGTAATCCGATATGTTAATATCGAATTTAGCGCTACGTCTCTCGTCGGGGAGGAGTACAGAAATCGATTTAAAGAGCCCTTTATATTGATATAAAGGGCGTTGTAGTGTGGACGGGTACAGCGTTAAATCAATTTAACGCTCTTTAAATCGATTTAAACGCGTAGTGTAGACCAGGCCTGACATAGCTGTAGTGATGTAGCTGTGTTGCTGTAATATGGCTCCTGTCAACGTAAGAAAACCATATGCACAAGCAGCGGTAGTTATGTCAGTGGGAGAAGGTCTCCCACCAACATACACTGACAAATGTGCCAGTGTGGTCAGTGCTAACACACGTCGCTCAAGGGTGCATTTTTTCACACCCCTGAGCAAAATAAATTATAAATCGACAAAAGTGGTAGCATAGATATAGCCTAAGGGATCGTACAACCTGAATTCTAGTAAATTTTTAAAAAGTGAGTTAAATAGTTTCAGACACTAGATCAGCTGCCAAATCTCCCAACCAGTTTTTAGTGGTCTTACCCATCTTTTTTTTGTTCTTTCAAAATGCTGTTCATTCCCTATTGTTGTGAGAAAAAAACATTTAAAATAAAGGAGAAAATATATAAAGGGTTCCAGAAGAGGGACAGGGAAGGAGGTTGGAAGGGCAGGACAAAGGTAATTTGGATAGCATAATCCAAAGTAATGGCCTCCAATATTCATTTGTCCAATGTTATAGCCTCCTGTGCTTGACAAGAGAGAGAGAGAGGAGGTGCCCAAAATGAGGAAGGGAAGTTGTGTCATGCAGCCTGGACTCTTGTTGTCCAAACAACCAAACTGGTGTTTGGACAATGCTGGAGACTAGGATGAAGCAGTCAAGGCAGCCTCAGACTTTTTCTTTGAAAATCTTGATTTCTTAGCTGTTTTTTCTGGTGGCCAACGCTGGGCAGAAAATTGAGCAGAGCAGAATCTTTGTGCTGACTGAAACCTGCTAAACATCCTCTTTTTTGCAGGTGTGTATAACCCTAAAGACTGAAGTGTTGTCACAGAGTCCTTCAGGGTATGAAGCGACTAGTTTGTGGAATTTGTGAAAAGCTTCTGCCATCAAAAGGTAAATATTTCACTGGGGATTGTCTCTCTTGTGGAAACCCAGATAATTGAAGCCAGGAAGCTCATGTCATCACTACTGTGGTGGAAACAGACCAGGCTTCAGTGTCTGTTGCATCGAGTGAAAACTGCAGTGTTTTTGCCAAGAACTGACCCTCCATTATTATGAGGTTGTACTGTTCTCAATGCTTCTGTGGCAAATGGTCAATAAAAGCATTGAACTACTCATAGTTCAGGTAGTCATACTTCGACATCAGCATTTGGTGATTAGCTATCCTGAACTGTAAACTGTAATGTTGCTGACAAGTAACACCTATGACCAAAAAGGTCTAGATATTTCTGGGGACGTTTCTGAATATGTTGCTTTCCCCTTTCACCGACTGCATCCACAAGCACAGAATTTGGTGTTGGGTGAGCGAATAAAAATTCAAAAGATACTATGTCCCAGCCAGGGATTTTATCAACCTGCTTGCATGCAGTGGGGGTAGTGGTGATGGGCTGTTGCTGGAGTTTGCCAGCTGTTCTTGGCTGAGTCTAGGAGAGCTTTATTAATTGGCAGTACCACCATGCTGAGACAGAGGTGTTCAATATGTCCAGGAGCTTGCAATGGGAATATTGGACTTCTTTCAGGGAAATTTGCAAGATACCAGTGACTTGCTTCATCACTTCATTACTGGAATAACCTAAAGTCATCAACCAATGATAGTGGTGGCATTACTGCCTTGTCAGGTGACAATGAAATGTTTGTTAAGGGGTGGGGGGGGATGGCACGCAACCTCCTTGTCCATCCTTGCCTCTCTTTCTCCTCAAAGGTCTGCTCAGGCTCAGAGCTAAGAAACCACTGAGAGTCCCTTCCCAAACGCAGTAAAGAGGTGAACTAAATGAGAGAAAGGGTATCAGCAGTCATAGGTATCAATACATAATGGGACAGAACACCCCCACATCCCAAAATAAACATCGCTGAAGAGAAATAATTTATGTCATGTAGTAAAGCAGTACTTCCGGAGGGAGCAATACACTGAGGAAAGTATGGCTTATATAGTACCAAGGAAGGGCACTGAAGCCACAGATAAGCTTCAGCTGCACATGATGGTGAATGGAGACTCTGGATTAGTGTGGCAGAGTGTCCAAGAAGTCACTAAAACATTTAAAATAAGGTTACCTCCATCCAGTCTGAGCTGTCACTGATCCTGTATCGAATATTAAATTTCAACTCCATAACAACAACTGTAATTTGGTTCTCCCATGACAGTTTCAAGACAGTGGGTAGTTCTCTTGAATTGACTGCTAAGTTGTGTGGAGGTAGAGGTTTCACTAGAAGAGAATGAGAAAGTACTGAATTATCCAAGCGCTGTACTGTTTAATTCATATGTATAGCATGAAGTATGGTATTTAACGCACCCGGAATATTTTTATTGGTTTACAAGTTCATTTCTCTTTTTCTATTAACTAGACCAGAGGTGGGCAAACTACAGTCCATGGGCCACATCTGACCTATGTGACCCTTCTGCCCAGCCCTGAGCTCCTGGTCCAGGAGGCTACCTGCCCCCCCAGCCCCTACCCTGCCGTTCTCCCTCCCCCGCAGCCTCAGCTCAGTGCGCCGCCAGCCAATGCTCTGGGTAGTGGGGCTATGAGCTCCTGGGGCAGTGCAGCCACAGAGTCGGGGTCTGACCTGGTGCTCTGTGCTGCGCGGTGGTGTGGCTGGCGCCAGCTGGGCAGCACAGCTGTAGCACCACCAGCCATTGGTGCTCCATGCAGTACGGTAACGGGGCAGGGAACATGGGGGGGGAGGGTTGGACAGAGGGCAGAGAAGTTCAGGGTGGTGGCTGGGAGTGTGAATAGGGGTCAGGGCAGTCAGAGGGCAGGGAACAGGGGGTTGAATTGGGGCACGGGTCCTTGGGGGGCTGGCTGAAAAAGGGGGGGGGGTTGGATAGGGCAGCAGAGGGCTGGAGTTCCGGGGGCGGTCAGGGGACAGGGAGTGGGGGGAGGTGTTGGATGGGGCAGGAGTCCCGGCAAGGCCATCAAGGAGCAAGAAGTGTGTGGGGGGTCAGATGGAGGGCAGGGCAGGAAACACCAGGCTGTTTGGGGAGGCATAGCCTCCCCTAACCCCTATCTCGATGCAGCCCTCAGGCCAAGAAGTTTGTCTTCCTCTGCTCTAGATTACTCACTGACAGTACTAGGTGTCTGGAGAATACTCTTTCTTTGGAGGAGATAATGTATTGCGGAAAAGCTGAACAATGGAGGTCTGTAATTTTCCACCTTTCAGAAATGAAAGGTCAGATTCTAGTCCTTCTTACAGCTGCATAAACATGGCTGGAGTAGTACTACCCCTGCCTAGGGGACTATACTGTAATGGTTCCTATGGCACCCCTCCAGTCCCAGTGAAGACATGACTCTATTCTGGTGATAACTGGCTACCAGAAAGGCTTTTTTTGGGGTGGGAACTAGTAGGTGCAATTGGTTGCTACACTTTACATTAGAAATTTGCTGGGTAGCAGGCTGTTTCTCCTCCGCCCCCCCAGATATGGAGCGAGGTAGGGAGAGAAAAAATCAGAATAACCTTTCACATCAAGGCCTCTGCCCAGCACTACTCAGGATCTACTCCATAGTATACTACTTTTCTGAGCACAGAACTACTGTTGCCAACAGCTTGAAGTATTTTACAATATAGAAACAGCATCTACACCCTAGTTCAACAACATTCAGAGCAGTAACAATTAGTTCTATTGCAATTCTTCAATACTTCAGGATCTTAATTAAAGTATATAGTTACCAATGTCCACAGGATCAAAATCAATGTGCTCAGATTCAGCCTTCCCAAGAGCATTCTTAGCTTCCACCCAGACCTCCAAGTTGACAAAAAACTGAACATTGAAAATGTCACAAGAGTTATTTACACCTCGTGGTTCACAGTCAGGCAAGGTTTCTAGTGGCCTAAATTGAGAGAGAAAGAAAAAACAAGGTTAAAATAAAGCAGCAGTTTGCATTTATACAAAGCACTTTCTATCCAAAGATCTCAAAGTGCTTTAAAAAGGAATGAATCTAGCCCATATCATACAGTAAATCTGCAACAAAGCTGGGACCAGAACACTGGTCTCTCAAATCCAAGTCCCATGCCTTAACAGGAAGCCCAACCCATCCTTAGTCATGGAATTAAAATAAATAACTTTTTTGTAAAGTGATAAGGTGGATGAGAGAATATCTTTTATTGAACCAATTTCTGTTGGTAAAAGAAAAACTTTTGAACTACAGAGACCTCTTCCTTCAGGTAAAGCGATAGGTATAACGTGAAAGGGACCCAAGCTCCAGACTGGGACATGATATATAGATAATATTAGAAGCTCTAATGGATGACCTATGGTGTATATTCATTGCCATAAAACTTCAGTGCTTGCACTGATTTACTTTTCTGCAGCTTTCAACACAGCAACAAGGTGCCACTGACTTGCTTACAAGACACAGCTGCAGTAGACAACACATCACCACAATGGCTTCAATTCTTTTCAAAAGCTACCCAGAATTGCAATGGGAATCTATTCCTCTTCCCTAAAACTGATCAGCTGGGGAGTCTTGCATCCACCGCAGTAAGCTACATGGAGACCTCCTGAAGAGGTTGAGACATGCAGTGGATCCTGTAGCGAACAATTCATTGAAGACACCCACACCATCCAGCTTTCACCTCATTTTGAACAGATATTACCATTGCCTACCATGAAAAGCTTAGTTACAATTAAAAGAGATACCAACTCCTGGATGCAAAGCAATTGGCTGGTTCAAACTGAACCTGCAAGACTGAAGTAACACCAATGGGAGAGCAAAAGCAATCTGAGCAGCTCATAGCTTTCCCACCATCACCAGAATCAAGGTTAAAAAACAACAGCCACCACCACCAGACATCCAACCAACAAAGCTGTCTTCAAGGGTAAAGAACATAACCCACTGGACTACCATCATTCAGATTTATTTACCTGTTCAGCATCGGTTACAGCGATGTTTGCCACAGAAATACCCATAACTGATAGAGAATCTGGTTCAAGCTGTACAATAGCTTAAAACCAATGAGATCTGTACAAGACTCTCTTCCCTGCACTCTCTCTGTCTTCGGAAAAAAATCATTTTATTTGCTTAAGTTTAAAATCTTAAAAACTGGTCGGACAAACTTGAGTTGTCAAATGTTTTAACCTGAAACAGGCTACAGCAGCTTCAGAAGTCTAAATTTACAGTCTAACAAAATATCTTCTTTTTAAAAGTTTAACAATCTTAAAGTACTGGAACAGTTTTATTTAGCCTACATACAAAACCCTAAAAACAATTACGATGTGATATACCTGCTTTTTACAAAGCTTAGACAAGATACTTACCATTGAGATTTTAAACGGAAATCAGTGGCGAGGAATGTATCCCTTCCAGGATTCCAGGTACAAGTCATAATAAATTTAGTTTTTGACATCTGATGCACAATGCAACTCAAATTTTCAGGCTTCTCTGGGGGCACTGTATGAAAAAAAGTTACTATATGTAATTTATGTGCACATACATTTGATTCCAATGAAAGCAGCAATGAATACACTGATGCAACAGTAATTTAGTTAAAATGGGAAAAATTTATTTACTACTGCATGTAGTAAATGCTAAATATTAGGAAACAGAGAACATCTAGTGAAGTGTAATGCACAGATGCCTTGAGAAAAAAAAAAGTCTGTAGCGGTAGGAGTCATCACTGACCAGAAAGCATATGATTTGGGGATGGAATGAAATTTGGGACAGGGTAAGGCCTAGCAGGCTAGCACAGAATGCACTGGAATGAAAGGCAGCAACGGGAGTAGTGATGGCAGCAAATCGGTTTGTGAAGGAAAAGGAAGAAATAAGAGACCACACATCGTTGTAGTATTGATAATATTTCAGGAGTTTAAGCTATGAAGATGTTAACAGATCATAATCGTTTATTACTATAGATTGTATCTTGTGTCGGTGAGAGAACCTATGTGTGCAGAATGGGTAAAATTCATCCCAATATAGAGAGCCCATACCTCATCTCCAGATTTTTATTGTTTGAGCGCTAAGCATGTGTTTTCTGCACTACATTTTGTTCTTCGTCATTTGCAAGTACTAAGACAGACAACATGGTACTCCAGGCATGGCTGAGCTAATTAACTCTGGATTTGGATTTCTCATTTCTAGATGTTAGAAATATTCTAGTCTCCTACCACTAACTTCCAGAGCATTGCTATCTGTGGTGTTGCAATATAATTTCCCAAGAATACTTTCTTTCTACAGCTACTGCATTCCAATGGTAATATGCAATTTTGACAACTGTGAACATGATGAAGAGCAGGTCAGTTGATAACCCCTTCAGAAACTGAACATGAAGTTTTATGAACATTATTAAAAAGGAAAAAAAACTAAGTTAAAAACCAAACAGATATTGTGAGAATGAGACACAATCACTAAAAATATGGTTTAGAAAAAATCAGACTCTTCAAGAACCATATTCTTTCTATCAAGCCCTTCTTCAGCTCAATGGTTTCTAAGAGATACCATTTTCATTGTGATACGTTCACATTTTCTTCATAGAGCTTCATGCATGTGCAGTTCTCTTGGTACCCTTTTACGTATATGATATACTTAAAATGTATTTTCTGCTTTATGGATCATCTTTTTCCAAGTACTGTCACTTATTCTGTGTGTTTTACCTTCGGGGGATTTTTTTGCACAATTGTTCCAGAGGAAGAAGGGTTAAGAGGATACACCAAAATGTCCTTGAAAAACATTTTCTACAAGGCAGAGAAGAAAATGGAAACTTGCCAATGCTATACAGTATCTCTGTGTACATAAACATTTAATGGGAAATTTATAACGTCCAATGAAGAAAAAGACAGGAATAAAAAGCTACTTACAGCCCAGTGTAACTGCAATTCCATAGATATTCTGCTCAATCTGTCCATCTGCTAAAACGTTGCATGTCAGAGGAGTAGCTAAAGTAGAGGTGTCACTAAATGTGACACTGGAAACAGTTCTGTTTATTACACGGTATTGTTCTTTAGGCACTACAGAATTTTTGATTTTCCAAATAATCTGGTTGGCACGTATATTGCCAAAGTCAAGACAACTCTCATTGAGAATGCACAGTGCTGTAAAATTGGAGCCAAGAGTCAACACTGGAGACTCAGGGATGATGTAACCACATGACTGTACAAGTCCACCTGAAACTAAAAGGGATAAAATCAGTGTGAAGTATCTTTCCATATGAAATCTTTGTATTACTATTGCTACAAATAATCCAACGCTACTGCTATTGAAAGATTAGGAAAAATATTTGTGAAGACTCTTTCGTGCATCTGGCAGTATGTGTGTATAGACAGTTACACTGTATTGTGCAGGTCAAGAGTATTTCTTGTCTAATGCACTAGCACGAGCAAATCACTTATGCACTGATTTAGGGGAAATTCATGTGCATGCTCTTCCTCAGGTATTGCAAGAGAATGTTACTAGTAACAACAGAAGAACCGGAACTGAAATGACAGAGAAAGAAAATGAGGTTAAAGATAGGACACTTAAGTATTTTTGTTTTTTCTCCTACACTCATCCTCTCCCTACTGCTGGAAAGACCTTTGTAAACAACAAAAATACCCATTATAAAAATTCTGTATATACTATTTTAAAAGGTTCTCTATCAAAAACAAGACTTCTGAAATTATTCAGTCCCCCCCACCCCTCCAAAAAGTTGCTTGAGCAGCAATTATCACAACAATCATAATTTTAGGAAATTCAGGAGGCATCTCTCTGGTAACAGAAAACAACAATTTTTTTAAAAAAAAAAACACTAAATCAACTAACTACTAAAAAAGACGGTTACTCACCTTTGTAACTGTTGTTCTTCGAGATGTGTTGCTCATATTCATTCCAAGTAGGTGTGCGCGCGCCACGTGCACGTTCGTCGGAAGAATTTTCCCCTAGCAACACCCGGC
>NC_133774.1:36714794-36716505 GCF_003597395.2 Chelonoidis abingdonii
CACTGAGGCCAAGGCACAGGGTAGGAGAACCCAGGTACCGCGGGGGGGGGGGGGGGAGAGACACAAAGTAGGGAAACTGAGGCTGGTAGCTGTGGACCATAGCCTGAGGTGGAAAAGGTTCCAGTGGAGGAGGAGAGGCAGATGGGGAGAACTCCGCCTGCTCCTATATATCGGGTCCACTATCAGTGAAAGTAGCCAGTTCAGGTGGTGAGAATGGCCGTTCGAAGAGTGAGCCCCGTGTTTCCAGGAGCGGAGAGTGAGGCTCAGGTGGCACTGAGAGGTCACATTGAGTGAAGAGCTGTTACTCCTGCTCCCTGGGCTGTGCTGAGCATGGACTGTGCCCTAGCATGTTAGCAAGTGAAAGTGTCATCGGTGCCACGGGTCTCTTGGAGGTGCCCTGTTGGAGGGCCCTGTTGGTGCTGGGGCAGGAGGCAAGCTCGGTGCCAATGTTCTTCTCAGCACCGGGGCAGAGCACACAGTCAGTACTGCAGCTATTTTCGGCATGGAGGGGATCAGTGCCAACGTCCTTGTCAAGCACTGGGGCAGAGCACGCAGCCAGCATCGTGCCTATTTTTAGCACTGAGGCTCTCAGTGCCATGGAAAACTTCCCTGTATGGGAGGTCGGGTTCCTGCCTCTGAGGACTGCGGGAGCCTTGGTTGAGGCTTTAGAAAGAGCTGAGGTGTCAGCCTAGGGCACTGTCAGCACAGAAGGTAAGGATCTCATAGGAGACCCTTTACTCGTGTCAGCGTCTCTCCTGTGAGACTGCTATGCTTCTTGCCTCTGCTCCAGAGAAGGTGAAGCAACACTCTCAACTGGTTCAGATCTGGCCAGAGTGTGTGTGGGAGTGGGTTTAACTTTCCCCGTCTCCAAAAGCGGCTGCAGAGATTTTTCCATCAGAAGCATTTTAAGCCTGTCGCGCCAAGCCCTTGCCTTGAGGCTTGTACAGTGGAGGCACTTTGCAGAAATGTGGGTTTCCCTGAGACACTTCACACAATGTGAGTGTCCATCGGATTGTGGCATGGAGTCCTGACAGGAAACACACTTTTTGAATCCAGAAGCCCCTGGCATTGTGAATTAGAAAGGGCAAGGGGGAGTGTCTCAGTGGGAGACAAGCCTGAAGCAAAAAGTTTTTTTGTTTTTTGGGTTTTTTTTAAACTAGGTAACTAACTATGTAACTACACTAAAGGAAGGGAAACAACTAGGATGTAACTAATAAGTATTTCTGTATTGTTACTTCTTTCCTACAGAGACTGGGGAAGAGAAGCAGCACTGCCCCGAGTCCCGTCTTCAGCCAGGGATGGTTAAGAAGGAACTGAGGGGGGTGCGGGACACAGGCACTCAGGAAGATATCAACTGAGCACCTGCGTCCTGACCAGGCACTCCTACCAAAAATCTCCTATCAACGGCACCGGGACACACCGACTCCTACAGTAGAGCACCACAGGGACAGCACTCGAAGAAGAAATCAACCTTCTGCTGTGGGCATCTGACTCAGATGGTGAAAGTGAACATGCGTTGGTCTGCACTGTTTTGAATCATTATCGAGCAGAACCCATCATCAGCATGGGTGCATATATTCTGGAATGGTGGCTGAAAACGAAGGAAGATATGAATCTTTATACTGCCCCTGGAAATTTCCACTACATGCATCCGACGAAGTGGGTATTCACCCACGAAAGCTCATGCTTCAATACATCTGTTAGTCTATAA
>NC_133774.1:36716605-36724770 GCF_003597395.2 Chelonoidis abingdonii
GTTGCTAGGGGAAAATTCTTCCGACGAACGTGCACGTGGCGCGCGCACACCTACTTGGAATGAATATGAGCAAGCACTCGAAGAAGAACTACATTAACTATACAACATGTACTATTTACAAGTTCAGCTGAAGACTTGCAGATTCAAGGAAAGGGAGCTCCAACAACTGTCATGGGAGGCTGCGGGTGGCTCTGCTCTTAATGCCTGCATGCAGTGCGTGAGGCACCAGATGATGCTCATGCCTCCTCGATGGATACCGCTAAAGAGAAAAACTGACAACCCTGCACTGGAACAGGCACACTGACAGTGGAATTGACATGTGCAATCACTCAATGTGGCATTTTCTGTTGACTCACATTAATTCCCTTCTTTTGAAGGGAACACTTCATGACTCTCACAACTGTGAGCCTAAAATAACTAAGATCTCTACTAAAGAGAAAGTAATGTACGAACAGTCTGGGGCTGAAATGCAGAAACAATGTAAGAATTACCACAACCGGCACAGGATTTATTGATTATATATTCTATCGCAGGCTTCAGGTACTAAAGGGAATGAGTTACAAACTCACTTTTTTAAATCTGTTTAGTTATTCAGTATGCAAATTAAGCATAAATTAATACATCACTAGTCTAAGAATTACAAATTTAAAGTTGCTACTTAGCCCTTGGTGTCCATGAATGACACCAGATAAATTATCCTACTGAAGAGGTGTACTGGGAGTCTAGGGTATTGCTCTCAATTTTCCTGAAGAGGATGCAGTGGTTATGAGTGAGCCAGCCTGCCTGAGAACCATTATGTCACATCTAGTGACTCAGTCTGCAGCTTCACCTTCCCTTGCAGGAAGCATGTGGACAAAGTAGAGAGCAAAGCACTCAGAGGTGCTGCACTAGTGCAACCAACTAAGCAAGACAACATCCCTGCATTAGAGGCTGTATTCCAGTGAAATACAGAAAACACAAAATTCGTGTCTGCAAGGGAGGAAGGTGGGAGAACAGGGTCAGAGTGTAAACAGGAGGACAAAGGAAAGAACAACAGGTGAGGAACCAAGCAGACATGGAAACAGAAAATTACAGTATGAGACAAAAAATAGAAGAAATAATCTAATCAATAACAGCATCTGTTATCCATCAGATAGAAGATGGTGGTGCAAAAAGCAAAAAAAAAAAAAAAAAAAAAAAAAAAAAAAAAAAAAATTATAAATGGGAAAGACCACCATACCTTCTGGGATAAAAGCACTTTCAGACTGCACCTTTTAAGAGGTATAATTCAGAGAAGTAAGTGCTTCCAAAAACTAATTCTCAATCTCTCCTTTATTTCACTCTTAGATGAGTAATTTAAGGTGAGGAATTCTATATGTATGAATGTTTTACCTAGAATGTTACATGTTAAAGAAAACTGTGATAACTGGCAGTTTTAAGAAACATCTATTTTTCCAGTTTATTAACTCTTGTGCATTTGACAGCACTGTGTCTACTCTGATCCACTGCTTCCCCTGTATAGTCAATTTCTGCCTTTTGCTTTGCTCTTCCCACAGCAACAAGGGAGAGAACACAGGAAAATGTGACCACAGAGCTTCAGGTGCAGTACCTTGAACTAATTTTTTTTTTTTTTTTTTTTTTTTTTGAGATCAGCTGGCTAAAAGGACATCAATGCCAGTAGCCATAATTGAGTGAGAACTGTCTCTTTGGGTTATTTGTTTCTACAAATAGCTAGCACAATGGTGCCCTAATTTCTCATTGGGATCACCAGGCACTACTGCAACATCATCATTAGCAACAGCTAGCTGCTCTAATAAGTCCATGACCTGTCCAACATTTTCATTTAGTCTTACCTCCAAGAGAGCAAACGCTCATGGAAATATATAAAGCATTCATCACCCAGCTCCATTGAGAAGACATTTTGTACATAGTTCCTGTAAAAAACAAAGATTTTATGTAGTTTCCATTTACTGCATTTGTGTAACCACCAGCTTCCCTTTATTACCGCAACCTTTGATACCCTGCAGAAAGTCAGGATGGGAGATGGAAAAGAACACACCTTTTTTCCAATCACTGCAGGAAAAACAGCAAGCTACATGATATAAATAGTCCGGCATGGAATTAAAACTGTGCATCTGTGTACTGAACTCAAGCCTGTACACTCAAACTTCTATTCCATACGTGGCAAAGTATACAAGAGAAGTATTTCATTCTTTAGGAAAGCTGTCAGGTTTCTAGACTTCTGTCCGTCTCTAGGTCTTTCTTTTTTGAGCCTGAAATTTTGGGATCATTAAAACAAAACCCTAAGGATTAGACTAAGGTTACCAGAGTTATTTCACTTTTAAAGTAAATGACATTTAAAACCTGTTTTTCAGAGGTGAATACTCCTCTACAAAACCAAACACCTCCCTTTCATGATTAGAATTTAAATTTATCTTTTCATGTTCAGGGCACAAACCTCATATCCGAAGAAGTGGGCTGTAGCCCACGAAAGCTTATGCTCAAATAAATCTGTTAGTCTCTATGGTGCCACAAATACTCCTGTTCTTTTTGCGGATACAGACTAACACAGCTTCTACTCCGAGACCTCTCATATTTAGTGACTCTCTAACAGTTTGCTAATTTTCACTGCTAAGTGTTCACAGAAGAGAAATACACTACAAATTGCTTAATAATC
Organism: Chelonoidis abingdonii; assembly: GCF_003597395.2. Classification (NCBI taxonomy): domain Eukaryota; kingdom Metazoa; phylum Chordata; order Testudines; family Testudinidae; genus Chelonoidis; species Chelonoidis abingdonii. Next base: position 36,719,262 of record NC_133774.1, read on the forward strand.
TTAGTATCTAACAATCATTTTATAGCCTTTGCATAGACTCATTTTACATTCCTCTAAGTCTGAAAGTTCTAACCTCTCATGCTCTTCCCTGCTTCTAACCTGCAGTTCCAGATCCAGATTTGGAGACATGGAAGCATTCCACAGAATGCCTTCCCCTTCATATAGATGGACTGGGTGGAGCTAGCAGGCCTATTCTGGATTTCTTATTCTGTAATGCAAATTCTTAAATTCCATGCTGCTTTAACTCAATGGCCACTCATCTTTGCAATCTATAAATAGACCGCATATTCAAACAATTGTAGTATGGGAGTGTACAGCAATGAATTTACTGTAGTGTTTACCACAAACTAGGATTGTTACAGTGACTGAAAATACAAGGTATTCTACAAGAGTACATTTTATTTCTGAAAGGGACCAATGAACTACATAACGAGCCTCTGTTTACAGTTGTTCCAGAAAACAATGAACATGAGGGAAAAAAATAGGTGGAAATATTAGCCTTAAAAGAGTAAACTCAAAATTAGAGGATGGTATGGAAGGAATAGCTCAGGAGACTGGCAATGCAATAGGTAAACTTTCATAACCACATCACTATCACCCTCCCGACATTTCACACTCAGGGCTTGGCTACACTTGCAAGTTGCAGCGCTGGCGAGGGGGTTACAGCGCTGCAACTTACTCGGTGTCCACACTTATAAAGCTCGACCAGCGCTGCAACTCCCTGTCTGCAGCGCTGGCTGTACTCCTGGTCTGCTACAGGTGTAGTGAATCCAGCGCTGGTGATGCAGCGCTGGTGGTTCACTTCTGGTGCGTGCAAGTCTTGGGACACATGTACTATCAGTAGTGCCCAGGAAGCTTTTAGGATGAAGGAAAGATAGCGCACTTTGTTCATAGGCTCGATTTCTGCGTCGAACAGCTCCCGCTCGCCCAAATCTCTGCAGGCCCGCAACAGGACACGAGCCTTGTAGAGCTGCCCTGTCATTGGAGACGCAGTTGGCTATGCAGTCTGGAAGCTGGCAACTCCAGGACAGCTTACCGATCGGTCGGCAAACCATTTGGAGTGGGAGAAGTCGAACTCTTGGAATAGTGGTGATTGCAAGTTTGCGGGCCATTAACACATCGCTGCTTAAGAAGAACGTGACTCTGGAGAATGTGCAGGACATTCTGGGTATGGCTCTTTGCCAAATGGAGCAGTTGTCCCTAACTGCTGAGGGGCAATATTTAGATGGGACCGTCAATTACTTGATTCAACTATTCTGGCAACCATCCCCACCTTGGCATTTCGAGTACGTTGACCGCAACGGAGAATGGGTGTGATATCCTCTAACTAGGATTCTCACCGGCAGCTTGTGTGGATACACCGTTGTCGGGCAGCGTTTCAGGACCAAGTTACGAGGTCGCGGAGATAGCCTGTAGGGGTTATGGAAAAGGTGCATATGCAGCCGCATCTTATTCTGGAAAAAATCCTAAGTGGCTACAATCGATTAAGGAGAAAAGACACAGCTGTGATCGGACAACAAGCAGGACGTTTTTTTCACCAAAGACAGAAGATTCACAGTGGAATTCCATCAACTATGGCCATTGTTCGAATGTAATCGCTCTGGAGGAGAACCAACCGTTACCTAGTTAATGCCTTGGCGTCATGAAACCGTATTACAGAGGAAGTCGTTGACAGAACAAGACCGGTTCAACTACAGGCCTGATGCACACATAGGTCACAACCATCAGACTGTTGGTTAGATGGGCTGTTTGGGCCGTATAGAGACAACGTATGGGAGGAGATGGGAGCTGTCTCTCTAACGAGGTAATAGGCCTTGTCAGACCTGCTTGGATGAGAAACTCAGCTACTCAAGAGACACATCGCTACAATGGCTTTCACACTCAATACATGAGCAGGCGATTTAAACGGCATGGGCATATGGTCTCTCCCATATATTTGTGAAGAGGAAGGGTGAACCTCTCAGAGGCGAGGATTGGACCATTTTCGAGGTTCTTCAACGCCTGCTGAGAGCTTGATCCTTTGCTCACAGCACCTAGAGAGCAGGTGATTGATCTGCCATTGTAGAATCCTAGTGTTTTGTTACTTGTGAGATATTAGGTACCCTAGACAACTACGTGCTTCAGACGTATTTAGGGGATGGACCTCTGCAAAGGAGAGCACAATTTTCACGGGACTGATGATAGCCATACTGCAAGTTGTCAATTTTCTTGGTGGCTCCTAATCGCAACAGGTTGGTGAGAAGTGTAGGGTTTTGGCTCAACAGTTGGATCTGCCAATTTGAATTTTTGGCAAACGTGTCCCTAATGTTATGCTTCCCTCAACTTGTTAATATTGGTAAACAAGTGCGCCCTTATAGATTACATCCTTTCTCTTTGTAATCTAATTAAAAAACATTGATCCTTTCAGTGTAATAAAGTGAACAGAAGACAAATCCTTGTAATAAAGAAATTACCAGTTTTACACAACAGCGACAAGGAGAGGATTAGGGTTGATTGAGACGGTGTTATAGGTTCGAGACCCTAAGGGGTGGTGTTTGAACATAATTCAGTTTGTCCTCTTTCCTTGACGTAGGCTTGGTTCTCAATGCCGTCGCTGTCACTTCAGCATTATATGTATTGGTGATGAGGATTAGTGAGTGCATAGGGTTAAGGTCGTGTTCTTCGGGTTCATGGTGTAGATGACAGTTTATGTGGTGTCTTTGGGCAAAAGGCTAGCATTTGGTTTTGGTGGTTAGAACACTCATACTCCCCCCCCCCCCTCCCCCCTCCCCCCCCCCCCCCCCCCCCCCTCCCCCCCCCCCCCCCCCCCCCCCTCCCCCCCCCCCCCGCCCCTCCCCCCTCGCCACCCCCCCTCCTCTCCCCCTCTCCTCACACACCCTCCCCCCTCCCTCCCTCCCCCCTCCCCTTCCCCAGCGCTCCCCCCCCCCCCCCCCCCCCCATCCCCCCCCCATCCCCCCCTGTTTTAAATCTGGATTGTCAGAGCAAACCCGATTCTACTTCCCCCAGACTCATGGCGATGCTGCAGTAAGAACATGAGGTGTTTTTTGAGTAAACGGTGGTAAAGGCAACCAAGGTTGCGACTTATGCGTGTTGCAAAGGCAATGGCAGTTGGGAGGAAGGCACCAGGTAGTTCTTTTGCTGCTAGCATTTGACTAGCATAGATCTGTTGTTGGCGTCGCCAGGATGCTATAGCAGCCTATTTGTGCTTGTTCTCTTAGGTAGCCAATTCCTTTTCCTCTTGGTTAGCCTTTCCTTTCTCATTTGTGCAGCCTGTTCCTTGTTCCCTATAGCTTTTCCTGTCCTCCAGTTCTTGGGACTTTTTATTTATTCTGAGTTGATACAGTCAGTTAAACTGCGTGGTGTTTGCACCATGTGCTTACTGTTACCTTTTAATCCTCCTTCTTGCTTGGTTACTTCTTGGCTCATTCATTAAAGTTCGGCTAAGTTTTGTTACTCAGAAGTCTGCGAATCTTGCATGGACGCCTCCGTCAGGATCCATAGATGTGTCACTTTGAAACAAAACACAGAGAGATTAACACTTTTACATACAGGCCTGTATTGTTTTTTAAGCTATTTTGGTCAGGATCATCTTTACAGCATCTGCAGGAGCAGTCAAGCACAGATGATGGCCGCCGACTCTGGCTCATGCAGTTAGGGCAAATTTTTAGGTGACGTTAGTAAGCCTTATTACCTCCGTAACACTGTTCCGTGGTCATAACGACAACACTGTGGGATCAAAGGTGGCTCCAACGCCGCCATGCACTTTCGTTGCATCCTGGATCGACATGGATAGCCCAAGCAATAAACTATGCAAGATGTCATCGATAAATAGCAGCGTGAATCCCGTGACACCACATCTGCCCACAGCAGGTTACTCCCTCAGAGCCTATCGTTGCCACGCGGCTTACCATTTGTGGGGAGAAGGAGTGGGTATTCTTAGTGCTGAAACAGAGCTCCTGCGGATGCAATGGAGAAAGCCAAACAGCAGCTGGAGACGATGAGGGGACATGATAGACATCTCTCTCAATCATTTTAAATCCCCTGCATTACCCACCGCCGCTGAAATTTGTCAAGTCTACCCCCGATAATTAACTCGCCTACGCTCTTCCGTTGGTTCAAGCTGGAGAGCGGGAGGTCTTTTACAGCTATGTTGGGATTCGACGCATTGGTAGCAGCTCGCGTTACGCGAGCTTTCGATCTGTGTGCGCAATTGCCGCTCTTCCCCACCCCCTTCTACCGCGCACAATGGCAGTGGTGTGCAGTATGGCTTGCTGCTGGGACAATAACCACTGTGTGGCTTCGTCCCCTTGAATAACTTGCGCCAAGCAGTGCATGTGCACACGCTTCTGGCTCAGATTAAATACTTATATTGACATACTGAATTACACGAGGCTCGTCTACCTCGCAGTGGTTGATAGGAGTAAGGTTTATTACTAGAATCACACAATCGAATGGTCTATTTTGTCCCAACACCTTTACTCATTCTAGGTACTGGTGCCGCGACAGCTCATAGTCTCGCTCGCGTCCTCTCCTACTCTCCCAAAAAGCGATTTTCCATCGGGCTATAATAAAAAGCTTTTCCTTTACTGGGCAACAGCTCCTGCTGCTGGGATCCTCGACTACACGTCCCAGTGGCTGCGACTTCGGCTTAGCATTTCTTTTCACTGTGTGTATTTGCGATAATTAGCCTCCTGATAACTTAATCTGGACGATGGAAACGATACACTGGGATTATCAATAGTCTCCTAAATACCTCGTATCTGAGACCCCTCCCTCTCAGTTCCTCTACACCGCTCCCCTCGCTTCTCCCGGCTCTGAAGACTGATCCAGATGATGCCCGGATTGGCGTGGGGTTACATCCAAGTATCGCATCCAGACTCCCTTGTGTATAAAATGGCAGTCGTGCGGGGGAGCAACCTGGGACGCGGCGGTTGTTCCCTTGTAGCTTTAGCAAGTTAGAGCCCCCGCCTCCTTTACCCTTAAGTAACTACCGTGCCAGTGCACCGCGTCCCAGTCCATAGCGCCTGATTTGCATTGACTTTGTATCTGGTCCGTAGGTATCACAGTTTCTACGGCGGAGCGCAGCGCCGTTTGCATCGCTCCTCACCCCAACACTGAATGAAAGGATTCCTGCAGTCCTCTAGCAGTGCCTCCGTGTGGGGGCTCGTTTGGAGCATGGAGGCCATGTCACTGCAATGATGTATTGATTGCAACTCCACGCTCGATTATAGCTTCGCAATCACCTGCCTGAATACAGGTGACTGAACAGAAAGGGATTTAAAATTCCCGGGGTTTGGCATATTAATAGGGCGGCTCACCTTGACGCCTTCCCACAAGTCCGATTGCCGTCTTCTTCCTACCGTGGCATGCTGCGTAAACAATAGGTCCAGCGTATGAGGCTTACAACTATAGGGATACACTAGAGCTAGATGGTCGGTATACCTCCTAATGTATCCGTGGAGGCCAGATTTACATGCGCTGGTTGAGTGTACTCAATTTCCCTGTATGC
>NC_133774.1:36724795-36831927 GCF_003597395.2 Chelonoidis abingdonii
AAAAAAAGAGAGAGATTTACAGAAAGTGTAACATACCTGTACCACAAGTGAAAAATAGGCATAGCAAATCATTGCACACTGCACTCACTCCCTGTGGAAGGCACCCAACATTACGTGGCTTTCAGCCTCAAATGCTCCTTTAAGGCAATCCCTAATCCTTGAAGCACTGTGCTGGGCCCCTCTAGTAGCCCCGGCTCTCTGGCAGCCCTGCTCTCTGGCTGTGGCAAATTCAGCCAGGCGTTGAACCTCGTGGAGGTCCATTCGTCACGGAAGGTTTCACCCTTCCCTTCACAAATATTATGGAGGATTCAACGCGGTTATAATCGCTGGGACGCTGCTTCCCCCACGTCTAGCTTCCCGTAAGAGACTTCTCCATCTCCCCTTTAAACGGCCAAAAGCACACTCCACATCATTCTGCCTGGGCTCAGCCGTGTAGAACCGGTCCTTGTTCCTGTCAAGCTTCCCTGTGTACGGTTTCCTGAGCCAAGGCATTAACGGGTAAGCGGGGTCTCCAGGATCCATGGGCATTTTGACATCCCCACTGTGATCTTCCTGTCTGGAAAAAAGTCCTGCCTGCAGCTTCCTTAACATGCCACCTGTTCCGAAAGATGCGTGCATCATGCACCTTTTCCAGGCTATCCTGTGAAATGTCAGTGAAACGCCCACGGTGATCCACAAGCGCCTGGAGAACCATAGAGAAATACCCTTCCGGTTAACGTACTCGGATGCCAGGTGGGGTGGTGCCAGAATAGGAATATGCGTCCCATCTATTGCCCCTCCACAGTAGGGAAACCCATTTGTGCAAAGCCACCCAGAGTCCTGCACATTCTCCAGAGTCACGGTTCTTCTTAGCAGGAATGGTGATGCCCTGCAAACTTGCATCACACCACTATTCCAACGGTCGACTTTCCCACTCCAACTGGTTTGCGAACCGACTCGGAGCTGTCTGGAGTTGCCACTCCAGACTGCAATAGCCACCTGCTTCTCCACTGACGGGCAGCTCTCAGTCCTCGTGTCCTTGCGCTGCAGGGTTGGGGGGCGAGCTCAGCACACAGTCCATGAAATGGCTTTCTCATCCTAAGCTCTGCAGCTACTGACGTCATCCCAGACCTTGCATGACGATGTGATCCCACCACTCAGTGCTTGTTTCCGAGCCCAAAGGCTGGAGTTCCACGGTGCAGAGCATGTCCGTTACTGCCACAAGCAATTTAGTGTCAGGACGTCAGCCAAATCTATTTCATCATCTGAGCTCTCCTCACTGTCACTTGGAGCAAAGGAAAGCTCAACTGCCAGACGTGATGTTGCTGGCAACATTCATCAGCAAAGTCCTCAGCAGCTCGGGCCCTCATTTCTTACTGAGATCACGCGGCAGACTCAACAATGCACCCAAACGGTGAAAAGGGAATGATGCACGACGGGTCGTTGGAACAGGAAGCGGAATGACCGCACCTTCCGTCCCTTTCCCAAAACGCCAAAAGGACCGAAAAGGGGTGCCCTATGGGAAGCTGCCCACAATGCACCACTCACAACAGCGGCAAATGCTGCAAAATGTGGGACACACTGCAGCGCTGGTCGCTGTCAGTGTGGACAACACTGCAGCGCTGGCCCTAACACAGTGTACGACCACAGCTGTAACTACCAGCGCTGCAAAAATGTAAGTGTAGCCATACCTCAGAGAAAATTCCACTATTAAAACAAACAAACAAACAAAAAAACCCACTCAACATTCTCTCTTCTGGATTCCCAGTGCACTCCCTTACACAGGGAAGGCCTGCCCCAAATTCATTTCTCATTTTGTTTTATTTGGACATAATTGCACAAAAGGATTCCTGGTGAAAAAAAAATGGGTGGCTTTAGAGTAACAAAAAGAAGGGAAGAAAAGGAGCTTTGTGGAGGAAAGACAGTTAAGAGTGTGAGAAATCCTGGTCTAGTGGCTGAGAATAAAACTAAGAGTCAGAAGTCACAAGTTCTAGTCTGGCTCTGCCACTGTCTTGCTACATGGCCCACAGTAAATCCTTTAACTCCAGAGCCAGATAATGAATTTATTCAACTGCTGTGCCCTGCTTTAGCAGTGCAGAATGCCAAAACACCCCAGTGGAGATTTCCCAGTGTGAGAAGTATGCAGATGGAACAATGTTATGGCAGGTTCACAGGACTCTCTGTAATTCCCCAGATAGTCAAAACTACATACTAATAATCTCCAGTTGTGTACAGCTCCTTGGAGGTCTCTAATGTCCAGAATAATTTAAAGTACCCTCCTATGCTGGGTACACCTTGGAAACTGGACTTGTGCCTAAATTTCCCTACCTGGAAAAATGGGATTTATTAGCTACTTCACAAGGTAAATGTATCTGAAAGGCTTAACTAATATTTGTACAACCCCATGAGGATCAAGCATGAGATAGCTGCTGAGTACTGCCAGCAATCTTTTCAATGCAGAGACAAGAAACTACACGAGTTATAGAGAATATTCCAGGGGAAGAAAAAAAAAAAAAAAAAAAAAAAAAAAAAAAAAAAAAAAAAAAAAAAAAAATCTTACTACTCCATACATATTAAACACATGCTCAAAGAGTAAGTTGGCTCCTTTTCCTAAATTTTCAATTTTGATCACTCAAATGCTTTTTACTTTGGCCACTGTTTTCCAAGAGCTAGTAAAATATCACCTCATATACACACTAAGCAGAACAATAAATAGTCACATTCTCCATAAATCAGAAAGAAAGAACTAACTTATTCTGTTAGGATAGCTCATATATCACAGTAAAAAATCTTACTGACCGGAAATAGTAGAGCTATACTATAAAAAGGTTATTGTTTTAAAATGAATGCTTTCCCTGAAAGCGTGTGTTTAGAAATTACACATGGGAAAATCTCAAAACTTCATATAGCTGGTCACCTTTTCTTCTTTCACAACCTCCCCATAAAACCTGCCTCTGTCATAATGCCTGCAGATTGCTCCCATCCGACACTGGATAGGCAACTGCTAAGTGGAGCTGCAATTTTTGCTACATTCTTTTCAGAATATGGTTCCCTATCATCTCAACTTGCTCAAACTCTGTTTGGCTAGCAATTGTCATGTAGACAGTCTGTACTCTAGAGCACCCACAATCTTCTTTGTCATTTGTCTGTATAGCACCTAACATAATGGCACCTTACAGACAGAATTTTTTGGGAGAAAATACTACTAATTTCTGTTTCTTGAGGTTAATATTGTATACGTAAGTTGGTGGAAAAGTACAGAATGTTATTAGTTTATGGTGAAGTTAAGCATTTGCACCTGCATTTGACATTGACCAGTATGTTAACTTAGGTAGACCCCAGTCCTGAAATTTGATCTGCAGAGATTAAAGTTTCTGTATTTATTTTTAGAAGGATTTGGGGCCATGTTTATATTTTGAGACTAATGATGAAAGAACTGTATATATTCTGGACGAGAGTTAGTTTTGTGGTGTTATGAAATATGAATATTTTTAGACTTGAAAAGTGGCACTCAGATGTCGGGAGGGCCTGTACAAAACTCAAACAGATAATTTGATTTTGCTGGACAGACAGAGGAACACAAAGATTAGACTGAAAGTATGATTAGAAAAAGCTACTTTTAAAATCTTCATTTTTAAAAAAATATTCAAAAATGTCAGAAGGTATTCTAGTTGAAAGCAAGATCTAATCCTAAAGATTTGAAAGCATGAGAATTTCTCTCTTCTCTTTTCAATTACAAAGGGGTTCAAAAATAGCCTTAAACTATGGAGAGCCTACTACTTCTCCAGAATAGACAGCAGGCTGGCTGGGACTAGAACCCTAGTCTTACAGATGAGAAGAACAAAGAACTCTACTAAAACTCTCTACTGCTCACAGGCAACAGACAGATCTTTACATTGTAAAGAGCAAATAGCCATCCAGTAGACATATAGTGGAGAACTGGGCCCACATTTGCAAAAAATGTAGCATTTATCTGTGCAGAGTGTGAAGTGGCTATAAAACACTACCAAATCAGAACAGTGTTGTCTCTCCCCCCTGCCCTCTCACACACACTTGTTTTGCGCTAAGTGTATGTAAAATCAGTACATAAAGTGCAAGGCAGTAGAGAACCAAGTCTACCATGATCAGTGCTGTTCCCACAAAAGGGAGCAGCAAACTCCTCATCGGTTTCAAAAAGGGTAGGATGAGGCCTCAAAGCTAACTACAACAAAAATCATTAAGTAACATTGCTTCAATTACAACCTATTTTTTTTCAAGTGCACAAATTTAACCTTAAGGAAAGTCATAAGAAATAGTGACAAACTATTTTTGAGGAACATGGAGACAGAAGTTAGTAGTTTCAAATCAGGGCTTTTAAAAAAAGACAACCTATAATGCGCAGAGAGTTTGGCCAGTTTTCTCTGAAACATTTACCTTTGTTAGAGTAAATATAGCAATCTTGGACAAACTACTTTTTGTTGGGTTTCATGGGTTATTGATACGGGGGAGTTTTAAATAGGATTTTATAATGAAAGCTGGAAGCTAGATGCACTCATATTTTGGAGATGCACTAGGCTTTTCATAATAGAGGACATATTTTAGTGTCAGTTTCACCTACTGGATATAAAGATTTTTAAATCTTGTATGTTCAGCTTATATGCAAGCAGTTTATATGTAAAGCAGGCCAGAGTACAAAATACTAAATGCCTGTCATCCCCAAAATGTAAGGTTTGTTGCTATTATCCATGACTGGGGGGCGGAGGGAGGCATCACCATAACATGGTATTGGTTCATTTAGTAGGTATAACCAGCATTCTGAATATTGATTATAATTGCTGGGTGATATGTGACTTGTATTTTGGCAATTACGCAACATTTTATGATTAAAACAACAAATCCCAGATATGCTGTAAACTATTAAAAACCATGGGTGTCAGAACTTGACCTATTCTTAATGGTATTTATAACTTAGTCTATTAGAAAAGAAAAATCTGTTTTAACTTTATATTGTTCTAGTGCAATCACAGACAGTAATTACAAAACCAGACAATTCCAGAGCATAAATTAAAAGACGCAGAAAATAAAGTTGAATAGTTAGACTCTCAAAAAAGGTACACATTATAAACTTTTAGGATGAATATTTCTTTTTGCCCAAAGAGAGAGGGTAATTTCATATCACAGCTGAAGAAGCTAAATAGAGAAAATGGAAGATTACTTCATCTTTTTTAAATAACTTGTAGATCCACAATTCCTTTTTTTCCAGAGCATTGTTTAGTTTAGGACATAAAAATGTATTCTTTCCTATGCAGCTTTCATGTATCCTATAGATACTAGGGTCTCAATTCTCTACTACATTACACCTTGAGTAATAATTTACATCTATGCAGAGGAAATATATAGTGCTACCACTACTGTAACGGAGTGGGAAAATCTAATTTGGTAACATAGCTGCACTGATGTAAGTGACTACTGAGGGAAGAAGGCAGTGGAGAATCAGGTCTCAAGCATTCTGCACTGAAGAATTAACTATAAAGACACTCAACACAGTAGTGAAACAAGTAGTTTGTGATTCCACTGGACTACAGCTTCATAATTACGACTCAGTTCTTACCTGAATCCAGGCAATCGGCAAGGATTTCTCTATGTCCCCCAAAAGATTCACCCTCCCATTTATTACCCACAATCTTAGATGTCAAGGCTATCTTCTCTCATGAGAGTGGCTAGAATTACTAGCTTCTGAATCAGCAAACCTGTCATTATAGTCCATGTTAGGATTTTTTAATATAATTTTTTGTAAATGATTTATTAATGGTACTCAGAATGTTAAAGTTACATGCCCAAAAAGAAATTTGGTCGTCTTTTTTTGGTAGATAAAATTAAGTCTTTTAAAAATAAAGTTGTATTGAACACAAGACATACTTGTACAGTATGTATCTTGCATGGTTGGACTTATGTTTTGTCATTCAGTTCACTTATTACTTGTTATGTACTTTTCTCATCACTTAAAAAACCAAAGACCACTCCACATTCAGAGACACCTATGCTTTCTTGTTAAAAGACTGGGATGGAAAGGGAGAAGATTCTTAAGTGAATATGGGTTTGTGGTAGAGCCTCTGCTCCAGCATGGGTAAACAATAAAAATCATGTTCTTTTAAAAATTTTAAATAAAATCTATATCAAAGCATCACCCAACTATTAAAATAATTTCAAAATATTTAGTAGTACGTTTGCTGCCAACTTTTAAAGAAAGTCAAAGCACTGAACTGGAAGTCACTGGCTAAGCACATGGAACCAGAGTTTGCTGAACACCTAAACCAGCTTTTGAAAGCAGTAGCCTCTTCTGCCTGTGCAAAAAGAGTATTTTCTTCATTTCAGCTTATTCCACTAGTTCAGCTCAATGACTAGTTTGCTCAAATGAAGCCAACTTTGAGTTGAAAATGTAGGAAACATTGTTTTCTGTCTTCCATTCCATGAATAAACACTAGGTATAAGAAGATAAAATCTACTACCTCTAAACTCATGAAGGACATGGTCTTCAGCTCAATTCAGCATGGATACTACTTTTCGTTTAATAAATAAATTGTAAATGAAAATCATGTTTTAATAAGAAAAAAATTTATCCAGCACATTTAACTTTTATTTAATTTAAAAAATGTTGTTTGTGCATTTAATTGAATTCCAATTTCCATAAAAATAGAGCTTGAATAAAAAAATTAATAAATAGGAAACATCATTCAGCATTATTTAACATAAAAAAAGTAAGACAAGAATTTGAATAGATGTATGTTAAGATATATAACTATATAGATAGTGTATATCCTCCTGGTTAGCAAAAAAGTATTTAGTGTAAAGACTGTAATTAATTCAATGTGTTTTAACAGTTAACAACTGAGAGTCAACCTCTCTAAGAGAATAATCAAAAAGTAGAAATGCAAAACAAGATTAAATAATTTAAAATCAAGGTTTCCTCCTTGCTGGTTAAAATCAGTGATTCAATTTCCTTTGATTCAAATCAATCCATCCGGCTCTGTGGCTTTAAGACTTTATGTTGGGGATGGGGAGAACAGAGACACTGCTGTTGCTGCCTCTTATCCACAAACTCAATTGGGACAAAAACAAACACTAGTTTATGTTGTGTGGTTGCTTTTCGTCACCAATTCCAGAAACAAGCTTCTGAGCTGACTTCCACTTAAAATTTTGGGTGTCATGACTGACTAGTACGTATGAAAAACACTGTCCTTCCACCTTAGTTTCCCCATGTACAATAAATGGCACTGAACAGCAGTTACTCCCCAATGTGCACTTCACAAGTCAAGGACATACAAAAGTCCAACGTGCACTCTATAAATAATGTTATACTAGAAAACTGGAGGGAGAATTTAGCAAGTAGAGGGCCCAGTGAACAAAACCAAGGGCAGGCCAGTTTTCATTTCCAGTGTTGAGCAGAACTGCCTGGTCAGCAGAGAAACACAGGCGTCTCAAGGGCAGATCAGCAGTTACAGGAAGCAATTACATTTCACTTGTCCACAGTAGATCTTATTTTGTCCCGAACTGCTGCACAAAAAGAGATTTTCTAACTTATTTCACTCAGCCACCAAACAACAAGGAAGGAAAAGGAAAAGCAATCAAAGAAGTGATGATTCCAAGGGCCTCACAAATTACTTTCACAGCTCTGTCTGCCTAACAAGCAAGGGATCAAGGCTGTTATATTACCATTACTAGTCAAGTGGTCTATTTTCCTTGTTTGCTCAAATAAGAATGTAAATGTTCTGACAACTTTTCAGCAACTCAAATAATAAGAATATAAGTGTCATTTAAACTCTTCTGGACAATCGCCTACATGCTATTGCAAAGTTGTTTCTCTCTAAGTTTTCTTGACATTATTATAAGGAATATATATTCAAATAGATTGAGTTCACTGAAAAATACATACACCCCCTGCCCACACACACACTTGCCTTACACCTCACGGTGGAATCTTAAATTTATTTCACATTTTAAGTATCAAATCAACATGTGGCAAACGTGTACCAAGCAGTATGTTTTTTGTCTTTTCTGCCACATGAGACTGTTCTTCAGTTTGTCTCCTTCAGCTCCTTTAAAGGAAACTTAATGTTTTCATCTAATGTTTTCCTATAGTATCTCAGTAGTGGCATAATGAAAAAAGTCTCTGATTACCAATACTTTAAAAATTGGTCAAACTGAAGTCAATTACACTAAATCTTAGTTTGGAATAAATTAAAGAACATAGTATCAGAGGGGTAGCCGTGTTAGTCTGGATCTGTAAAAGCAGCAGAGAATCCTGTGGCACCTTATAGACTAACAGACGTCTGTTGGTCTATAAGGTGCCACAGGATTCTCTGCTGCTTTTAAAGAGCATAATTCAACTACTATTATATCTCTGTACTGCAGATCTCAACACTTTCTATGAGATAATAGATGTAGTATACCAATAACTTTCTGTAAAACTGCAGTCACTTTTCAGACTTTCAACTATGTAAAAAACAGCACACCTTTTGAACTTGAAGTCACCAATAGTGATTAATCTATTCAGTTTACAAATAAAAAATTCTTTTCTCACTACCAGCCCTAGATAGTCAATCTTGTATTTGAAAATCAAGTTTGTTCTTTTGGGCTCATCCAACAGTTTTATTTGTAAGGGGGGCAGAAAAAAAATCAGTTCCCTCTCATATGGTGGTACTAGCTCTCCAATGTTAATAAGAGTAGGTAGCTGTACAAGCTTAATTTATTCAAGTAAGCATATGACTTAATAGACCTAAGCAGAAGGCTAATTGATTACAATAGTACGAATTTCACTCAGAGTAGAATCATACCAATCTGTTATCTTTAAGCAGATACAGTACTGTAAAAGTAGAAGGAAAAACTGTATAACCCTTGAGAAAAAGCTCCTATTTTCAGATTTGCAGCTAAATATTGAAGCTTTGTTTTTGATTAATACTTTACTTCCAGGAATCTGTCTCCATTTTCGATTCTGTGCTTTCTTGACTCGGTTAGAGATTTTAAAACATTTAAATTTCCATTCTCTCCCCCAACCTCATCGTAGTGGATTTCAATTCGGAAGTTACCTATATTAACAAGTATCATACTTGTCTCTTATCCTTGCACTTTTCCTCTGAAGATGTCAGAGAGCTTTAAAAAGGAAGTCAAAGCACAGCTAAACCCATTTAATATATGGGAAAACAGGTACAAAGAAACAAACTGATTTGTGCAAGGCCACACAGCAGGCAAGTAGGAGAACTGGGAACAGGGGAACAGAATCAATGTCTTGCAACTCCCAGGCCAGCTTCCCATTCTACTGGATCACAAGAAAATCTTTTAACGTAATTACACCTTGCATAAAACAAGTCCGTGTGGTTTGAAGCATTTTATTAATGGCTGTTACTTTATGCCAAGAGTCATACTGCTTTCATAAGTTATCTTAAAGGGTATTTTGGTGCCAAACTAGGATGCCATTTCATTTGTGTCAGGGACTGGGTTACAAACAGGGGCAGAAGAGGTTACAGGCCGCCTCTTTCGAGCATTACACGTCTGCCTTTCTGAATGTGATGGAAGGACCAGAATAATCAAAAAGTAGTTGTAAGAGGAAAGAAAAAAAACCCGCTCGCAAGCGTGCACTCGGGTGCCTTTAAACCCACGCCAGGGGGCTGCAGCCTCCGGCTCCCTGTGGGGCATGCTCGGGAAGGCAAAGCGGCAGGGAGCACTAGTGAAAACGCCGTTAGCTCAGTTCACCAGGGCCCACCCGCCCTGGCAGCGCTCTCCAGCTCCGGGCGCGATCAGCTGGTGGCACAGCGCGGCGGCCGAGCTGGCTCTTACCAGACAGACACCCCCTACCCCACCCCACCCGGGGCCGCCGCTCTGCTCCCGGCTCCGCCGGCGCCACGGGGCCAGTTAACGGACCGTCTCAACGGCCACCGCGGAGGGTCAGCGCTGCTGGCTCCGCACCAGCACGCTCGCCTCACCCAACGCGCGCGACGCCCCGAGCGGGCCCAGCACAGCTGGCTCGGGGACCCGCACAGAAACACCCGGCGGGGGGAGGGGAGACTGCGGGGCCTGCAGCCCGAGCACGTTATCAGGCGGGAGGAGGGGGGGAGAGCGTACGAGGAGGGGCTCCGGGGCGAAAGAAGCCGCACACAGCCCCAGTGGGGCGCTGACCGACCCCCACAAGTTCCGTGACACTCCTGCGGAGCCCCCGCCCTACCTGCTGCATCCCTCACGGCCCGGGCACGGTGCGGGTCCCGCTCACCCATTCACTAAGTAGCGGCGTCAGCCCAGGCCTGGACCACAGACCCGATCCCTTCACTGTCCTCCTCCCGGACCCTACTCGGACTCCCATTGGCCTGGGCCGGCCAGGGGGCAGACGTTCCAGAGGAGGCGGGGCTTCCCGTAACGAGCTTCCCGGATGCCAGAATTCTAGGGTTGTGGGGCCATTACAAGCGGGGTGGGAGGGAACCAGGGCAGTTCCATTATGCTTGTAAGGCGCTCCCCCCCCCCCCCGCGTCTGCGGGTGTTTGGAATATTCTGCCGGGCCCTTAAGGGTGGGGGGATGGTAGGCTTTTACTCCTCTTGCAGGATCGGGCAGCGAAAGGTGCCATTCCCTGTTGCACCTGAGAGGTCTTGGAGGGGATTAGAACGTTCTAATCCCCGGGGATGAGTATGGAATGTTCTATCCCACCTGCAATTCAGGAGTCTCTCTCTGCCTTGTCAGTGCGGGTCCATAGGACCTGTAGCTGCGGAGTCAGAGGCGCTTGTATCGGGTTCCAGCGGGGGTGGGGGGTTGGATTATTCTGAGCCTGCCAGCAGACCTCTGCGTGTAGGGCGGGACAGTTGTTGAACCGTGCTAAACCTCCTGTAGCCAGGGAGGGGGTTTCAGAGTTTTCTAATCCACTTTCAACCGCAGAGAGTGGGAGAAAGGGTCTTTGGAACGTTCCGCTTGCAATCAGGGATGTCCTGTCACACACTATATAGCTGCTTTGCAATCAGCTGGTGAGACTGCAGCTTGCCTGGATAGCAGGCTGGAGTTAATCTAGCTAGCACAGGCCAACTCATGAGTACAAGCAACCCCATGAAGGCCTCTGGTGGGGTAACCAGACAGCAAATGTGAAAAAGCGGGATGGGGGTGGGGGGCAATAGGAGCCTATATAAGAACCACACACCCCCAAATCAGACCTGTCCCTGTAAAATCAGGACATCTGGTCACCCTGGGTGCATACCTGAACTGCTAGTCCATGCCATCGCCACCCAGGCTGCTCTGTATCCACAAGAACAATAAGGAGGCCGGTGACATGTTAAAGACTAACAGATTTATTTGGGCATGAGCTTTCATGGGTAAAAAACCCTACTTCTTCAGGTGCATGGAATGAATATTACAGATATAAATATACAGACACATGAAGAGAACGGAGTTACCTTACAAGTGGAGAACCAGTGTTGACAGGAGCAATTCAGTCAGGGTGGATGTGGTCATAGGTGCCAACTTCTGCTGGTGCCAGGGGATGCTTGAACCCCTCTGCCCTGGGCCCCACTCTGACTCTGACTCCACCCCTACCCCCCTCCCTGCCCCTATTCCAACCCCTTCCCCAAATCTCCACCCCAGCCCTACCTTTTCCCTACCTCCTCCCCTGAGTGTGCCATGTTCCCGCTCCTCTCCCCTTGCTCCCGGAGTTTGTTATGCCATGAAACAGTTGTTTTGCAGAGGCAAGCACTGGGAGGTAGGCAGAGAAGCAGGGATGCAGTGTGCCCAGGGGAGGCGGCTGAGGTGAGGTAGGGAGAGGAACTTGGCTGCCAGTGGGTGCAGAGCACCCACTCATTTTTCCCCGTGGGTGCTCCAGCCCCAGAGCACCCACAGAGTCAGTGCTTATGGATGTGGTCCACTCTCAGTAATTGATGAGGTGGTGTCAATACCAAGACAGGGAAAATTGCTTTTGTAGTGAGCCATCCATTCCCAGTCCCTATTCAAGCCCAAATTAATGGGGTTAAATTTGCAAATGAATTGTAGCTCTGCAGTTTCTCCCCCCAAGAGTAGCTGTGCAGGGGAAGAGGAAGTCAAGTCCAGTCCCTCCCGAGCCTGGCAGATAGCAGCTGGAACGCAGTGAATGGTAGGACTCCCTGGCTGGGAGCCCTGTCCTTCCAATAGCTAGATTTTATGGGGGAGGTCTGATTTCATGGTCCGTGACATGTTTTTCACTGTCCTGAATTTGGTAGGGCCATAGCTATCGGCCAAGATGGTCAGGGATGCAACCCTATTCTCCAGATGTTTCTAAACCTCTAACTGCCGGAAGCTGGGACTGGATGACCAAGGATGGATCACCTGAAATTGCCCTATTTTCTTCATTCTCCCTGAAGCATCTGGCAGTAGCCACCGTCAGGCAGGATAGTGGGTTAGATAGACCCATTGGATCCAGCCATTCTTACACTGGTTATGCAAAAACCCAGCTTTTTGAAACTACATCCTGAGGAGAGGACCATTGTTTTCTGACTACCTGTTATGCAGTCTCAAGATCAAAGGTCCAAGCTGTATAAAGGAAAGATTCATGACTGTGCTAGTCCTGAGCTAAGGCCATCACCCATTTGTAACCACAGAAAAACCCCTTTGTGGGGTGTAAAGGACTGACTTCTACCAGAGGTCTTGTTGGAGTTTGGGTGTATGTTTTCTTAGTAAAGCTTTCACCTTAAAAATACATGTGTTTGCTTAGTGTATCTACACGATAGCCAGGATCGACACTCTGAGACTGACCTAGCAGTGATTGATTTAGTGCAGGGGTTGGCAACCTTTCAGAAGTGGTGTGCCGAGTCTTCATTTATTCATTTTAATTTAAGGTTTTGCATGCCAGTAATACATTTTAACCTTTTTAAAAGGTCTCTTTCTATAAGTATGTGATTTTATTAAGGTTTCAGAATGTTTAAGAAGCTTCATTTAAAATTAAATTAAAATGCAGAGTTCCCCGGACCAGTGGCCAGGACCCAGGCAGTGTGAGTGCCACTGAAAATCAGCTCATGTACCGCCTTCGTCACCCATGCCATAGGTTGCCTACCCCTGATTTAGTGCGTCTAGTGAACACCTGCCATATTGACAGCAGATCACTCTCCAGTTGACCGCTGTACTCTATGCCTGATGAGAAGAATAAGGTAAGTTGACAGGATAAATTCTCTTGTTGACCCCCTGCAGTGTGGCTCCTGCGATAACTCGACCTAAGGTACGTCAATTCCAGCTACATGAATATCATAGCTGGAGTTGTATAGCATAGGTCAACTTACCGTCATAGTGTAGACATCACCTAAGATACTGTGCTTTCTCTCCAGAGGCCATGAACAACTTTAATTGCCAGCAGTTACAAGTGACCATGCAACCCTTTCTGAGGCTGTCTGGCTTGCTGGGAATATCACAGCATTTGCAGAAAACTACAGCCTGGAAAAACCCTGGTCAGGAGAGAGAGAGGCACCCAAGAGGTGACAACTGAGGACAGGACCAGCTCCAGGTACCAGCCTGTGGCTTATAAGGGAATCCAGGCCTGCCAGCTGCACTGGGTTCCAGTCTAGGGACTCTATAACCAGCCCCCCAGATCTGCTCCTTAAGACTCCTTCCTACCATAGCCAGTCAGTAGGCTTCTTCTATAGTCTCTCTTAATTCACCCCTCTTTCAGGGGCAGGTTATCTTCTGGAATCCCCCAACAAATCCCCAACTGAAGGTATAAACTTAAACCAACTTCCGCCCTCCTCAGATTTGACTTGTCTTTCCTTTTAAGTTTGTCTTGCTCTCTTCCTCCACCGAATGCCTCCCAGGGCTCTCTTCCTGGAAATTCAAATCCTGCCTTTTTAATCAGGGCTCCTCACCACCAGCATCTGCTACACCGGGTCTCTCCTAGCCTCCTGCTTGGCTTCTCTACTTAGGAGACGATCCCAGGGCCAGCTCTTCATTTGGGCTTCCTCCTTGACTCTCCCAGTCTCTCCACTCTTTAGTCCCAGAGAGTCAGAGTTATTCACTCCCTCCCTGTGGCCCCTCTAACATCAATCAAAATGCCTCTTAGGCTTTATCATCACTACCTTCTGGGCTTCACTTCCTCCTGACTCAGAACAATCAGTCTGATACGAGGCTTTACTACCTCCAACCCAGTCCTTTCTTTATTGTGATTGCTGAGCTTTACCAGCTGGAACTCATCATTTATGGGGCTGGCCAATCTCCACATACAATCATATGGGTTAATTGGCCTCTCAGGTTGACATTAACCCTTTCAGAACCAGGATAAGGTATATACTTCATCACAGTCTCCAATAGTGGCCAGCACCTGTTACTTCAGAGGAAAGTATAAGAATCCTGCAGTGGGTAGATATGAAGGGAAGATTATTCCATGTTAGATCTCATCCTGATTTGTAACAGTTAAAGATAGGCTTAAACCCTGAAGCATGAGGTTTAACATCCCTTCCAAAATTTGTTAGTATCAACTAATAACTCTGGGTATTCATCTTCCCTATGTATATTTTCACGCCCTTTTTGAATCTTGCTAAATTCTTAGCTTCAATTATTTCCTGCAGCCATGACCTCCACAATCTACGGATTGTACGAAGAAGTATTTAATCACTCTTGAATTTGCCATTTTTAATTGGTGTTCAGATTATGCTTTCAGTGATAGCTATGCAACCACATTAGTTTAGGATTATGCCCTGAGAGATAGCTTGTGTAACCCCATTAACTATGTTTGTTTACACAGATGACACTTAAAGCATAATCTGAGACAGGGAGTATGCACAAGTGTAACTAAGGCTATAACTTGAGCTGTAGGCTCTCTAGTACTACTGATGTGTGAGAGGGAAAGAACTCACAGTTGTCACAGTAGTGTGCATTTAGGTGGGCAAGGATCTGGTATATACTTCTCATGTATTCTCTAGTTCTCCTTTGTGTTTCTCCTATTATATCTTTTTTTCTGCTTCTTTCTCCAGTTTCTCACTTCTTCTAGTGGGTCTCTGTCTTATCTATCTTATATAATTATATGTATCCCCCTCCATTCCTGTTGAATCTGAGCATCTCACAATCTTTAATGTAGTTAGCCCAACAATATAGCACCTCTAATATAGGAAAGTTCTATTACCCCCTTTTTACAGATGGGGAAATGAGGCCAAAAGAGGCTGAGTGACTTTCCCAAGGTCATACTGGAAGTTTTGTAATGGAACATGGAATTGAAGGCTGGTCTTCCGAGTTCTAAGCTGATGCCCTCATTTCCTTTGCACCTTCTCTTTCCCTTCCCTCTTTGTTCCTCTTATCTCTGGGTTTGATCAAAAGCCCACTGAAGTCAATGACAAGACTCATTGATTTCAGTGGGCTTTGGATCAGGTCCTCTGTGCTCCCATCCCTCCCACAACTGTCACTACCCTCTTGTTCAATGCTAGGGATTCCATTGTTGCCGGTTTCCTTTACTCTAACCTGTTCCTTGCTTCCTCCTCTCCTTCCCCTTGCTTTCCTGTTCTATATCCTATGTTTTATAATGCTTGGGTTCACTATGAGAACTGTCCTTATGTCTCTCACAGCATCCATCTATTCCAGCAATGTTGCCTCCTCTTCTACACTCTGCTTGATCCTGCATAAAAGTCATCCAACCTTGGCAAATATGTTTCCAGTGAAAGTATAGCAAAAACAATTTGCAGTTTATTTCCCACTTTAGCATGTCTTCTGCTTCCCGCTAACAAAGAATTTTAGAGATGTGCTACTGAAGACATCCTAAATAGCAGATTCTTGCTTCTAAGTAGAAAGAGAGTGAGAACCTCCTCTGCTGACTCTCTCATTCAGTAACCTGACAGCCACTAGCTACTGTGGTGGATTCTTCATCAGAGGCAATTTTTTAAATCAAGATTCTTTTTTAGAAAAGTATTCATTCTTTAGAAATTATTTTTGGGAAACTCTGGCCTGTGTCATACAGGAAGTCAGACTACATGATCACCATGGTCCCTTATGGCTTTGGAATCTGTGAAGCAACTTCTGATATGTTTCCAGAGTGGGGTGGAACAAAAAGTTCTCCTCCACCCTAACACTACATCAGACTGCAGTCATATGTTGCACGGGTGTCTCCTGGCTCCCCTAATAAACAAGAATTGTTGAACTTCACAGGCAATTTAAGGACTCTACAGTAAATTGTTTCCATGTGTCACTGGGTTTGCTCACCGTAAATGTGCCTCCCCTGATCGCTCTGGGGATTAGCTGATTGCAGGGCTGACACCTTTCTGCCTCCCGTTACACACCTTGTCTTCTCTTGCTGGCTCTTAGCCTGGCAAGACGCTCTGTGTTTGTGGTTTAGCCCTACGACCAAGTTACATGCACCCTCTCCTTCTGGGGCATCAAAGTCCCTTCTTACAAACAGGCTCAGGCAGTCTTCCCGTTCACTGCCCAGACGGTGCCACTTGCCCAGTGGCTGGTAGGGGAATCCAGCCCTACTCTCTACTCTGGGTTCCAGTTCAGGGACCCTCTAATCAGCACCCAAAGTTTGTTCCATTCTGGACCTTCCTGCTTCCTCCTTGAGCCTTTCCTAATCTCCTGGCCGCCGCTTCTCTGTGTTTACCAGCCCCCAGACCAACAATTAAAAAATAATCAATTTTTTGTTATTTAAATCAATTTTTATTTAAATCAGATTTTTCCTCAAAAAGCATTTTATCAAAAAAAAATCTGAACTAAAGATAGTTAAAACTAAGATACATTATAGCTCAAAGATATCTCGTCATGGAATATGGATTATAAATTCTAATTCTATAGTATATTCATGTAATATTTAAGAAAAGTTTTGTAAATGAGTTCCAGTAGTTCATGGATTAGGGACCCAATCTCATGGGGTTCCAAGAGCTTCTGTATAGGTTTATTTAATCTTTCTATCTTCCCAATGGGACTCAGTGCTCAGTCTAGAAGATGCTACCAGAGATGCTTAGTTTTGCAGTTCTCAAACTGTGGCATTGTGTCTCCAGAGATAACATGCTTGTTAACAGCAAAAATGTTTTTAAATCAATACACAAGTGAGAAATAACAGACCTCAACCCTACTGTCCGTCTGCAAATTTGTGTACAGAGTCAATCCCTTACTTCTCTCTAAAAGTGCAAAGTTTCAAAAAGTTCAATGAATAAAAGACTGTTGAGGGGCTGAATAGATCTGGACAAGGAGAAGAAGTCTGGAGATAAATGTGAGAAGGAAGGGACAGGCAGTAGAAACAAAAGTGAAACTGTTTGAGCAGCATATTCCAGAAGTCTTTCTTAGTGTAGCCTTCATCGAATTGAAATCTACCATACCATTTTCTCACTAGAAGGGAAAACCTATAATGGCAGCAGGCTGTAAAAGAGCCCCAGTTTGGGAATAAGAACCGTTCAAAAAAATATATGTTTGCTGACGATGTATTAAAGAAAGTCACACCCATGAACTGGTGGAAATCACTTAAGCACTTGGATTCAGAGACTGTTGAAGTGATAATCTCACTTTTAACAGCTTCTTCTGCTGGGGTAGAAAGAATATTTTCTTCCTTTGAAGTAATTCATTCCAAATTGAAAAGTCATTTGGGATCCAAAAAAGCAAGAAAGCTTGTTCTTCTTTTCCAGATTATGAACAAACAGGAAAATGAAGGTGAAGATGACAAGTTAACTGCAGAAGCCAATATTTTAAAAGTTTCTCATGTTGATGTGGCTGACATAGTCAATTTAATTTTTGTTTTTTTAAACTATTTCATTTAACTAACATTTAAAACAGTTCTAACAAAAATAAACCTGATTTTAAAAACTTGAATGTTTAACTAAAATCAAATGCTTGTTTTGTTAAAATATTATATATTTGCTGTTGAAGAAAAAAATCCAGAATATATAAACATCATTGTTTTAGTTAAATAAAACAATTTAAATGTCTGTCTGGTGATGTTCTCCTCCTAATACTGAATGGCAAGAAAATCCTCCAAATATTAATGATTAACCTGTTGATTTGGAGATAGTTCACCTCCCAATGACTTCATAAATACTGCTTCAATTACCTTTGGTAAATGAAATATCAGAAAATCAATGATTGTTTGCTTATAACTGTAAAACTACTGTAATCTGAAAAGTTTTCAAAACAAATCACTTAAAAATGTATAGCATGTACCATCTAAAACTGAAACTTACATCTGTCTCCAGGTTGTGAGGAATATATATTAAAGTTATAACAACCAACAAGAATACACGTTTTATGTAGAAATCCATAATTCAATTGAGTTTTCTTGACTAGTGATTTAAATCAAATCCAGGTCCAAAACACCTTCCTCCCAGAGAGTAACTATAGGCTACTTTGGCTCTGTAGCCCCCAGACATTCTATTCTATTCTAGTCCCGTCCCGTCCCGTCCCGTCCCGTCCCGTCCTCCTAGGGAATGACTACAGACTACTTCCCTACAGTACCCTGACCTCCTGTCCTTATAAACCCAGTTTACTTCATTCTTCCTCAGCTGGGCTCCCTCATTATTCAGTGCAGAGATTACTTAAACCATTTGATTTCACTCAGCTGTGGTCTGTCTGGTTAATTGGCCCCCTTCTTAGTTTATGTTAACCCCTTCAGGGCAAGTCTGGGGGTGAATATCCCATCACACCATGTACTTGTATTAGTTACTCAGAAGAATAGAACAACTTCTTCATGATTAAGACTAATTTTTCTGTCTTCACATGAATTTTCATTAACATGGTTGTAATGGAGCTGCCCTATCACTGTGCACTGCTTACTGGCTGTGGTAGCTCCCGGAACCCTTGGCTGTGTTACCTTTTCTGAAGATTTTCCATGGGGCTGGAGTAGGGATGATGTGTCCCTTCCAGTTCACAATCTCCCCAATCATTGTGTGGGCTTTGGATGTGTGGAAAGGTACCTGTAGGGTCTGTGTGGGCAGTGGTGGTGTGAAAGTGGCTGAACCTCACTTCCATGTGGAAAGAGGAATATCTGTACACGGAGGGTCTTCACCATTCACTGCTCAGGGCAGTGGTACAATCCTGCCATGTGATTATCAAGACAGTAATATTGACTGAGGGCTGCTTTTTATTTTACATATACTGAATACTCAGGAGAAATGCATAATTTGAAATCCATGTTGCAAATGAAAGTAAAAGAAATAAGATGTGGCTACTTGTCTCAAATGAGTAACCTCAGCCCAATGTGGTAGAGATTCATTCTTTCATGGGTAAATTGCATAACTTTTGTGCAATAATAATGCATCCTACAATGTAAGTAAATTTTGTTTTCATTCATCTGAAACATGTTTTTTTAGTATTTCAGGACAGTTGCTAATGTTAGTGTAAGTTCCAGTCCTGTACCAGCATCTTCCCTAGTAATAATTGCTTCATTTTGAATCTTATTAGTGAAAATGAAACTTACACCTATGGTTATAGATTCTGGGCCAAATTCTGTTGGTATAAATGGTGCAATTCAGTAGAGTTGCATCAGCTAACACCTTGGACCACAATCTCAAACTGGAATATAAATAATTTATCTGGACTGTGGCCTTTTAAAATATACAGACTGTACTTTCTGTAACACAAAGCAGTTGTCTGTCCTTGCAAGATTACAAAACCCATTTACTGATGCAAACAGGTTAAACAAGGTAAAACCATTTTGAGATTCCATTTCATAAGAGTCAGGACCATAGGGGGTCCCAATTTAGGAAAACATTTAAGTATGTTGTAAAACACCTTTCTGGAATAGGGATACTTTCCTGAATTATTGCCTTACACAGTTTCTTTCCATACTGTTTGTTATAAGTCTCCATAAATACTGATGTGCTGACAGGATATAATTAATCATTGAACAGTTTTAAAAGTCTCAGATTTATTCAAAAGAAAGGGCCCAGACATGGCCACCTTCCTTAACATTTCCATCAATAATCTTCTTGTAATCAGTACTTTAATCTACTGTCTAGTAGGTGTTATGCCATATGAAATACCTTAGTATAGAATAAATATGAAATTAAAGAATTGGAGTTGGCTTACATTTGGTAAAGACAATATATATGTTGTAAAGAAAGATCCTGACTAGCAAGTAAAAGAAAGGCTTTGAAAATAAATTATAAAGCCAGAAGGAATGGAATAGGGAGGATGTCTGGTTCAAAAATAATTAATAAGATAAGGGAAAGTTTCTGAAAAGAAGGCCTCTGACTGATGAGGGTGAATGCAGACGGTTTTAAATAAGACAAAAAGAATCTGTCTGAAAAGATGCAAATATGGACTATTCTCACCCCACCTACCAGTGTTATCTTAAAAGTAAAGCCTATGTAAACTCAGGTGCAATGAAATAGCTGTTCAGCAGCAAAGAGAGGAAGAGATTGGGAGAAAAGACCTTGGAAGAGGAGGTTGTAAATCTTAACTGGATTAAAGTTAAAAATTAGAGTAAACTGTCCCAAATGAGTTGTTAGCTAAAGAGGTAATTAGCTATAACATTATTTGTTTGTTGAAGGGTGTAAAGAGAGTTAGGAATTTGAGACTTATTTATCAGACCCCTATGTGATCATGCTGGAGCACATGGGGGATGAGACGGTTTTCCCTAGGTGTGGCCTATTTGTAATTATTATTGATCATATGCTTATGAATATCTTGTTACTGTGTTGGGAGTAGTGACTGCTTATGTTGAAGCTGTTAGGCATGTTTAGAGCAATTGTATAAAATACCATTGGCCTTTGAACTTAAAGCCAATTTATGATTAAATTGATGTCTGGTCTCCCATATTAATAATTTTTAATAATTCCAACACTGAGTGTGCTCAGATACATTGAATATATAAGCCAATATAAACTTTCAGGTATAACTTCGAGTAACTGGAGGGGGTGAAGAAAGGAAACATTTAGGTTGAGCAGAATCTTGGGAAAAATTTGCTAAGAATGGATGGGATTGTCTTTCCCACTCTGTCCCTGTGACCTCTCTGTGTGGGAGGAGTGCTGTCAACCCCAAGCATTTAAAAATAAATAAATTATTAAATAGATGTTGGGATCATTTTATTTGTCTTCTGGTCTGAGCCTTAAGGGAGTATATGGCTCACATTTTAGAGGTCTTCTCCACAACCAGAAAGGTTAGAAAACTTTAAAAAAGAAGAAAGTGGAAAGTCTCACCATATCAAATTAATGCAAAAGCTCAGGCTTTAAGAAAAACATCAAATATGCTGAGATGCACATTTTCCCACCTACCCAGCTCTCCAGTGTTGGGGCAGGAAATAGAGCAAGGGCTGGTGCTGTCAGAGATCAGAGCCAATTGGAGGCATAGGGCATACATGAAGATGACTCTGGCCTCTTACAGATCTCAGAACTTCATAGCTATTGCACAGGTTGTGCAAACCCAGCCCGCAGTGGAATGACAGAGGAGGAACTCTGCAACAGGATTCTTGAGGCATTTCCTCCTACAGAGTTCCCTCAGGGAGTGTTTTCCACTCAAGCAAATGATCCAGTCCTATGAGATCTTGTTCACCATAGAATAGTCTCTGAAGGGAAATAATGGAAGCCACATTGTTTGAGTTTTTTAAAAACATCTTGTAAGGATAAGGAAAGGATAGACTCAATGATCTAAAACAGGGCTTCTCAAACAGGGGTCACCGCTTGTGTAGGGAAAGCCCCTGGTGGGCCAGGCCAGTGTGTTTACCTGCCCTGTCCGCAGGTCTGGCTGATCGCAGCTCCCACTGGCCACGGATCGCCGCTCCGGGCCAACAGGAGGTGCTGGAAGTGGCGTGGTCCGAGGGACGTATTGGCTGCCGCTTCCAGCAGCCCCTATTGGCCTGCAGCAGCAAACCATGGCCAGTGGGAGCCACGATCGGCCAGACCTGCGGACAGGGCAGGTAAACACACCGGCCCGGCCCACCTGGGGCTTTCCCTACACAAGCAGCGGCACCTGTTTGAGAAACCCTGACCTAAAAGGTTTTTTCCATCTCTAATTTCTATAATTATGTTAGTCTTGACTTGCTCATAACCTGTAATAGCAAGGCACCCGCCTCTCACATGCACCCCTTCTGGTTAGGTGTGTCTGCAGTCTAAATAGTCCGAGCCCTGGTATCAGGCTGTACCCCCCAGGGCTTCCTCCCTGGAGGCAATGGTTTCACCCTCTTAGTTCCTTCTGTCCTCATCTGGCCCACTAAGTAGTTCAGTTTCCTGTGGCCCCAGTCTTCGCCAAAGCTTCACCCTTACCTCAGGGCTCATCTAAGTTCAGGCTAAGCAGCCAGCCAGGAACTCTGCCTCACCACCTCAGTCTCTGCCAGCACTAAGCTGTCTGTGGTGCTGCAGTTCCCTTTGGCCAGCCAAGAGATCATCTGCATTCCTCTGGTTCCAGCAAGGAAGTGACGATCTCTGGCGCCCCTGGACCCTGACTGACTGCTGCTTGGAGGACTCTTCTACTGCTCCTTTCTTGGAACAGGTATGGCAGGACACGGAGGCCTCCAGCAAGGGGCTTCTGGGCCAGTACACTGTGTCACACCACCACATAGCACTTCCTCTGAATTCACACATGGTTGTGACACCTGTTATCTTTTATACTGCAGCATGTTATGTTGTACAAGGCTGCATTAAGCAGAAGCTATTGCTCCACTAGGAAACATGGGCTGCCAGATAACACAACTTGTCACTTCCCCTACTGTGTGGTCAAGGCTTCTTAAAAAGCACTATATATATGAAGCTCATAGTTCACAGGTTTAAACATATGGTGAGAAAAACTGCTACTATCAAATTTCCAACAAACCCTTCTGATGATATGTCTCTTTGTATTAACCGTAGGTGCACATAAACCAACAGATAATTTCCAGGAAGAGAGATACTGTACAATGTAGTTATTGTTATATAATTACCTACTTCATATTGAGAGAGGTTAAAAAAAGTCTCGCCTGCATTGTGCCTAAGGTTGCTGCATCTGAGCCTTTAAAAAAATGAAGGTCCAACCTTGACACTACA
The DNA here is from genome assembly GCF_003597395.2 of Chelonoidis abingdonii. Lineage (NCBI taxonomy): Eukaryota > Metazoa > Chordata > Testudines > Testudinidae > Chelonoidis > Chelonoidis abingdonii. The sequence goes on from NC_133774.1 coordinate 36,747,662, forward strand.
AACAAAGACTGTGGGATTTTCAAGGGAGCAGAATCATCATCCCTAAAACTGAAACTAAGTTGCTTGCACCTACACAGCTGGTTAATTCCCATCAGTAGATAGTCATGAGAAGAGGAGCAGACATAGTCCACTGCTGCCCTTTTCTTCTTAACTTTTGGTTATGTTGGTCCATGCTGTTTAGATCAGATTAGATTGTTTAAAATTTTGTATTCAGTTCTGGGTACCAGAAAGATATCGACAAAGGGGACTAAATTCAGAAAACACCATTATTTCACAAGAGATGGCGAGAATAATTTAGGAGGAAAGATTAAGATAATTAAATATGTATACTTTGGCAACATGATGACCAAAATGGGTCTGACCATGGTGTGCTGATGTATCCCATAATGCTTTATGGGAATATGACATAACTGGTGTATGTTTATGCTACATGTGCCATGAAACTTAGCTCTGCAAAGGTTATGGTCTACTGAATCTGTTCATCCTATTTGTACACATATCATTTTGTACTTGAAGTTATGAATATTGGCTGTATACTTGCCTGATTTCTAAGTAAGCTTTGTAAGGCATGTGGTCAACTCCTTTAGAAAGGATTTTGCAAAGTTAAGTGCCCAATCAAGAAGCACTTAAGGAACAATGCATCTTGGAATGCTCCGATCCCTCATAAGAAGTCATCCTGGAGACATTCAAGATACCATGTGGGCAATGGCTTCTGCCTGTAAAAACTGTGAGTCATACATGGACATGTGACTTGCCCAGGTGACTCCATAACTCCATCTTGGAGCTGGACTTTGCACAGGAGAGAGGAGGGGGTCTCCACCCACAAGAGAAAGTCTATTTAAGCCTGTGGGAGACCTCTCCATTTTGTCTTCAGGTGGCTAAGGAGAAAGCCTCTCCACCCTAAGGATATCTAAAAGAAACTGGAACAAAGGACAAGAAGCACAGGGGGCGTGAGTGATTGCTGGACCAAGACTAAAAGGAGACTAGTCTGTAAACGGAAGCTTACTGGTGAGGTTTTTATCTGTACTCTGTTATATTACTGTATTAGATTTAGATTCACATGTTTTATTTTATTTTCCTTGGTAATTCATTTTGTTCTGTCTGTTACTACTTGGAACCACTTAAATCCTACTTTCTGTATTCAATAAAAACATTTTTTACTTATTAATTAACTCAGAGTATGTGTTAATACTGGGGGGGCGGGGACAAACAGCTGTGCATCTCTCTCTATCAGGTGAACACTTCATGAGTTTACCCTGTATAAGCTTTATACAGAGTATAACAAATTTATTTGGTTTAGACCCCACTGGGATTTGGGCATCTGAGTGTTAAAGATAAGAACACTGCTGTAAGCTGCTTTCAGTTAAGCCTACAGCTGTTAGGGGACATGGTTCAGACCTGGGTCTGGGTTTGCAGGAGGCTAGCGGGTCTGGCTCAAGCCAGGCAGGGCACTGAAGTCCTGAGCTGATGGGGCAGGAAAGCTGGGGCAGAAGTAGTCTTGGCACATCAGTTGGCAGGTCCCAAGGTGGTTTCTGTGATTAAAGCCGTCACACACGGTATACAAGTGTCTGGAAGACATAGGAGAGAACTTGTTCAGATGGCATACAGGAATCGTATAGACAGTGGCGTAACTAAATCAGATGAAACTGAGCAAAGGAGAAATTAAGCTGTATATTTTCCTGCAAGGAAAATGGTGGAAACTTCAGGACTTGAGTCATTGAAATCTAGAGGGACAAAGTTCTCAAGAACACATGAAATTATTCTGTACTGTCTGGGAGATGGAAGAGCTGATGAAGATTTTTTAAATATTTACATTTTGTATGTATGTACACAGGCTCCAGACAGTATTGGTGCCTTAATGTGCCAGGAGCTATACAAAGCTAGATGTAGGCATGATCTTTGCTCCAAAAGCCTCACTGTCTTCAGCGATCTGTCTTTTCCATCTCTGATTTCTATACTCCTAACCTCTGCTCCACCTCTGCTTTCCCCTTATTCAGTGGGTTTGTCTAAATGAATGCTTAGCTCCTGGTAAGCTGGAGTGTAACTGGACCTTTCATTAGCCTATTGTACACTAAAGTGTCAATAGGACCCTGCCACCACACACTAAAACTTCCCTAATGCACTATGATCTACTCTGCTTTTCAAAAGGCACATGGAAACTTTTAGTGCATGGCAACAGGGTCCACAAAGACACCTCAGCTAAGTACATGGCAAGTTAGTATGGAGTAGATTCATATCCTAGCTTGCCATGAACTAAGTGTTCATTTAGGCAACCTCCATGGCCCTCTTCCCTCCATTCCTTTCTTTCATCCTTAGTGGCGCTTTTGTCTGCTTCTCCTATTGCTATTTGCCTTTTTATGTCTCCTTTATTTCCTTCATATGCCAATATATTTTATATATATGTAAGCAGAGTCAGGATGAGCTGTACCCTGACATCTGGTGGTGAATTATGGGAAGTGTGGAAAGAATGTCCGGAATGTGAAATCTCAAATATTTGCATGGCACGCCTACCCCATCCCAGACTTGCCGAGCTGTGGACTGCTTTGTGGACAGAAATGACTCAACCTCAGTTGGTGGTACTTGCTAGACAAGGGACATGGGTTCCAAAACCCAAATGAGAGAGAGAGTGGGGACAGGTATTTGTGCCTGGTGGTGCAGGCTCCTTGTGGAGCTAGAAGCAACAGTTGCACCTCCTCCTCTCTCCAACTGTGGAATGTCAGAGCTTGATTTTTATTCCCTTAAGACTCTAGATACAGGTTGCAGCTGAACTTCACTTTGGGCTAATGGTGCACTAGCATTGGGCTCCCCTACTATGTGCTGAAATCACAAAATAGCTGAAATTACAAAGATCTGAAATACTGAGCTGGGAGCACTGAGTATTGTGCTAACTAGTGGGGAGCCTGAAGCTATACCGTGGAAGAGCAGCTGGTGGAGTGGAGCAGGTTTGTGGGATGGCTGGAGCGGACCATGGACAGCTGGTGGAGCGGAGTGGCTGCAGAGCGGAGTAGCTATGGGGCGTGTGGAGCAGCCCACAGAACGAGCGGAGCCGAGCAGTTTGCAGGGACAACTGAGCGCTCACGAGGCAGCTGGTGGAGCGGAGCAGTTGTGAGGACGGCCGGAGGAGCGTGAGCGGCTGGTAAGCGGAGCAGTTCGTGAGGAAGCGGAAGCAGAACCCACGGAGAGGCAGGGCAGTTGGCCCTGGACTACGTAAGGTGCCCCTTTCACCCAGGCTGGGGGAGGGACCTCTATAGATAGACTCGAATTCTGGGGTGGCAATTGGCCAGAGACTTTTGGGTTTTGGACTTTGGAGTGATTGGACTTAAGACCCTAAAGAGAAAAAGGACATTGCCAAATGTACTGGGGGTGGTTATGGTTTGTGTATAACTCTGTTTGTGGTGTTTCTCCAATGGGATGCTGCATCGATCCTTCCTTTATTAAAAAGAATTCGCTACACTCAGACTCCGTGCTTGCGAGAGGGGAAGTATTGCCTCCTAGAGGTGCCCAGGAGGGTGTGGTATGTAAGTGTCCCAGGTCACTGGGTGGGGGCTCAAGCCGGTTATGCATGGTGTTATTGAAACGGAAGCCCTGGATACTGAACCTAGCCCTTGTTGCTGCCAACTCAGAGGGGCAGAAGGGTTACATATAGATATTACGTATTTTCATCTGGTGGACCAGATCAAATCTAAAGCCTGCACTTTTAAAAAAGTGTAGTTATTGTTAGAAAAGTGACTTGACAAGAACAACATTATAGGGTTCCATATTTAACTTTAGTTTAGATCCTTTTTACTCAGTTTATTTGTCCAAACAGGACTTTTCAGCCAGTTTTGCAAGCTCAGCTTGAAATCTGAGAATCAAGCTAAATTCTCTCTCTATTACATAATCTGCAGTAATAAGCATTCTGCAATCAGAATTTAGCAAACAAACATTGGTGTTGATCATGCATAAAGCAGAATAAAATCCAACCCACTCTTTCAGGGCTGAATTGCCAGCAGCAGGGAAAACTTTGTTTGACAGTAGACAGATATGACTCAGACACGCTAGTACCACATACTGTGCAAGAAGGTTTCAATTTTCTGCTTACTAATCCACTTCTGAAATTTTCACTGTTGGTTTAAGACTGTCAGATAAATTTCATCCTTGGATGAATAAGTATGATCAAACTAAAATCTCCCAAGACTCAGTTTTGTATTGAGTATACCAAGGGAACCTTATCCCTAGCGGTAGTGTTATTGTAGCATGCCTCTCTCAGTCAGGATCAGGGTCTCATTGTACTAGTTCAGGGGTCGGCAACCTTTCAGAAGCGGTGTGCTGAGTCTTCATTATTCACTCTAATTTAAGGTTTTGCGTGCCAGCAATACATTTTAACGTTTTTAGAAGGTCTCTTTCTATAACATATAACTAAACTATAGTTGTATGTAAAGTAAATAAAGTTTTTTTAAAATGTTTAAGAAGCTTCATTTAAAATTGAATTAAAATGCAGAGCCCCCCAGACTGGTGGCCAGGACCCGGGCAGTCTGAGTGCAACTGAAAATCAGCTCGCATGGTGCCTTCGGCACCCGTGCCATAGGTTGCCTACCCCGTACTAGCTTCTGTACAAACATATAGGAACACAGTCCCTGTCCCAGAGTTTGCAGTCTAAAAAGATGAAAGACAAAGGGTGGATGAGACGACGGGACAGGAATACAACATACAGATCAGATGGTTAGGGCAATGTAAACGGATCCGCTCACAGCAGGCGCACCTCCTTGTGGCTAGGTCTGGGAATTAGCTTTTCGATTTTGTAGTTATCATAATAGCCAAACTAGTAATAACCATACTAGCACTAAATTAGATTTGGTATGTGTGCCCAGCAGTGGTCCTTTTGTTGGATTCAATCTCAGGAAATTCAATCCTATGGAAATTTTAAAAAAGGGTATCTCAGCATGTAGAAGTGATTTAATCAATGAAATTATATTTCTAATATGAGAATTAGTACCGACGGGGATTCTTTAGCATTAACTTGGATCCCAGTGCATATCAGGGAATGAAATAGCGGACAAAGCAGCAAAAAAATCCTGTAAGAAATTGAAGGATTGACATAGAAATACCCTTGAGTAAACAGGAATTCAAAAGTCTACTGCAGAAAAATTTAAAAGAGGAACGGCAAAAAAATTTGGACTTAGGGAAAAAATAAGGAAAATTTTTTTGAATTGTGCCCTAGAATTGAGGATAATGCCATACTTCAGGACCTGGATAGTAAAAATTAATTGCCTTTGTTGAGAGTTCTAACTAGCCATTGTGGCTTAAACAAAAATCTTTTTCAAATAAACACAAAGATGGACTATGTGCACTCTGTAAGGCGAAAGAAACAATGGGCCACTTTTCAAGCATTTATAAGGGCTTTCCTAAAGAAAAAGAAATTTTCTGAGAAACTGAAACATCTTAAGGTAACAAGTTACATCATGTTATTTAGTAAAAGTATCAGGGAAATAGGGTAGTCCTAGAAAGGCATTGTTACATTACCTGAAGGACACTGGGCCGAGTGACACTATAAACTGCTAAGTAGTAAAGAATTACATTTGGTGGTGGCTATAGACTGTTCAATTAAATCTGCTTCACCACTTAAGAAAAAAAGGAAGAGAAAAAAGAGGAAGAGGCTGCAGGGAAGGAGCCTGCAGTCACTCTCTAAAGGGAAAGAGTTGTCAGGGACAAGGCAGAAGTCTGGTTTGGGGGAGTGTGTAGAGTGGTAAGCCCTGGGATCCTGCTTTGGACAAGAGTCTGGCGAGTGGCCGAGAGAAGTGGCTAGAGGGTAGGGTGACTAGATGTCCCATTTTTTAAAGGGACAGTTCCATATTTAAGTCCTCCTGCAGGTGTCCCAACTTTCTTAAAAATGGACAAATTATCTCATTTTCTGTCTCTCCCCCCATCAGTACTGATGGGTCCTGCTGTTGGCTGGATCCCTGCTCACCAGCTGCCTGCCCACCAGCAGTAGGCGGTGTGGGGGAAATCTAGTGGCTGATGATGGGGGTGGATGTGCGAGGCTGGTGGCAGAGTCCTTTACGTGCTTCCCCTCTCAACGTCCTTTTCCTGCTTTGCCCCTTCACCACCCTGCGCCCCACTGCTCCTCCGAGCCCTGCATGTGCCAAAGCCCTGCACAAGGCTGACACAAGGAAGCCTCTCTGCCCCTCAGTTAAGCTCTGGAGTGGTGGTGGGGAGGGAGCTATTTCCAGCCTGTTCCCACCCCAAACCTGCAGGCTCCACAGCAGCCCCCAGGGCAGGGGCTTAGCATCCTCTTAGCACGGGGCTGCTCCATTCTTTCAGCAAAGCCCCTGCCCAGGGGGTTGGTGTGGAGCCTGCAGGTAGGGCCGGCTCTAGGAACTGCAGGGCCCGATTTGAATAACCGGCGGTGGTCCGGATCTTCAGTGGCACAGGGCCCTTCCCTCGCTCTGGGTCTTCCATGGACCCCCTGCCGCTGAAATGCTGCTGAAGACCCGGAGCGAGTGAAGGACCCACCCGCTGCTGAAGTGCCACCGAAGACCTGGACTGCCGCTGGATGAGTAAAAAAAAATTAAAAAATTGAAGAGGCAGGGCCCTCTTAGGCGCAGGACCTGATTCCAAGGAATCGGCCTAAAGCCGGCCCTGCCTGCAGGTTCGGGGGACAGGTGTTGTAACAAATTCACTGCATGCAATTCGTAGTGCCTGGGCTTGTATTAAATATTTTTAAGTTCTGATTTTGATGACCCAAAAGCTTGGTAGCCATAATCTGTTCTGATTAAGGCTCTGTGTACCTTCAGTAAGGTTTGCTTAGCCACCCCTTAATTAGTCCCAGCAAGACTTCTAAGTAAATTTACAGTAAGAATTAATTTATCTTTAACAGTCTACATGATCTTTCCCAAGTGATTTATCAATATTGCCCCAGGAATTTAAGTCTTTAACTATATCTATTTGTTCTCCCTACAGATAGAGTTTATATTCCTTTGTAGCTTCCATTTTTGTAAAGATCAGTTCTTTGGTTCTAGCAATGGAAAACTTGAAACCCCATGCAATTCCCCAATCAGACATCTCTCATAATACTTTATTGGTTCTCTTCTGTCATTTTAGCATTCCTGCTTCTAACCAACAGAGCATGATCATGTGTGAATTGAGTGACGCCTACTCCAGCACATATTCATTTTGGGAGATCACTTATCATAATATTAAGTAAGGTTAGGCTGATAAAAATGGTTCACCACAGGGAAGTGTTAATATTATAGACAGCCAACATGATTTCCCCAACTCTGAAGTGCATGGCCTGTTACTCAAAAAGTCTCTAATCCACTCATTGTAAGGCTCAGCCACTCTCAGTCTGTGCCTGCAGAGTTGCCAGGAAACAAACACGTTCACACTGCCACACAGTAGCAACTTGTGCTCCCTTACACATGACCCCCTGGGGGCAAAGATCACAAGTAGTCCTGATTCAAGGAGTTTGTCAGACTGCAGCATCATGGTCCCCGATTGGCTCCCCACTCTGTGTAAACCCAAAGGCTTTCCAGGAAGTATCCAGAAAACAGTGTGGATTGCTAGCTAGTTGCCATGACCACCTGGCATTCTCTGTCCCTGAACTCCTGGTATTGACCTCATATCTGACTTGACCATGACCCCTGCTTGAAACCAGACCATCTACATGGACCCTGTACTTAGTATTGAATCTCAGTTTGATCTCTGATCTACCTCTGGCTCTGTCCTTTGGCCTTACTATTGACCCTGATACTGACTCTGAACTCTGGCAGTTGCTCCCACCTACCAAGCTCCTGCCACTAGTTCCACCTATCTTTGGCCAGAGTCCTGAAATGCATACATTCCTCCCCTTATCCCTAATGCACCTACTTTGTAAAACAAGCCTTCCCTCCAGAGCATGCCATATGCTTTTTTAATAGCTAGTAAGACAGTTATCATGAAACCTTGGTGCATCATACTTTTTTGTAGTTCAGTGTCTATTTTAACAATGATCAGTGGTTCATTTTCCTCTTCTAAAACCAGTCTTCACCTTGTCTATACTGCCATTGTTTCCAAATAGGCAACCAATCTTTCATTCACCATTTCCCTCATAATTTTATCCTGAGAAGACAAAAGAGCAATAGATTGATAAGCATACACTTGTGTGGGTCAATTTCCAGGTTTGCATATTCTGACACTTCCAGTATCACTCCTTTTTCCCCATATAGTATTATATAGTTCTGAAAGAACCCTCAAACTGCTTTCAGAGAGAGATTTAAAGGTTATGTTGCATATGTTATCTTTACCTGGGGATATCTTCTTTCTCCTATCAACAGCCTTTTCAAGTTCCTGCATGCTAAACCATTCATTCAGCATAGTATATTCATATTTACCCCACTTACATAAGAGTTTATATTGCTGCTCAAAGACTTGTCTTTTAACCTGAAAGAAAACAGCACCTTGCTTTACATCATTACTTGGCCTCCTCCTACTCTCACTTCCTGGCTTTATAATCCTATCCCTGCTCCTCCTCATTTGCAATTAGTGTTTACCAATCCCTGGCTCTCCTCCAGCTGCACCATGCAAGGTTAATTGGCCCCTTCTGGCCCACATTAATCTGCTCACAGCTTGTGTGAGGTGAAAACCCCATCCCAAGTGATCACAGACTAACACACCGTATAAGTGCCCTGCTTCTTTTTTTTCCTATTTATATATTTGTTTTATTTGTATTAGAGACTTTTATTTTTGTTTGTTTTGGGGGGTACTCAGGATTGAGGCAGGGGAGAAAGAGGTGAGAGAGAAACTGAGGGGAATGAAAACAAAGAGGCGGAAGAGAGTGTGGAGAAGCATCGTGTACAGGGAGATGGAGGTTGAGCCTCTGAAAGGCTGTTTTGGTAGCAGATGGGGTAGATGATGGAGACCAAACAATAGCAGAGTGACGGATGTGAAAAAATTCCAGAATCTAAGTTTCAGAGTTTCAGAGATGAGTTAATCATGATTTCCAGGGGCTGCAAAAGCTCCCCCTGGCTACACCTCCCAATCCATGTCTAACTGTCAGCCAGAATTTGCCCTAAATGGATCAAACAGCACACTGCTTGAATCATAATCGTATTATACAATTGTATTTGACTTTTAAGCTGATTTAGAGGGGAATTCATTCACCAGTGCCAGTCTGTGCAACAAGAAACATGAGTTTCCCTCTAAACTGTTCTTTTATGTGCTGTCCTCAGCAAGATGAATAAATGTTTCAGTAACAGACATATGTAAAGATTTACTGTCACTCCCTAATTGCTTGATGCATTACATACACTAAGACTGAAGCATAAAATATTTAGCAGTTTAGACCTTATCACTAACATGTTTCATTTACTGAAAATTTCTTATAAAGTCTGGAGGTTCTCTATTAAGTTCCTGTTCACTGAGTAGAGATGCTGCATACCACGTGTGTTTCAAAATATAAGAACGTTATTGTGATGTTGCGCTCCATAATGTTTTATGTAAATATGCTTATGAGTGTAAATATGATATAACTGGAATATGCTTTATGCAAAAGATCTCTTGTAAGGTATCTTTACAAAGCTTATAATCTACTGAGTGTGGTCATCCTATTTGTATGTATGTATGTATCACTTGTATCTGAAGCTAGAAATGCAAAGTACAACTCTGAGGTCCTACTATAATTATGTGAAGTCTGGGCCACTGTTGGTGGTTTAGAATCTTGATGGTGCTCATTGACTAGGAGAATTGGTTGCAAATGGCTCTGTTTACTTGCAAGCCTTCCTGTGTTCTTGTAAGATAGCCCAGGAAGAATGGTCTTAATCTTGGTGTTTTTTCATTTATAAGGGGAGGTGGGGATCCAGAGAGATAAAAGTTTGCTGCCTTGTGCCAAAGCTATAAAAGGGGGTGGAAGAGACCAAAGGGGGTCCCAGTCATGAGAAAGCCCCTGCTTTTCAGCTGAGATGCCTGCTGAAACTAACAGGGACTGTCCTAGGGAAAGGATTGGGCCCAGACTAGGAAGGAGTTTAGTCTGTGTAAGAAGCTTATTGGAATATCTGAGGGTGAGATTTACCTGTAAACAGTTTCTTAATGTATTAGGCTTAGACTTGAATGTTTTCATAGAATATCAGGGCTGGAAGGGACCTCAGGAAGTCATCTAGTCTAACCCCCCGCTCAAAGCAGGACCAATCCCCAGATAGATTTTTACCACAGATCTCTAAATTGGCCCCTCAAGGATTGAACTCACAATCCTAGGTTTAGCAGGCCAATGCTCAAACCACTGAGCTATTCCTTTTATTTTATTTTGCTTGGTAACTTACTTTGCTCTGTCTGTTATTACTTGAAACCACTTAAATTCTACTTTTTATACTTACTAAAATCACTTTTGTTTATTATTGAACTCAGAGTAAGTGATTAATATCTGGGGGAGCAAACAGCTGTGCATATCTCTCCATCAGTGTTATAGAGGGTGGACAATTCATGAGTAAATAACAAATTTATTTGGGGTTTGGATCCCACTGGGAGCTGGGTGTCTGGGTGCTAGAGATAGAAAACCTGCTGAGCAGTTTTTAGATAAAGTCTGCAGCTTTGGGGGTGTGGACCAGACCTGGGTCTGTGTTGCAGCAGATTAGCGTATCTGGCTCAACAAGACAGGGTTCTGAAGTCCCAAGCTGGTAGGGAAAATGGGCTCCAAGGTAATTCCAACTCCTCAGGTGACATCTCAAGGGGGTCTCTGTGACTGAACCCATCACAATTATTATATACTGGATGGCTTCTTTTAAATACCGTGGTTGGAAAATGTTAATCTACCTCCAGTCGCCAGAGGTGTCAGATGCTCACAGTTCTATTTACTTCACTAATAACCAATGATCATCTCTGAAAACTGGTCCATAACTACATGGGTCAATCTATCTGTGAGCTGCTGTTAATGGAATAGATTGAACCAATGTTTTTAGATCTACAATTAGATAATGTCCTTACACTGGCATTGGTCCTTTTCAAAATTAAGCATGCACAATTACACACACATTTACTGTGATTGTGCATGCAAAATGAGTAGTTGAGCTCCCAAATAGCCAATTATGCATCTCTGCATATGTTCATGGAATTACCCACTTAGCACATACAACAGTGGTAACTAGAGTCACACACTAGGCACAGAGTTTCACACCTCTAATTTTGAACAGCAGCCCTGAATAAATGGAAGATTGTCCTCCCGTTTTGAAAATCTAGCCAACCATGCTTTTCTCCCAGAAAGATCTCTAAATGTTTCAGAAACTACTGTACAGCCCTCATCCCGCAGTCTATACCCTAGTGGTTCCCAATCTGTTTATTTTGGAGCCCTCCCTACCCCTTGGGATGGAGTGGCAGATGGCTGCCCTCACGTTTCCTCTTTATGTCCTTACATAGTTGCTGCCACATCTCCTTTTTCCTCGTTTCTTCTCTGTTTTAGTCTTTTTTCCCCTCTTTGTATATTTCTTCTTTTCTTTCTGCTCTTTTATATTTTTTTGATGACTTGTCCTCTACTCTCTGGGTGTCAGCTGTTTCCATCCAAAGCTGAACTGAATGCTAAGGAGCAGAGCTCCAGTGGGTGAGCTGCTGCCTGAGCCTGCAGGCCTGTACATACGTGTCACCGCAGACAGATATATTGGGGCCTGAATAGGAGCAGAGAGGAAAGGTAAGTGGCTTTCAGTAAACCACTTCCCTTATTATCTGCAGATGTATCAGCACATTTCCAGTGTTTGTATGAGATGACGGGGGGAACTGGTATCTGGGTTCTTGCAATTTCCTTACCTCTCGTGCTGACATGTTCTCCCCTGTGCCTCATGCCTCTCCTGTACTAGTCGAGTGTTTTCCCTGCCTTGAGAATGCTGACTTGCACAACAGGAGGTTTGCTTACACGAAGACAGCAGGATTAAGTGTGATTCTATGATTTTGCACTCCATCGATTTCCACCATCTCTGGCCTGAATGTGGCAATTATTTAACAATGTACAGCCATGTACAGTCACTCAGCACCTGGCAGGACTGGGCCCTTAACACATAATGACTTGTGACCAGCATAAAAATACTCTGTGAATGTTAGAGATCAGAATGACATCCAATACACTTGTAGCTGCGACATTCAACTTTGCACAAAACGTCAGTTAAATGACTGTGTACCTTACACGGAAGCTTTTCTGGTATCTGTTTCATACTCTAATTTCTTAACATGCAGGTGTTTTTCCATGCGGTAAGTACTCTATCTACTCACCATTTTGAACATGATTGTTTTTTCTATGCTGGAAAATGTACTGATGAATCTATATAAGCATTTCCTAGAAGAGACGAGGTCTTATAAACTCAGCCAACAGAGAATATCACGCTGCCGTAATGAGCTATTTTAAACATTTGTTTTAATCAAAGTAACTGACAGGATGAAATTCAGCATCATGAAGATATCTAAACAAGAATGCAGCTGTGTCCTCAAGATACGCTGCCCTTTGGTGTTTTATAATTACTGCATCCTTATATAGTGTAAATACTTTTCTTTCTGTGTCTCTGCTGTATCTTTACAGATATCTGTGATTTACAGGGGTCATTGTGTAGCTGTTTGGGGCCATTTCAATACATTCAAAAATATCTGCATTCAAAAGTACAATTCTTTCAAAACTGCTACAGCATCTTCTGGTTCTTGATGCTGTTAGTGTTAAGGTAATAAATGAGAAGTTTTCTCTGCCAGGTAGGATCTAATGCTAGTAGGGGAAATCTTTCCTGACCCCAGCAATGATCAGCTTAGGCCATGAAATATGATATTCGATACTCTTTGATACCGCATGCCCATTTTTCAAAGGGACCACAACCCAGCCTCTAGTTTGCACACACATCATTTCCCTGAGCCATTTTTGCACATTATTAATTGTACACACAAATGTTAAAATTTATATATACAAAACAACTTTGAGCTTGATTTCTGCATACAAGTAGGATTTTCTCCTTGCAAATGGATCATTTGTGTGCACAAAAATTGCTTCCCTGAGTAACTGTACACACAGAGTTGACCATGTACAAATAGAAGCCTTATGAAAATTTAGCTCAGAAAGGCCTATGGTTTAATTAACATAGGGCTACATGTAGTTGCAGTCTGACAAAAGTAGGATGAAGAAATTTCACTTTAACAACAGACTTTTGGTTCTGGTTTCTTTAAAATCGAAAATTCTGTTGAATATAATATGGTTTTGCAGCTATTAAAAAGTGTGAGTTTTGAACAGCAGTGATGATAAGCCAGTGCCAATTCCTTTGTGAAAGGAATTTCAAGCAAAACGAGAATCTCGTGATCCAAAGACAGGATGCCACTACCTACCTCATTTGTTTACCTGCTGCTTGAATGGAAAGGAAACACTTGCAGCAGATCCACTTCCTTTGCCGATGCTAAAAAAAGAATAAGTTGATAACAGCAAAGCAATTTTCTGACAAGGGCCACATTTGTCGTGTTTAAAAAAGAAACAAGCCCCAAACAACCAGATTACTGTATGGTATGGTGCAATAGTTAGCTTTGCAATTTCTGTTTTAGCAGTTTTAACAATCTTTGGATGAAGCAGGACTTTTAGATCAATTCTGAAGCAAAAAAATCACTGTTCACTTTATTTTAAAACTGTAGTACATTTTCTGGAATATTTTCCTAAACATTTCTTAGATTGAAGCCCATTCTGTTTCTTCTTTTAAAACACCTGTGGCCTCAGTCAGCTTCCATTTACAGTCATAAAGTAACTACAAATGTGGGACCAACTCACTCTTGTGTGAAAAAAAACTTTGTTTATCCAATTGTTAATGAAATCTATTATTTTTATTAGGTGACTCTATGCCTTCTTGGAGTAACTCCTGCTTAGCCTACTTAGATAAATAAATGTGTTATGCCTATTCCTTCTTATTGAATTGCAAAGTGCTGAGAACACAGCCTGACACACATGAACATATAGACAACTCCACACAAGAGACAGGGAAAGAAGGAGCTACTGGTGCTCTCCTGGGTTAAGATTAGGCAGAGCGATCTTTTATAATAAGTTTGTACAGTGTCTGATACATGGGCACTTGCACTGGTGCTACTGTAAAACAAATACAATAACAAGTGGATACTAATGCATATCTGCCTTTGTAAAGCGCTTTGAGATCTGCAGATGAAAGTATGATATAAATGCTAAGTACGCCTAATGCTGGTAGGGGAAATCCTCCTGACCACAACAGTGATCAGATTATGCCATGGAGCATGAGATCTTATAATCTTATTATTTTAGCTTGTGCAGTGAAAGCTGTAAGTGTTATTATTAGTAACAGAATAGATCCTATCCTGCCCTCCTTAGATAATTGAGGGGTGAAAGAAGCAAGGAAGAATAGACATTTTAAACTGAGGCAAAATACATTTAAATAAAAAATTTGAATTTGCTAATTTTGTAAGTCTACAGTATTTATTTTTCTTTATAAACTCAAGGGTATAAAGCCAAATTATAAAGAAATTATTGGCTCTAGGCCTCTTAGAGTCTATTAAAAGTTCAATTTTAAGGACATTTTTTATTTTGCTAAGCCAGAGCACCGAACTAGGGGCTTGTGTTCACTATTAACTGTGACTAGCCATCTGGCAGCTATCAGTACATGTAGTTTCCCAAACTATAATTTCTTTTAATTGCTATGACAACGAGGGCCCCTCTGTGGGCATCTCTTGTTTTTTTAAAAAAATATTTCCAGTATGTCTTCCCCATACTTACCCCAAAATAAATAAGGCTGTTATTTCCAGCAAATGTGCAGGAATTCTCTTTCCCTTCACATTCAGCACATTTCCAAAGAATGCTGATGTCGGTTTCTGGCAGTAACAGAGTAAGATACCACTGGAATAATATTTCATCACAGTTTTCTTTGATGATTCCGCATATTGATGAGCCAATGGCTGTCTCTGACTTGATGCTATTGTTCAGAAACTACTGCCTTATCCATCTCTTATGACTCACTTTTGAGCCAGAATGTGCTCTTAAGGCACAGACGTGTTGGCGATGGTATAGAGCCACTCACAATACCTCCTGGAACAACTTGGTGCATAGAAGAACCCCCATTCCTATTATACTACCTATCAGGGCTATTTCTACATTAGCAAAAAGCATGTTAACCATGACCAGCAATCATGTTTTTTTTTCAAACACAGCTGTCCCTGTCTACACGAACGACAAATTCATGTTCAACATTGTGCTAGTTAAAATGTTTGAAAAACATCAAGTTTTTCCTAGTGTAGACAGGGCGGGTGCAAGGATGTTTCGTGCTTTAGGCGAAACTTCCACCTTGCGCCACCCCCCCGAGCCCTGTGGCAGCTCTCCACCCCCACAACCCTAAGGCACCCCCCCCGCAGTGGCTCCCCATCCCACCTCCGCCCTGAGGCGCCCAGCCACGGCAGTTGCCTCGCTCCACCCTGAGGCCCCCTCCCCCCCACGGCAGCTCTTCCCGGCCCAAGAAGCAGTGTGGCAGCTCCCCCCCCACAGCTCACCTCTGTTCCGCCTCCTCCCCAAGCACGCCGTCACCATTCCACTTCTCCCACCTCCCAGGCTTGCGGTGCTAATCAGCTGTTGGCGCCGCAAGCCTGGGAGGGAAAGAAGCAGAGTGGGGTGGCGTGCTCAGGGGAGGAGGCAGAGCAGAGGTGAGCTGGGGCAGGGAGTGGCTCCCCTGCGTGCCGTGCAGCCCCTTACTTGCTGCAGGTGGCCAGCCACGCGCCCCCCTGCCCCAGGTCCCTCCGCCTAAATGCTGACGCCGACTGGGGTGGCCGAAGATCCAGCTGCTGTGGTTGCCACCGACGGACCCGAAATGCCACCCCCCAAATGCTAGTGCAATCTAATGGGTTGCATGAAACTTAAGTCATGTCCCTGAGTGTAGACATGACTTAAAAAGGCAAATTGCACATTATGACTGAGACTATTTGCTATAGATTCTAGTGATTTAATATTAGAAGCCAATAGTATGCTTTGCACTTCTATAGCATGTCAAAATCCTTTACCTATACTAGCTAAGAAAATCCCACAACACACACGCTGGTGCAGTATGAATGTATGAATCACCACCATCACCATAAGATTAGAAAGCACCAGCTCTTTACGTTTGCACAGCAATTCTACACAACTGTTTGGACCAGGCATTTTAAGTGTAGGATATTCAACTGAAACTGCAAAGGAATTTTGGCAGGTTGTAACTTGCTAAGTTTGAATTTGGCAATGAGATAATCTAACGCCCTTCTGCATTTTAACTGGAAGTGGGGGAGAGGGAGAAATCACCTTTATATTGCAATGCTTCCGAAAAGAAAAATTGGAGCATTCCGATAAGCAGTTTGAAAACTGATTTAACCTCTTCGTTAGAGAGATTAGACCAGAGATATGGGTTTTATTAGCAACCAAGTTAGCATATTCACAGTAAAGAAATACTGTGCTGAACCTAAGGCGTATGAGCAGGAAAGACAGTAGTAACACTAGTCTAATCTTTGTGGTTAAATACTTGTGGTAGCAGAAAGTCTGCTTTCCCAGATCTCTTCATCAGCCATTTCATTCAAATCAACAGTTCTAATAATCTGGGTAAATTCACCTGCATTTAGAAAGCAGGAACACTCTGGAACACTTCAGTCCCATAGCAAATTTAAAGCTATGTCTACACTTGCAATTGAACAACAAAACATTTATCTTTCAGAGGTGTTAACCTTCCTGCACACACCCCAAAAGACAAAAGTTTTGCCATGACAAGCACCAGTGTGAACAACATGTTGTTGGCAGGAGCGCTCTCCTTTTGACAATGCAAATCCCGCTCTTTAGGGGTGGAAGTATTTTGTTGGCAGGAGAGCCGACAAACAGTGGCTACACTGCGTGACTTCTAGCAGCACTGCTGTAGCAACGCAGCAATGTCTATAAAAGCTGTGTAGTGTAGACATAGCCTAAGAAAAAGGGACTGTGGGTAGAGTGGCTGCTAATTAGGCTTCCGCAACCTCTCTAGATAAGGAAGGCCTAGACAGGCAGGAAGATGGTATACTTGGGTGGGGGGAGCCATGGGACAGCCCATGGGAACTGTGATAATATTTTAGGGCTTCCAACCTTCTGCTATTCCAACCCATACTCTGGAGCAGTCGGTGTGGAAGGACTGTGTTGCTGTTCCCCAGGCTGCCTGCCATTCTTTCACACACCTTTAGTTCCTGGCATGTAACCTGTTTTTTTTCTGACTTGGAGGAGGGAAGGGTGAATTTCACTCTGTGTAGGAATGTACCCTCTGTGTACAATCCACTTGACATTGCTGCTGAACACTTGCCACATTTTCTAGTTGGACTTAAAGCCTCAAACGGTTTGACAGGCAAACTTATTGCTGGAAGTATCAGGGTGCATAAAATCTATATCTGATCAACTTTTATATAGATACTAGAACTACATAGGTGATTTGGGTGTGGCCCAAATTGGAGTTTGTCCTTAAAAGAAAAAAAATCAATATTATTTGATGAACAAGGTGTTTTCCTCTCTATTTTCTACATGAAAAATGTCAGAGCTTGTAGGTTCTACTTATAGTATTTCCTCTTTGTTTCTTGTAACCCAGCTTTTCAGTGCAAACAGCTCACAGAATTGCTGCCACAAGCATACCTAACATCTAGAAACAGGAAAGGTTTTTCTTTTTTGCTTCCTTTGACAGCGAAAAAGTGCCTTGAGAGGTAAAAGGAGATGTGTGGCGGGGAGGAAAAAGAAGAGATTAAAACAAAACACCCCACAAGTCATGGACCTTACTAGCCCCAGGCAAAGCCTCCTCTCAGTTGCTTTGCATCCCATGCCCAAGCCCTTATTTTTCCCCTCTACTTATGCCTTGATTCTACAATTTGATCCATACAGGCAGACTCTTTCAGGGAAGTCAGTGGAGCTCTGCACTGATGCAGAAGTCTGCTTGTATGGATGGATTGCAGAGTCAGGGCCTTCTACTGTAAACTCACTGGGCCAAGAACTTGTTTTCTTAGATGCCTGTAAGGTGCCTAACAAACTATGAGTACTATTGCCCAATTCTTCAAAGCACTTACGTACATGATTAAATACGTGATTAAGTCACATACTTGAAGTTAAGTATGTATGTAAGTGCTTTGCTAAATGTGTGTATAAATAATAAAATAATATTCTAAATGGCTTAATTTAACCTAATTGATGTCACTTCTCATGATTATTTAATCCCATCAATAGAACTACTAGATACAATCTAAATTATATAAAGACAGACAAGCATGTTCATGATAGCAGATCACAATGCTAGAGATATACCCGAGCCACAGAATTTGGATCAGATTCATTATTATTATTTTAAAGTAACATCTGGAATTGTCAGAAACAGATAAGAAAAGTTAATAGCACAGAAGTACTTTATATCTCTTTGACTATAAAGCTTTAACAAGTTCAGTAAGCCTGGCTGTCACCTGACCAGAGAACCAATCAGGAGACAGGATACTTTCAAATCTTGAGGGACGGAAGTTTCTGTGTGGGCTGTTAGTTTTTGGTTGTTCACTCTGGGGGCTCAGAGGGACCAGACGTGCAACCAGGTTTCTCTCCAATCTCCCTGATACAAGTTCTTAATGATCAAATAGTAAGTATGGTAGATTGTGAGTTTAGGTTATGTTTGTTTTTCTTATTTGCAAATGGCATTTGGCTGAAAGGAGTTCAAATTTGTACTTTTGCTGAAAGGATTTTAATTTGTATTTGAATACTTAGGCTGGAGGTATCCAGTGCCTATAGCTAAAA
The DNA here is from genome assembly GCF_003597395.2 of Chelonoidis abingdonii. Lineage (NCBI taxonomy): Eukaryota > Metazoa > Chordata > Testudines > Testudinidae > Chelonoidis > Chelonoidis abingdonii. The sequence goes on from NC_133774.1 coordinate 36,766,371, forward strand.
AATCCTGTACCTATTCCATTTTAAATTACAAAGATAATTTTACTGTTTTTTTCTCTCTTTAAATTAAAAGTATCTTGTTTAAGAACCTGATTGTTTTTTTTATGCTGGTGAGACCCAGGGGACTGGGTCTGGATTCACCAGGGAATTGGTGGGGAGAAAGGAGGGAAGGGAGAGAAAGGCTATTCCTTCTGTGTCAGAATTACTGTCTCTCCTCAGGAAGAGTCTGGGAGGGGAAAAAGAAGGAGGGAGGAAGTGAATTGTCCTCTCTGTTTGTGATTCAAGGGTTTGAATCACAGTAATCTTCCGGGTAACCCAGGGAGGGAAGCCTGGGAGAGGCAACGGTGGGGAACGGGTTTACTTTCCTTTGTTAAGATCCGAGGGTCTGGGTCTTGGGGATCCCCGGTAAGGTTTTGGAGGGGGACCAGAGTGTACTAGGCACTGGAATTCCTGGTTGGTGGCAGCGCTACAGGTTCTAAGCTGGTAATTAAGCTTAGAGGAATTCATGCTGGTACCCCATCTTTTGAACACTAAGGTTCAGAGTGGGGAATTGTACCATGACAGGAAATAATACTGATAAGGGAGTAATTATTCTGAGTAGCTTAAGGAGGGAAGTAAAACAAAGAGAAATAACTTGAAAATGAAAGAAGGAAAATTTGAGACACACATTTAGGGCCTATTCCAAAGCCCTTTGTAGTCAGTGGAAAGATTCAGTGACTTCAGTGGGTTTTGAATCATCCGCTTGGTCCTGCACCCATTTGAAGCCAGAAGGAGATTTCCTGAGTAAGGTATATAGAATCACTCCCTAGAAAATTCTTAGCCACAAAGCCAGTCAGGAGGTGGAGTCATTTACCCAGGACAGTATATTTAGAGGTCATTCTTAAAGAGCACAAGTGAGAAATAGATATGATGCCTCCAGGTGAATGGAGTGGGCTATGCAGAACTCCCATAGCTGGAGGGCTTCCCGACATTGGGGGAGGAACGGGCTCCATCCTGTTTGTTGATGTAGAATGTGGCAGTGGTGTTGTCGGTCATCACTGCCACGCATTAGCCTTGTAGTCGGGACAGGAAGGTCTGGCAGGCTAGTCGCATCACTCTAAGCTCCTTGATATTGATATGGAGTGAGAGCTCGTCCTGTGACCATAAACCTTGTGTTTGGAGATCTCTCAGGCGAGCCCCCCAACCCAGAGCTGATGTGCCCATTACCAGGGACAGAGAGGGTTGTGGGCTGTTGAAAGGGACTCCCTCACACACTGACTGAGGGTCAAGCCACCACTGGAGAGTACTTGCTCTGGCATAGTGACCACTGAGTCCAGCTGTCGTGCCCCAGGTGGAGACCAACATGAACCATGCTTGGAGGGGTCTTAGCCTCAGTCTGGCATGTTGGACTACGTAAGTGCAGGCTGCCAAGTGGCCGATTAGACTCAGGCATTCCCTTGCCGTAGTGGTCGGATACTGCCTGAGGTTTTTAATAATGTCTGTTATGGCATGGAAGCGGGTCTCTGGCAGGAACACCCTTGCCTGTACTGAGCCCAGTACCGCCCAGATGAATTCCATTCTTTGAGTCAGTGATAAGGTCGACTTGTTCATGTTGAGGAGGAGTCCCAGTCTCTCAAAAGTGAATCAGACTAATCAGACTTGAGACTCTATCTGTTCCCTGGAGTACCCCTTTATTAACCAATCATCAAGGAAGGGATATTCCTGCACCTGCCTCCTGCGGAGGAAGGCTGCTACAACTGACATACACTTGGTGAACACTTGTGGAGCTGTTGATAGACCAAATGGGAGGACTGTGAACTGACATTGTTTCTGGTTGACCACAAACCATAGGAACCATCTGTACACAGGCTGAATGACTATGTGGAAGTATGCATCTTTCATGTCAAGGGTTGCCTACCAGTCACCTGGATCCAGGGAAGGGAGACCCAGCGGAACTTAAACTTCACCATGGACTGGCTGAGTCCTTGTATGTCTAAAATAGGTCTGAGACACCACTTTGCCTTGGGGATTAGGAAATAATGGGGAGTAGAATCCCCTGCCCCATAGCTTCCGAAGAACCTCCTCCACTGCCCCTGTGGTGAGGAGTGATTGCACCTCCTGGATAAGGAGTTGTTTGTCAGATAGGTCCTTGAAGAGGAGGGGGGTGGGAGGGAGGAGAGGAGCAGAATTGGAGAGAATATTCCATTTCTACCATGTGAAGGACCCAGGAGTCCGATGTTATTTGGGACTACGCATGGCAGAAGTGGGATAGACGATTCATAAAACAAGGGGAAGGATCCAGTGCTGTGGCAGGTGCACAGTCCTAGGGAGTCCCTTCAAAAGGCCTGCTTAGAGTCCAAGGAAGGTTTGGTCAGGCCCTGGTCCTCACCTGACTAGGGGTGCGATGATCCGCACCAGCCATTCCTACCCTTCCTTCTATAGAAGTCCCATCCGTGTCGAGGACGGTAGGAATGCTGCTGTTGAGGCTGCAGTTTGAAGTGTTTATGCTGGGTTGCAGGGGTGTGTATATGTAGCAACTTCATGGTCACCTGGGAGTCCATCAGGCTGTGCAGCTTGGAGTCTGTCTACTCCAAAAATAATCCTGTGCTCTCAAACAGCAGGTTCTGAAGGGTTTGCTGCACTTCGGGTGGTAGCCCAGATGCCTGCAGCCATGAACCCCTTCTCATGGCTAACCCCGATGACAGGGTGTGGGTAGCAGAGTCCGCTGCATCAAGGAAGGCTTGAAGAGAGGTTCGTGCCACCGTCTTCCCTTCGTCAACAATGCAGTCTGATGGAATTAGCTCCTTGAACTTCAACATGGAGGCCCACGAGTTGAAGTTGTATCTGCTGACGGCAGCTGGTTGGTTAGCTAAACTCAGTTGGAGGCCCCCTGTTGAGTAGACCTTTCTACCAAAAAGATCTCAACTTTTAGACTCGTTGGATTTCGGAGTCAGTCCTTGCTGGCCCTGCCTCTGGCTGGCTGTTGGGGCTGTAGTTGTGGTTGTGTTGACGGTGTCCTGGACAGGCTTTGGGCCCTGTGCTGGCATTGATTCTGATCCCCAAGGCGCCAGGCAATCTTTATGTGGCCGGGGTGCTTGGGTCTGAGAGGCTACTGATTGGGTGCTCCTGGAGAACGAGCCCTGGACCTGGTGATAAACCCAGGGAGTCCAAGAGGGCCATTGAGGTTGTGACTGACAATGTGGAGGCCATGCTGCCGGGGCCTCAACTTTGCACCGATGCAACCCGCGCCTGCTGTGGTGTGACTAAAATGAGTCTGCATCTCAGTCAGACGACACTGATCTAGATCGTGATGACCAAGGTGGAGCCAAGTGATATTGAGCTGGGGACTGGTGCTGATGCTCCTGCGCCGGGGATCGGTGCCAAAAGGCCGATGACAGGGACCAGTGCCACTCTGCTGGTGCCGGAGACCGGTGCTGCTCCACTGGTGCTGGAGACTGAGCCAGGAAACCATGCACTGGGTCCCGAGCTGGGGAACAGTGTCTCGGGAATGGTGAACCTGAGTGGTGCTGAGGTGAACGGTGTTGTGCCGAGGAAGGTGATCGCCGCATCATGGCTGACTTGCCCCTAGATGGCCCTGAGCGTGGTGGTACTGGGAGCTTGTCCCTGATAGCCAGAGGCTGAGGGGCTGCCATTGCTATCAGGTCTCTGGCAGCTTTGAATGTGTCTGAGCAGGATGTGGACGGAGAGCGGACGCCATCAGAAGTTGTTTCAGACAGAAATCCATCTCTTTCTTTGGAAAGACCTGCAGATTTTGCACCTGTCTGTTTGGTGCTCTTCCCCTAGACACTTCAGGTCCCACAAGATTTAAACCCTTGGCCCCGAGGCATGCCCCAGAGCCGAGAGGAGGTAAGGGATATGGGATGACCCTGCACCCTAACCCAAAAGACTATATACACTAAACTAAACTAACTACTAACTGAAATCTAGCTTGGAAAAGTACAGGCTGAAGAAGAAAACTAAAGGAAGCAAGGCAAGCGAATGCAGTTCCAATGTCTGTCATGGACGGTAAGAAGGAACTGAAGGGGGGGTTGGGTCATCAGAGTTATATATTGAGCACCATGAAAGCGCCACTCCAGGGGGTTCCACAGCTGACCTCATGGGAGCTACTAAGGGAAAACTTTCCTACAACTGCACGTGGCTTATGCACACCTGATTGGAATCAACATGAACAATCACTCGAAGAAGAACTCTTGTTATAAAAACAAACACACTTTTTACCAAATAGTGCATTGATATAGCTTTTTTTCCCTCTTTCAAATTTTTTTCTGTATCAATTTTTGGCATCCTCCTCTCCAGTTATAACACATCCAGAAATCACTAGGAACGTCACCATGCTATCCAATGTTTTTAGTCCTAGCCCGCTGAGACACTGGTCTGCAATCATCACTGCAGCTGATCACACTGCAGGTAGGATAATCATGAAGAAGTGCTAACAAAGATATTAAGTGGAACGTACCAATATGACCACTGGCAAGAGGGGAGAATGACACTAGTGCAAATTACATTAAAAGGGAAAAATGACAAATCCTTCCCAGTGTAGGATGTTACCTGGCAATTTACTATTTGTGTTAGGAGGTAAAAGGCCAAATAAGCCACTTCACAGATATAATAAAGAAATGTAATGGCAATAAGCGGAACAGGTATTTCAGTGTGGGAAGAGCTAACTTCCTGATGAGCTATTTCAATAACCACACAATATGACCAGCATTAAAGGATTACCACAAAGGAACACCACTGTTTTCAGTCCAAGTTACAAGCAGGCAATATATTTTTAATTATATAAGGCTAATCAGTAATGTAGACTACAGAACTGGGAGTCACATCTAGTCCTGGCTCTGCCACTGATCTGCTGTGTGACTTTGAACAAGGCACATCACCTTGGTTTCTCTTCTCACCCCTTATCTGTCTTGTCTATTGATAGTCAGACTTTTGGAACAGGGAGTGTCTTTTATTATATACTTATACAGAGCCTGCCTCAACGATGTCTTGATCTCAATTGGGTTTCCAGGTGCTACTGTAATATAAATAGATAATTTTGTATCATACACACACATTATATATATATACACACATATATGGCCAGTAGTGAAATCAGCATCTAATTGAACAAGCACTAATATGTTATGGGTATATCTACATTACAGCTGCTATGGTGCTGCAGCTGTAGCCCCATAGCACAGAGGCTTCCTACGTTGATGGAAGGAGATTTTACAGCCACATAGTTAATCCATCTCTTTGAAAGGCGATAGCTAGGTCAATGGAATAATCCTTCCGTCAACCTGGCCACATCATCACCAGTGGTTAGGCTGACCTAACTACAGTGCTTGGCACAAAATTTTTCACAAGCCCAAGTGCCATAGCTAGGGTGATCTAATTTTTAAGTGTATATTAGTCTGCAGCATGGGAAGACATGTGTATAGTTTGGTGTAATGCCAACTCTTGCCACAAGCTGTACTTCTGGAAACAGTGACTAATATGCAGCATATTTCTTTTTATTGTGTAAACCAGTCACATGAGCTGCTCCCTAAATGGTTTATCTTCTGTAAACTCAAGTGCAACTTACTACTATGTGTTCTGTTGCTCTTGTACATTCCACAGCCTTATAAGCATAAATATTGGTTACCCTTGCTACACACAGGCAAGAGCTCCTGCCAATAAGAATTGTGGTGTCATTTTGATGGAGTAAGTGGGCCCACAGAGTCAAAGAGGTTATCACGACCTTGTCATTGTGCAACATTACACAGTTCAACTTGATTCAGACTTTTAAATATAGAGACCTTGGCCTGCTTAGTCCCATAGCAAATGCACTAGAAAATTCATGCCAAAGTTTGAAAATTTGTTGATTAAGATACACAAGGATAAAAGAATAAAAAAACAAAAATTCAATGCTTTTGAATGGTTATGCAAAGCCATCAAAACTTATCAAAATCCCGTTTTGATATCAGTTAGAGTCTCTTATCCTGTCAAACAGTCCTTCTTAGTGGGGAAGAAAGGGTTAGTTCTGTTGAATTTTGAGTTGACCATTGTGAACGGTCATTACTTTTCCTGCTTTTGACCCTCGCTTGACTCACAGCAGAACATTCCAGAATACCATTCCAACACTTTTTTTGTTTTTTGGCACTTGAATGGCTTTTTGGTACTTCTGCTTGTCCCAGGCAAGGCAGCTCCTTTCCCCTCCCTGGCTGCAGAGCATTCCCTGAACTAGGGGTGCTCAGTGGTGGGTCAGTGTGGAAGGAGCTGAGGATGTTGCAGCTAGGACTGAGCAGAGGGATGTGAGGGCTGGAGCTGCTGGGAGTCTAGGGCAGATCTGGGCAATGTCAGGACCTCGGGAGTGAGGCCACCTGAACAGTGGAACCGCCCCTTGGGGAGCAGAAGCCAGGCACAGATAGGGAGGCAGGGATGGGATGGGCTTTCTGTCAGACTGGGTTGTAGGTGGCCAGCCTAGTGGCTGGAACCAGATGTCAGGAACTGGAATCGAGGGTCAGTCCATTCAGGAACCAAGGACCAGAGTCAGAAGCCAGAAATTAGAAGCGGGGCACAAAGCCAAGTAAGAAACCAGCCTTTGGAGCCAAGAGATAAAGCCAAGGTCAGGAACCAACGATCAGAAGCAGAAGACAAGCTGCATCAGAAACTAGGTATTGGAGCCAGGAAGTGGAGCCAAGGTCAGGAACTAGGTATCAGAAGCAATGCAAGTAAGCAGGATCTGTAGCAGCAGCTAGCTGAGGTTCCACCTAGGTGCACAGACAAGCTTCCTGTAGCCTCCCTGGGCTTAAATAGCGTCTGGGCCAATCAGGAATGGCCTATCATTTGGGCCATCTGGGTGGTGGCACATCCTGCAATGTGTGGGGTCCTTAAGGCTCATGGCCTACCAAGTGTTTCTGCTACCAGGCCTTGTTAGATGGCAGTGTGGCAGTAGCTGCTGCCTAGGGAAGCTGCAGGCCTAGATTCTAGATTTGCTGCTCCTTGTCCTTTGCTGAGCCTCTTACTACCCTGCATTCTAATACTTTTTTCCTTTAAGACCCCAGCACAGCTTTTGACAAACCAGAGAGGCAAAAAGGGAGAAGAGATAGGATAGTAAAGGTGGTGAAGATATGGATTTTGCCATTGCTCTCGGGCACCTGGTCAGTCATGGATGGTTGGTCTGGGCTGGCAGATTGGCCATGACAGCTGCTGTTCTGGACCCTGGCTCACTTCCTAGGCTGGGACACTATCAGGCTGGTCAGGTTAGGTCTCTCTCCTTCACTGGCCATTCTCAGTCTGAGCTGAGATGGATGGCCATTTTATCCCACTACATTGGAGACCTGTTGTGCAGTTGGTCTCAGGATCAGGAAACGACAAGAAAGAGATAGACAGAAGGAAAACAGTGGGTAATGGAAAGGAACACATGAGGGAAGGGAAAACAGAGAAACCGCTCACGTATATTGGACTAGGGTCCTTGCTGGTCTAACAGCGATGAACAGGCATCCTCATAAGTGTGCTGGTCTAGACAGCCCACTGACCAAGGCTCAACAATATAAGACAAAGTCTTTGGGACAAAGCAGAGGCCTATTGCTCTTTTTCCAGGGAATCCTCCAGGAGTTCAGTCCCTATCCCAGAGGCTCTCTAAGTATCCCAAAAGGTTGTTGTTGCTATTCTACCCACTATTATTTTGTCCACCAGTTAGGCCTAATTTTTGACAGATCAATTTTGGTCCATTAATTCCTGATCAATTCTTTTCTTGTTTGCTAATCATGATCTCAAAACAGTCCTTGGCTTCTATCATCAGATTTTTTTGTTCAGACTATTCCAGTTTCCCTTTCTCCCTTTTAAATACCTTTTTCTATCATAATCTGGAGCATCAGAGCACAGTGAGATTGTAACATTTTATGAATTTCCGCTCACTCTCCAACGGTTGAAATAGGCACAAATCCTCCTGTGATGCATGAGAGACATTCCTCCTCACCTCTCCCGGTTAGCTGTGTTGTGCTGGACAGTGTTTGTGCCTACTAAAAAGTGAGTCTATGATCTATGGGCAATCATAGACTTCACTCGGTGTGCCTACCACTTTTCATTCAGGTTAAATGGAAGAAGCAATTAAGTTCCTTTATGGACTAAGATAGCTGAAACAACAGAAACCATCGCCAAAGGCATTGGACTACATGGGAAAGCCTGAGCAAGAATTAACTCAAAGAATAAGAAAGGTTTCCCTGGGGACTGATCGTAAATGCAGGGTACTAATTGGTTGCTGTGTGGGTGGGTGTGTGCCGGAAGCAGCAAGCAAGCAGAAAGTGACCAGAAAGCTAGGAAAAGGCCCAAGAAGCACTGGTATTATGACCATGAGAGGGAGCAGAGACAACTCCTCAGTGCACAGGACTGGGTGGAAAACAAGGTTTGGATTTCTGAATGAGGAACTTACCTCTTGTTTCTTTCTGTGTTCAGGGAAACAGGACTTTGTGACCATTCTTTGTAAATATAGGGTTGCACCAAAGAAAAACCTAACTCCTTTCATCAGTTTCTCACCTTAATGGAAACAAGCTGGCAACCACTTAGGTCAAATTGTATAATCAGTTCTACTATTCTGGGAACATGCTAATACAGCAATTATTCTGACTCATTCCTTTATACCTGACCACACTCCCTCTTGACCATATTCAGCAGAGTGCCTCTATAGGAGCTGAGAAGGGAAAGAGATGGTTATATGGTGGAGAAGAATTTAACACACAGCCATCTTCCCCTCCACCACATACCCACAATCTCCCTTTATGGAGTTAGGGACCTTCTGTTTCCCCTCTACTGGCTGTACATCGAGAATGACATATGCCTTCGGTGAACAAGTTCCATTAAAGAAAAAAAGCTTACTAGCTCACTGGGAACTTAATCCAAATAAATAAAAATAAAATGAAAGAGCTTATAGAGAAAGGAATATTTCAGATTTCTGAAGCTGGACTGAGTTGACATATATGCAATAGTTGGCTTTGTTTTCTGAGCATTTTGACACTCACCTAGTGTTCTTTTCCCAATAATAATAATTAAAAAAAAAAAAAGTACCAAGTGCTCTTGTTCAATGGTTTCTTACTAACCACACAAGTAAGTTTAGATACCCTTGGAAATTTGCCAGTGAAGATTGGGAAACTTGCACAAAAGATACAAAGAAAACAAACAAATGGAGACTAACAGTTTTAATTTGTAAAAACACAATCTGAACAAATAGATGTGATTGGCTGCAGGTGGTATTCCAAACCCTGATGAGTGCTAAATTATTACAACTATTTGATGCTGCAATTTGGTTGATTGAGAGTTCTCACAATATATTCAATTAACACATCTGATTAGTTATTCCTGGTTCTTAGTACCAAAGAATTACCACCACCCTTCTCACTAAGTACACAAATTCAATCAGCTGGATGATCAATGCTGACTGCTTCCAAGTTTCTCAAGCATAAAAAAATTGAACTCTAATTTTTCCTGAGAAGTACATAAGACTAATTATGTATTCTCCTAAAGATATCACTATAATGTTTTTCCTAAGATGACTTCTTGGGCCCATTTCAAGGCCTGATTTCTGCTGTGCAGAAGACATTTTAAAAAAAGTTTTCAGTGTAAATTGCTCATCTTGAATCTAGCATTGACTTTGTGTAAGGCTCTTAACTGAACAGAGATCTGATATGTTTAAGCTACAGAGTGACCTTTTTTAAAAAAGAAAGAAAAGGAAAAATAATGTGAAATACAAATTGATTTGAGAGACTGTAAATGTAACATGTCTTGCATACACATAGGCTATACCAGAAAACACCACACGGAATTGAGAATCTCTCTCTCTCTCTCTCTCACACAGACACACAGTACAAGTTAGAGCAAATTCTTCTGACAGAGAAGCCACTGATGAACTACAGAGACTTGAGAAGCAGGGCATAGATGATTAATTAAATTAAGATTATATTAATCTAATTGGAAATTCAAAAAAAGACTTGAACTGCATATTAACACAGAGGTTAGCACTATAAGGACTTTCTCCAGTACTTTATGAAAATACATCTATTAAAGGCAGTTTGATTTATAGAGGGAAACAACCCCTACTTGTGCATCTCAAACTGAAACTGATGTTTTAAGATTCTGGTTTATACACAATAACATTACAGAAATATTAGGTGCTTTAGTTGAGGTCTGGATGGCTATGAGTATTGGTAATGGGATAACAAGCTTTTAAGTTAAGGTCACTTATTGAAATCTAACGGGGCCACTAGTCACTAACAGTAGTCATCATCTGATGACTATTTGGTGACCTCTATGAACCAGGTTGATGATTTCAATTCAATTCTCAGAGGACAGTTGTATGCATAATTAGGGTTGGCACCCTCATTGCTGGCAGTGTCAGAAGAGCAGAACATGGAAACTGAACTAAGATGTTACCCCAGAGATGGTCCATCCAATAAATCAGGGGTGAGACATTGCTGGGAAATTTGCTATACTGTTGCCTGCGCTGTAGATAAAAGATCTCATTGTCCATTGCTGTTCATTTGGCACCTTGTATGAATGAAAATGATATGCCTATGTCCTTAAGAAGAGAGTGTGTTGGAGATGGCAAATATGCAATACAGTGATGAGCTGTGTCAGATTTGGTGTCTCCAGGATGGCAATGTGAAAAGACAGAGTTATAGTTTGGAATTAGATTTTGGTTTGGAGAATGGAAGACTGGCTGTGAAGATGGTATAAGAACTGGGAAAGAAAACTGTTTGCTGGGTGAATGGCTGTTGCATCTCCTGACTGTGTGTCTTCACCTTGTGGCAAACAGCCACTGCATATTGATTTTATCCTTTGTTCATTTTCTTCATAAGCTATTGTAATTGCTATATGATAGGTTCAGGTGATACCCTCTTTGCACAGTTCCTCAGCGTGTCATTTTCTCCATAAAAATCTTCAAGTGCATTCAACCTGCATGTGCTTCGTACACAAATATTGTATCTAGTAACAGAGGTGCCAGCTTTCTAATTTCGCTGGGGGTGCTCAACTCCCGCTTTGCCCCAGGCCCTGCTCCCACTTCACCCCTGCCCCAAGGCCCCACCCCACCCCTTCCCATCCTGTTCTGCCTCCACAGTGCATGCTGCCCTTTCTGCGCCTCTTCCTGACTACTCCTCTCCCTACCACCTCCTGCATGCCACTGAGCAGCTGATCACAGCAGGCAGGAGGTGCTGGGGGAGATGGGAAGGAGCTGATTAGCAGGGCTGCTGGTGGGTGCTGAGGTGGGTGCTCTAGCCCCAGAGCACCCATGGAGTCAGTGCCTTTGTGGCAGGGAGGTGGTAGGGGAACCCAGGCCTGCCCACTCCACTGGATTCCAGCTCTGGGCCCTCTAGCTAGACAAGAAGGACCAGGTTTTGCCAACTCTGACAGTGACTTCTTTCCCCCGGGCCTCTGCAGCTCTCCAGCTTGCTGGTCTTTTTCTGGGGTGTTGTCCTTGCACGGCTCCCTAGCAGTCTGCCAACAGGAGTTCCTTCCTCAAGCATGCTCACGCCTCTAGTCGCCACCTCACCCTTCTGCTTCCAAGCCCTTTTATCCTCCTGCTGTGAGGCTGCGAATCAGCAGTGCCTGTATTAACCCTTTGATTGCTTGGCCACTCCATGACAGGCATTTTTTGCCAAAAAGGTTTTGTCCAAAAAATCCTGACCAGCTTTAGTTTTTGTCTGTCAGTCAGAGGCAATGAGCCTGAAGAACTTGGAATTATCCCGAGGATAAGGGAGGAGGTGGTGCTGGAATTCTCCATGGTTGTTTCTTCCAAAAGGTTCAGAGAAGATGCAGCTGCAAGCCTTGACTCACTAGTTCTTTCACATTCGTTCTTTGACACTGATTATTACAAACCATGCATCAGGAATAGTATGGGGAAAGGCCTCAGTTATGCTTTAAAATAGTTGTAGTAGAACAGCAGCATGTGAGATAGAATTGCACAATAACCACAACCTGGGTGTAAGAGCTGATCCTGCAACAAGCTCAAGTTTGGAAAAAAGGAACTAAAAGCAGATGTTACTTAGTAGTAACAAATCTGATCATATACTAGAGGGAAGCTGAGCTGTGGAACAAGTTCTTCCACATATTATGTTTTTGTAAGGAGCCAGCAAAATTTCTGAGTAGAAATTTTGCATGCAGATATCCAGCATTAAAGTAGGGCATAGACATGTGTCTTGCGAGAGAGTTGCACAATAGAACCAGTTCTCTTAATGGATGTCCTGCAAGGTTTAAAGCCATAACTCCTTCTCAGCCCTGCAAGACTTCAGGGAGAATTTCTTGGAAACTGGCAGTTCAGTTGTGGTTTTTGAGAAATTTCTCCCATGTTGGTTGTTTTATGGAAGGGAAGCATTTTATCTTCTTCACATGGTGGTTAGCAATAAAGAGAATAACCAAGGGCGGAATGGAACTGGCTGTTACAATGATCTTATGGTCTAGGACAATGCCTGTCAACTGCTTACTGGTGACCCCTTATTTGAAGTAAAAAATGTTCACGATCCTCTTACATTTACTATAAAAGTAGAAGTCAAGAATACAGCAATGATAACAATAAGCCTATATATGAGTGTTTCAAGTGGTTGACAGAGAATACTTGGCCTTTAAGAATAAAGGTGTGTGGGCAGTGGAGAAGCGAGATTTTCTTTGCTTTAGATTGTATTAAAATGTTCAATACCTTGTGACCTCTCTGATCAACTTATGAGACCCCCTCTAGGAGGTCTCGACCCACTGGTTGAGAAACACAAATCGAAGAAGTCAGTGAGGTCTTGTTTTCCATGGTAAATGTATTTTGAGAAAATAAGGAGGCAGATTTATTAATTGGAAAGGGACCAAGGTAAGAAATCCTAATTGTATTCCAGAGCCTTGAGAGCCCCTCACAATTCCAAACACATAATAAACTGTGTCAGCTGCCTTCTTGGTTGAACCACATGTGTCTCAAATGAAAGATGGGCTAGGTCCTATCCCCCCAATACTCCACCAAGGGGGCATGTAATTGCCTTAACCCTGTAAATGGTTTTACCTCATGTTGGGGAATCCCTGGGTGGTGGCATAACCAGCTCTAACCCCCTGCTTCATCTCTTTGGCAGAGAGAGCATATGTGCCCAGGAAGTGCTGGCATGTGTAGAATGCAGCAGTGCTCCTATGATCCTTAAGTAACGTAATGGCCTATTAGGGCCATTAGTTGCTGGCATAGTTATAGGAATCTTGAGGTAGTTCTGATTTACATTGGTCAGCCCTTGGGAATACCAGGGATGTTTTACCTTCTGCTCCCTTTTAGGGCTTTGTGCTGAGTGCAGTGTGGCCCTATGATTCAGAAATGGTAATCTTAATTGAACTTCTCCACTAGGATAGCACAACCTCACTACTGCCAATGAATAGTGCTCTCATTTGCACTTGCAAAGAATGAAGTATATCTGGGAGAAAAAGACCCAAGGGACAGTGATAAAGGATTATATAGCTTTTTAAGCTACTGTGGCATGTGATTCCTCACGTGTACTGAAAAATAGCCACACTGAAGATGGAAAAAAGCCTCTGTGAATGAGGACATACTTGGAAAACTGTGAAAAGACATTAAACACTTATTTTTTCAAGAGAGTCTGAAACCGCAAACTATGAATACATTATACACTACGACTTTTAAAAATGTTCAGCTACTACCCAGTAAGGGCACCAGACACAGAACACCATAAATGTTTGTAAGAGTTCCATGGACAAAGCAGAACTGGCCCTTAAGTGACTACATGAAGACATTTTAACAGTGGGGAACTTTGTCTGTAGAAGTACGTATTTTTAGTGTGACTTTTAAGATTTTGCTAGTGTGATTTTAAGAACTAACTTACTTTTTTAGATATTATAGTATGTTCACTACTATGGAAACTGAAGACTTTTGAACGAGCATTCAGTCCCCAAATATCAGATTATTTTTTTCCCCATCAGGCTATATGAGGATAGTTGCACAAACATCATTTTACACATGAATATTTCTTTCTTTAAACAATAATGACTCCAGTTAAAACATCCTGCACAATATAGTGGAAAGGTGGAACTCTGTATATTGGGGTAAATATATTACTGGGTAGGGGCAACGGACTAAATACTTAGGGAGACTGGAGTGCATCTTATTTTCAAAAGAAAACATTTTTTGACAGGAGTCAGTCTTTGGTTCTACAAATCTATTGTAAGTGTAAGAATATGTTGAATGTAAACTATGTTACAGTATGTAAATGCATTTGACAATATTGTATTTTGGTTGGTAAATATTTCATATGTGTATACATTCATTCCCAGATCTCTGCACTGGGCAAAACTCTTCTCTGAGTGATACTGCTGCAACACCCAAAAAGTTATATTGGTGTAACTGACAGGAGAACTTGTCCAAGTCATTTCACCCATTAAATAAATAAATAAAACCAGTTGTGCCTGCCTCATCAGGCATTTCTTGGCAGCCAATAATCAATTGTGTTAACCTTAAATACTCCATTTCCTTATTATTTTCCAGGAAAACTCAGGCCACAATGACCTCTTGGGGTTGGAGTAATTACTGGTTCATTTATTGTCTTATATACAGTATTCTGAAATGAACAATATGTTCCCAGTCAAAAGAGAGATTGTAAACTTGTTGTCTTTTTATTTATTTACTGCACTGCTATTACTAGCTTTCATTGCCAAAGAGGTCAGGATAGTTCCTGGTGAGATTGCTTCTGGGAATTACATTGAGTGCTTTCTCAGAGCATGTTCTGGATGTTTTCAAGTTCAATGTTTGGCATACTGTCAATTGTATAAATTACCAGAACCTCATGGAAATGCATCAAAACACCATTTCAAAAATGTATATGGCCCTAATTCAGAAAAGCACATACAGAAGTCCATCTCTATTCAGGGAAGAACTTAAGCACATGCTTAATTTTAAATGGGATGCTTTCCTGATTTGTGGACCACTGGAAAAGAAACATTATCTTTTGGGGAAAAAGGAAAAAGCATACAGTATGAAAATGTCAATCGGCTGAGGTTGCCTGACTAGCATACAAAACACTGTACATTATTATAGTGAAGATGTGTGATACAGTGCTATTATAGAGACTAACAAATTTATTTGAGCATAAGCTTTCGTAGGCTAAAACCCACTTCATCAGATCCATGGAGTGGAAAATACAGTAGGAAGACACACACACACACGACATGAAAAAAATGCATGTTGCCATACTATGAGAGAAACCTTATGCCCAAATAAATTTGTTAGTCTCTAAGGTGCCACAAGTACTCCTCGTTCTTTTTGCTGATACAGACTAACACAGCTATTGCTCTGAAACCTGAGTGTTGTTATAGTGAACAATGGTGCTTCCAGCTTCAAATTAATCCTACTTGAATTCTACATAGTTTGGATTTTATGTAGTCTTTGGAAGAAAGTATTTTCTTTGATCTAGACCTCTTTTCAGCTGAAAATGGCTGGCAACATTAGTTCATTACTCAGATTTGTCTGCACAAGACTGATAAAACCTTTATGGACAGGTACATTTGTTACCTGATACTTTATTTTCTGGGAATAACCTGACCCCTAGCCCAAGCTTGGTCGTGCTGTCTCACTCTTCTTAGAATATTGGAGGCAGTTCAGACTTGTCCAGGGATCTGTTGGCTGTGTCCCAATCCACATGAATACTCCCAAAGCTGTAAGGAAACATTCCATTCTTATTAGTAGATTATATATAATGTTTTAGGTAGTAATGCTTTTTTACCTGAAGAACTTGTCTTAGGTGGGGAAGGCTAAGCAAGTGGTTAGTCCAGAAAAGAAACAATGCTACTTTATTCACATTTCCAGGTAATACATTTTCCATTCTGGATCCAGACTTCTCTCCCAGTCTCTAGATTAAGGTGATCCAGGGTCCTAGAGACATCATCATATCGGGCTGCTGTGGCCTTGCCCCCATTTGGATTTGTAGAGACCAACTACATAACAGCTAACTGCTGGACTGGTACATGGCCCAACACCACTTCCCTACGGGCAGTCTAGGGTCCTCCTACTCCCTGGACAGGCAGTGGCACAGCTGGGAGGAGACACTTCCCCCTGGAGTAGGGGCTGAGTCCCCATTCCTCTCAAGAACAGTAGGGGCAATGGCAGAAGGATCCCCCTGCTTTCCAGAGAGGCAAAGGCCTTGGCATGGGGGTCCTTCTCCCCCCAGGAGAAGAAGCAGAGTCCCTCTCCCTGCAAGCCAACAGGCATCTGCTTCTTTCATCCTGCAAAGGACAAGAGTGGCAACAGAGAGTCATTAAGTACTTACCCGAGGAGCCAGGGTATATCTGCTTCAGTGAATGTTTGGTGGGCCAGGCCACATACAGTGCCCCTTTTGGGCCAGACTTAGAGTTCACACCCTATTGAGAGGCAGGGCACATGTCTCAGAGCTATTGTTTCAGGCAGCGTGCATACAGAGGCAGACATCACTCTGGTAACACTTGGGTGACCTTCTCAAACTTTCTGTGCAACTATGAGGGCTAGAAACTTACTTTTTTCATGAAAGCTTAGGTTCTGATGTAATAACATCGTTCCAGGAGAGTGGGTCTTGAGACTGTTGTGTTCACATCTGTACAGTGTTATACACGTTCATAGATGTCCAAATGGTAGGTTTGCATATTTCCTCTGTAGCGGCTGCCACCCTTTTTGCCCAGGAGGCTGTTGTGCATGCATTCAGTGGGATCTGCATCCTTGTGGAATTGGTTTACCATTGACTGAGTGTGCTTCAGTGATACAGCTTTTTATCCACCTAGCTACAGAGGATTTGGATGCTTTCAGGCCCATGCATTTAGGGCCAGACATTTGGATCAGGTGCTTAGGTGCAAGCACAGGAATCAGGAACGCATTTATATGAGTTCTTTCCACTCTCCTTTCCAAGAACAGCTCTTGACTGTTAAGTGTCCTGAGACAAAAAACTGCCCATGAGAAGGACAAGCCATCCTTTTCTTTGACTAGGTCATCTTGCATTGAAATCAGAAACTTAGGTATTGGCACTTGCATAGGTTGAATACCTCGGAGTATGTTGTGCTGGCTTTGGCCTCTACTGTGAGGCAGTTAAGAAAGAATCATGTAGCTAATAAAACATGTATCTAAAACTACTTGGGAGTGCTTGTTCCATTCTCATTGGCAGAGTGGGATTTGGAGCTAATCAGCCCACGTATTTGACTAGAAATGGAGAAGTAGATTGTTAGCTGAAGACTGAAATATGGCAAAGTAATGAGATGAGCACCCTGAAGCAATCATACGCTGACTAACTCTGTCAGCCTCCAATGGAATACAGTGTTAGAAAATGTTTTGCAAAAGACCATAGAGCATTCCCCCATATAATGCAACTCAAATTACTGTTGATTAAAAGGCTTTCAGTTTTGATTTTTTTTTAAATTTGTAGATCAGAAGGATTAAATTGATGAAATAACAGCTAATAACACCAATCTGATTGAATTATCTTTGTTATATGAAAATAATACAGTGTCTTGTTATTGAAGAATATAAAGTATTAAGTAAATCAGATACATAAATCAATCTGTGCAATCAGCAAACATTTTGAAAGGCCCGTGGTATGTCCCTGTCTGTCCTGCAAAGATTTGTTTTTTGTATTACATTTTTTTTGGCATGTGGAGATCACAAACATCACAAATTCACAGTGTAGAAAATGTGCTAGAAATAAATTGGAAAATAACAGCTGATATACCAAAACTGATGTTTCTTTAGAGTTCAGAATTTTAGTTTTTAAAAATATTGGTTTTCAGCATCAGAGCCTTTGCTTTGTGAACTAGAGTAAAACCGGACAAACTCATGTTTCACTTATCCAAACACTCTATGACTTATCACACAAATCCTGGCATTCTAGCCCTACTTCTCAGCAAAGATTTAATAGCACAGTGCTGTAGTGGGGTTGTCTGCTATTAGGGTCTCCTTTCACAAAATATACTACAATATATTTACTACTTACTATCAAATTAATCATAAATTAAAACGACACTTAAAATGTCAAAACAACGCACAAAATTCTGTGTGATGCAGTATCCTTGCTTTTTAAATTGTTTAATCATTAACAGTCTAGTTCACATCAGCTTTCATTAGTGTGGATTAGCGAGGTTCTATCGTATAGTAATCTTGTAATAAAAAGCTTAGAAATATTTCCACCTATGTGCTCGAGGCCAGCAAGATGAGCTAATTTTCACTGTCTGATTTGCTGGAAGATTTCTTAAAGTATTCCACTGTGAGAGTGGACCCCTTCTGGCTCGGGATAGCAGGCAGGACACGGCTTGTTCTGAGAGATTCCCCTGATAGAACAGGTAAGAAGGAATGCAGTGAATGACTTTGAGAAAGTCCTCCTCTCTGGATTTTGAAGGTAAGTGCTGGTGGGAGTATAGTTGTGCCAGTTCTTAAGGAGTTTAAAGACAGAGACTTTGACTTCTTGACACCCTGAGAAACTTCAGTAGGTGGTAGCTGGACTGAGGAAAAAAAAGAGAAAAAGAGTGCCCAGAAAGTCAGAAACAAATTCTATAATTTGTCAGTTTGTCACTTTTGTATTCTTGTACGTTTATCTTGTATTATGTGCATTTAAATTGAACCCATGAAACTTAGAAACAGTATGGAAAATGAGCAAAGAATTAAAGTAATTTAAAGCACATCCTGGCAGAACTAATTATGTGTGGAAATACTTTTCTTTGTGATAACCAAGCAAACAATGCCAATGACAGATTATTTACAAGGAGTTTTTAGGGCTCTGTGAGCCTGCATAGCTTCACTTTTGATAATCACTGAAACACATGGATACATATCCAAAACTTATCTGAACATGAATCTTCATGACTCCCTCCCTTCCTTTGACAGTTCTTCAATCTTTGTTCCTTCCTTGCAACCCACCTGATGGGGATTTTCTTTGCACAAGTTTAAGTAAATTCTACAAGCCAACAAGGAGGAGATTCTCCTCTCTTAATCTGGTGTAAATCTAGTGTAATGCCATTGAAAACAATAGAATTAATCCAGATGTAGATTGATTAACTAGGGGTCACCAAATGAAATTAATAAGAAGCAGGTTTAAAACAAACAAAAGGAAGTATTTCTTCACACAGGACACAGTTAACTTGTGGAACTCTTTGCTAGAGGATGTTGTGAAGGCCAAGACTATAACAGGGTTCAAAAAAGAACTAGATAAATTCATGGAGGATGGGTCCATCAATGGCTATTAGGGATGGTGTCCCTAGCCTCTGTTTGCCAGAAGCTGGGAATGTGCAACAGGACATGCATCACTTGATGATTACCTGTTCTGTTCATTTCCTCTGGGGCACCTGGCATTGGGCACTGTCAGAAGACAGGATACTGGGCTTAATGGACCTTTGGTCTGACCCAGTATGGCCATTCTTATATTCTTATGATTCAATAGAGGATAATTTGGATCAATTGTTGTTAGAGTCAACAGAGTCTAGATGACATGTTAGAATCATCCTTAGCTGGTGTCGGTTGAGTATCTTCACTGAAGTCAATGGAGCTATGGCAATTTATATACACTGAGGATCTTGTCCTACAAGTCCACTTTAAACAATCTTTGAATTTACCTGGTAAGAGTAGATTTGCTATATATGGAACACTGTAGAATCTATATTTACTGATTAATTGTACCTTTAGAAAGAATAGCAGATCAAAAATGTGCAGACAAAATAATGGCCTGTTTGTTACACATCTAAGTCTTTTTTTAAACATGTTTTTATTTAGGATAGTTTAATAGGTTTAAAAATCCTAGCCATATAAATATTAGAGACAATACAATAAATGTTATGACAGCGAGCTTTGGTTTGGTGAAACATATAATTGTTGGATCTCTCTACTTAACATAGTGTGTGTGATGCATATTACAAAGTGAGCATCTTTACACTATCCATGACATATTGTTTCTAGTGATCTATTGAATTATATTTAACAAACCAGGCATGTCTACTGAATGTTAATAAAAATAATTAACTGGTGTGCTTTTTTTTGTAGAGGTGAATGTACTTTGAGTATTGAATAAAATGGTAACCAATATCTAAATATCCAGTAATTTGTGACATGTTGGTTACAAATTGCACCCCACTACTCCACTGACTGGAAATATCCACCACAATTTCTCCAACATTTATCCCCATTCAATCTATAAATATTCTTTAACCTGACTAGTGTGAGCCACCATTGAAACAGTATCTGAAGGACCTTATTTTTTTTTTAAAAAAAATTCTGCTACACACTGAGATTGCTTGTCCTCTTTTCTAGGTAATTTACCTATCCATATGCTTTTCCCAGTTTGTCTCATATTGACACTTTTTTTGTTAAGAAAGTTGTCTGCAAAGAGTGATTATAAATTAGTTATAATGTCTCAGTCACCTAACTGACTATACGCCATCTCTTCTATTAAAGTTGGCTTTCCTTATAAAAGAGCTTTTATAGAAAGTTAAGAAACATAATGCCTAACTTCAAAGTACTGGTACCATAGGAAAGTGAGCCAGTTAAAGCTAGTTTTGAGCTCTAATTAAATTAGAAAAGCCTCTTTTCTGAAAACTGGTCAACTGTTTGTACTCCATGGCCTTTTCAGTCTTTAGACTTTCTGATTCATAATTTGGGTTAAAATCTGGAATATTTGCAATGGGGGAAAGGGATTTATTTTATCTTTAGCTCTATCCCAACCTGTAGTGGAGTCTTCACTTAAGGATGACCATAAATTTCTGGAGGGCATGTTTTTTTTTTTTAATTGGTCCATGGTAGCCTAGCAATATTTATACTGCTCCAATTTTCTTGTTAAATAGAAGACCCAGTATTTGTCTGGGTTAGAGTGCTCTCAACTTTGAGCGGGCTGGCTTGGTAGTGCCACAGAATATTTGTAATAGCTAATCCACCTTGTTCAATTGGTCTAAAGAAAATATCTGCACTCACACTTCATCTTTTCTTATTCCATATAAATTCTAACACCATCCTCTGTATTTCTGCTAGGCTTTTTATCCAGGATGATTACAGGAAGACTTTGAAAAAAGAAAGATATCCTTAGCAAAATGTTCATTTTGACCGTGACTATTTCTCCCAACCACGAAATGGCATACTTCCCCCAGCACTCCAGATCTCTTTTCATTTGCTGAAGTAGAGATTTGACATTTAAATTATAAAGCTCTTCTAGGTTGTTTGAGATGTGAATTCCCAGGTATCTTTGAGTCTGTCTTTGGGTGCCCAAGATCATAAGCCACTGTTACCCCACTACTTGTGTAAGCGAGAGCTTTACTGGAGCTTAAGTTGCATGTGTCCATTCCTTGCTACACCATTCTGCCTGTCTCACCAGAAAACTCCTTGAGACTCTGCCAGTCTTAACCTTGTGTGATAGGTGGTGCTCACTGGCAGTGTCGCCAAGTGGTTAGGATGATAGGTCTCTACTTTCCCCACTTCCAATGTCTCCCACTGGCTACGGTCATGTCCTGAGGTAGTCTGCCTTCTGGTGGGTGTCCACTTAACCCTCTGGTCAGGTCATCCATAGCTGCAGATCATCCAGGGGACTGGGCTTGGCATTCAGTACCCCAAGGGGCATCCCCCTTGCTGGGCCCATAGATCTGAGTCTGTGATCCTCTGGAATGAGCATATTGAGGCCTCAGTGTTCCAGTGGCCAGGCATGTGGTCACCATATAATTTTCTGACAGCCTTATTGCATCAGTCAGTGTCCCAGGCCTGTGTCACAACACTCATCCATGTCTGCCAGCTGGGAGAATCTGCGTGAATTGCTTGAGCATGACCTGCTCAACTGGAGACACAGCCAACAATGTTCTTTAAGGCTTTGAGCCACTGCTTGAGGCTGGGATCCTGGTGGAAAGTGCTGTTGGTGGGTCTCAGCCATGATATCAAAGATGTATAAAATGACTACCTTGACCCATGCATAGTCTTGCACATCCATGGCATTGAGGCTCTGATAAGCTGCTTGAGCAGTCCTGGTAAGATAAGGTGCCGGCAAAACAGCCAGAGTTCAGATGGCCATTGAGCTGCTGCCACAATCTTCTCAAAACTAGTAAGGAAAGCATCAGAGTTGTCCCCAGCCACCTTACCAGAAGATTTAGTGTTGGGGCAGGGTTTGGGGTTCTGGACGCAAGATTTGCACTTGCCCCTGGTGGTTGTGAAAGGGTCACCATCTGCTGGACCAGGTGTTGTTGCTGCTCTAACTGTTGTGCCATCAGCTCCTGGTTGAGCTACTGCTGCTGTCATTGTGATGCTTACTGCTGTTGCTAGTCACCCATTTATGGTGGAACAGCTGGTTCTGTTAATACTGGCTGTCCATCAGCCACCTCAACAGTTTGTCCATATCCATGATTTTTTTTTCTTTCAACACTTTACCACAGACCTATGATGACTGCCCCTTTTCCACTAAGTTGCCAAGGGTGGCTCACCGGTGATGTTGCCTAGTGGTTAAGATACTAGGTCTTAACTCACCTCACCTCCAAAGTGTCTCACTGGCTACTGTCATGTCCTGGGGACGCCTGCCTTTTGGTAGGTGTTAACCTGACCTTCTGGCCAGGTCACCAATTAGCCATATCCTCTGTGGGGAAACAGAGTCTCAAGAAAGATATTGGGCCTCACACCCCCATGAAGGGGTGGTGGGCAGATGACTTTCAGTCTGTTTAGTGACCCCTGAGTGTGTTGAGTTCCAGCCAGGCAGTTTGCAAAGTCTTTACCCTCTCTGGCTTTCCCCAAGGGAGAGTCAGGAAGAAAAGGTTTTCGTGCCCTCTGTAACAAGGTGGTTGGTAGGGGAACATGGGCCCTCCAACTCCACTGGGCTCTGGCACCCAGGAGTGCCTTAAGGCTGCCTCCCGGGGTCACTTCTTATCACTCGCTTACTCTGCAAAGTCTTACAGTTTGTCACAGTAGCAAAGGAAAGGAGAATAATTGAAATTTCTGCCCCTCTGGGCTGAGCAAGCAAGGTCTTTCTCCCAGGGAAAGGTTTTTATAGCATCCTTCAGGAGCTTTTGGGCTAGGTCTCTCTCCCTGTCCTGTCAGGCCTCTTTTGAACTGTCTGGCTCAGCCAATGTTGAATAGAGGGGAATGATCACGTCCCTCGATCTGTTGGCAATGCCCCTACTTATACAGCCCAAAATGCTATTAGCCTTTTTGGGAACAAGGACACACTGTTGACCCATATCCAGCTTCTTGTTCACTGTAACTCCTAGCTCCTTTTCTGCAGAACTGCTACTTAGCCACTTGGTCCCTAGCCTGCAGCAGTGCATGGGATTCTTTCTTCCTAAGTGCAAGACTCTGCTCTTGTCCTTGTTGAACTTCATCAGATTTCTTTTGGCTCAATCCTCTAATTTGTCTAGGTCCCTATGTATCCTATCCCTACCCTGCAGCGTATCTACCACTCCTCCCAGTTTAGTGTTATCGGCAAATTTGCTGAAGGTGCAATGCACGCCATCCTCAAAACCATTAACGAAGGTATTGAACAAAACCGGCCCCAGGACGGACCCTTGGGGCACTCCGCTTGATAAAGGCTGCCAACCAGACATGGAGCCATTGATCACTACCCATTGAGCCCAATGATCTAGCCAGCTTTCCATCCACCTTATAGTCCTTTCATCCAAGTTCTTTAACTTGCTGGCAAGAATACTGTGGAGGACTGTATCAAAAGCTTTGCTAAAGTCAAGGAATAACACGTCCACTACTTTCCCCTCATCCACAGAGCCAGTTATCTCATCATAGAAGGCAATTAGGTTAGTGAGGCATGACTTGCCCTTGGTGAATCCATGCGGACTTTCCTGATCACTTTCCTCTCCTCCAAGTGCTTCAAAATTGATTCCTTGAGGACCTGCTCCACGATTTTTCCAGGGACTGAGGTGAGGCTGACTGGCCTGTAGTTCCCTGGATCCTCCTCCTTCTCTTTTTTAAATATGGGCACTAGACTTTTTCCAGTCATCTGGGACCTCCCCCGATCACCATGAGTTTTCAAAGATAATGGCCAATGCCTCTGCAGCCACATCCGCCAACTCCTTTAGCACCCTCGAATGCAGTGCATGGACTTGTATTCATCCAGTTTTTCTAAATAGTCCCGAACCAGTTCTTTCTCCACAGAGGGCTGGTCACCTTCTCCCCATACTGTGCTGCCCAGTGCCGTAGTCTGAGAGCTGACCTTGTTCGTGAAGAGAGAGGCAAAAAAAGCATTGAGTTCATTAGCTTTTTCCACATCCTCTGTCACTAGGTTCCCTTTCCTATTCATTAAGGGACCCACACTTTCCCTGACCTTCTTCTTGTTGCAAACATACCTGTAGAAACCTTTCTTGTTACTCTTAACATCCCCTGCTAGTTGCAACTCCAATTGTGATTTTGCCTTCCTGATTTCACTACTGCATGTCTGAGCAGTATTTTTATACTCCTCCCTGGTCATTTGTCTAAGCTTCCACTTCTTGTAAGCTTCTTTTTTGTGTTTAAGATCAACAAGGATTTCACTGTTAAGCCAAGCTGGTCGCCTGTCATATTTACTATTCTTTCTACACATTGGATGGTTTGTTCCTGCAACCTCAATAAGGATTCTTTAAAATACAGCCAGCTCTCCTGGACTCCTTTCCCCTTCTGTTATTCTCCCAGGAGATCCTGCCCATCAGTTCCCTGAAGGAGTCAAAGTCTGCTTTTCTGAAGTCCAGGGTCTGTATTCTGCTGCTCTTATTTCTTCCTTGTGTCAGGATCCTGACCTCGACCATCTCATGGTCACTGCCTCCCAGGTTCCCATCCACTTTTGATTCCTCTACTAATTCTTCCCTGTTTGTGAGCAGCAGGTCAAGAAGAGCTCTGCCCCTAGTTCGTTCCTCCAGCACTTGCACCAGGAAATTGTCCCCTACACTTTCCAAAAACTTTCTGGATTGTCTGCGCACTGCTGTATTGCTCTCCCAGCAGATATTAGGGTGATTGGAAGTCCATGAGAACCAGGGTCTGTGACTAGTAACTTCTGTTAGCTGCCTGAAGGAAGCCTCGTCCACCTCATCCCCCTGGTCTGGTGGTCTATAGCAGACTCCCACCATGACATTACCCTTGTTGCTCACACTTCTAAACTTAATCCAGAGAGACACCCCAACTAATTGAGGATTCACTGCCTCCATGCCTATTCTTCTTCAGACAATCTCATTACTTCCCTCCAAGCTGACGTCTAGGGAAGCTCTGTGATTTGTAGAACCCTATGTGGAATCCCTGAATCCCACCTGCCCCTGCAGAGTGGAATCAGAACAGTATTGTCATGCTCAGGACCCTCTATGCCTGCAGAATTACACAGGGAATAGGGAAGCCGAATTTTCCCTTGTGCATCAAGGACCTGATTCAACTCCTGTTAAGTCAATGGTAGTTTTTCTGTTGACTGCAATGGACACTGGAACAGCTCCTCTCTCCATATATAGATAGGATTTTTTTTTTTTTGCTGTATGCATTATATAACAAAGGTTGAAGTTCTCCCAACCATCCCCTTCCAAAGCCTCATGCCTATCTAATAATTCTTCATTTGCCATGAACAATAAGTCCAGAATGGCCAGTTTGTTGCAAAGCAGATTCTTATAAAAAAGATTTAAAAGTACTGGAGGTCTTTTTTTTTTTTTTTTTTAATTTTTACTAGCTTCTAAACACACAAGTCTATTCCAAACTCAATCTTGATCAAAGCACACAAACCAAGTTATCATGGTGTGTAATAGGCAGTATTGTAAGCCAGCTGCCTGGTCTTTTGCAGTTTAACATGATGCATAGCTCAGATTCATAGTTCATTAATAGTTAATACTGTAATTCAAGAAACATTTTTAAAAGAAAAAATGCACCGATTATGGTTTGCGTCACTTTGTACAGAATTTGCCTGGATGACTCCTGGCACACATGCAGTGTAATGTGCTAAAAAGGGAAGGGTCAGGATTGCTATTTTGTGGCATGTGGTAGAATTGGTTTAGTGGAGACTTTTGCACAGAAACCAAACACATCCAGAGGAACTCACTCATTTCTTAAGAGGACAACACTAAGCTCAACATCTGTGACATTTGCAGATTGTTATTCACCTAAGTGAAATTCACACCAGTGCAAAGGGTCTACAGAAGGCCCTAAACACCAAGACTCACTTAAGCCCTTAACTAAAAGTGTAAGTGGTTTAGAGAACATTGCACGGGCCTGCTGTGCTGTGGTGATGTCACCACCAAGCATCAGAAGCCACTACATAGTAACATTCTTTCAAACAGGCAAGATGAGGTGGCCAGAAGTCAAGCCCTGTTTGTCTGTCGGATCCTGAATAAAGCAAAAACTCCCTCTAGGACAGTGGTTTTCAAACTTTTTTTCCGGGGACCCAGTTGAAGAAAATTTTTGATACCTGTGACCCAATGGACCTGGTGATGAGGGGTTTGAGGTGTGGGAGGGGCTCAAGGTGTGGGAGGGGCTCAGGGCTAGGGCAGAGTGTTGAGGCTGAGGGCTGCAGGGTGGAGCTGGGAATGAGGGGTTCAGGGTGTGGGAGGGGGGTCTGGGCTGGGGCAGGGGGTGCAGGTTGAGGAGTTTGGGGTGCAGGAGGGAGCTCTGGGTTTGCGGGGGGCTCAGGGCAGGGCAGGAGATTGGGGTTTGGGATGGGGTCAGGGCTCTGGGCTGGGAGTACAGGCTCTGGGATGGGGCCAGAGATTAGAGGTTTGGGGTGCAGGAAGGGGATCCGGGTTGGGGAATGCCCAGGGCTGGGGCAGGGGATTGGGGTGCGGGGTTGAGGCACAGGCTTATCTCTGGTGGCTCCCAATCAGTGGTGTAGCCAGGGTGCGGAGGCAGGCTTCCTGTCTGTCCCCTGACACCGCAGATGATGCTGCACCCTGGAAGCGGCCAGCAGCAGGTCCGGCTCCATGGCGGAGGCATACAAGCAGCTCCATGTGACTCTTGCCCACAGGCACCGCCCTCGCTGGCCAATGGGAGTGTGGAGCTGGTGATTGGTGTGGGGGCAGCATGTGGAGCCCCGTGGCCCCCTGCCTAGAAGCTGGACCTGCTGCTGGCCACTTCTGGGGCGCAGTGCAGTGTTGGAACAGGTAGGCACTAGCCTGCCTTAGCTGGGCAGCTCCGCTGGCAGGGCAGGGCAGGGCAGGGCAGGAACAGTCCTCTGGGGAAGAAAAAGACTCCAGCAGCAATTCTATGCCTGTCCAGCCCTGGGTTCCTCAATGCTCAAGTATGACTATTGTGAACTGCTTGTGTCTGCAGAGACAAGAGGAAGATTGTCAGAGAGGTGGTGCCCAGGGGATGCTAGAAGAGCAACTGTGGAGTGAGGACAAAGGCATCATAGGTAAGACTTGGAAAGAGAATGTAGCAGGATAAGTCATGACAAAATGGAAATAATACTGGTTGGAAAGGCAAAGGTTGGGGAAATATTTGGAACAGTGACTGGCACTTCCGTAAGTTAAAAATTGAGGTTTTTCACTTAAAACGGAGATTCAACCACTTTGTTACACATGAAGAAAGTGAGAGTAGAGGGCTAACCTTTCAAAGATACCCTTTTTCAAAAGGGCCACTGACTCCCATTTTTCTCAATGAGAGTGACGCCAACCTGCCCTCAAAGAAGATGGCGGCCCGAGTCCACAACTTCCCTGAGTGCAGCTTGGCTTCACTCTCATTGAGAAAAATGGGAGGCAGTGGTCATTTTGAAGGAGGGTTTCTTTGCAAAGGGCATTTTTAGCCTCCTCCCACTGAGACCAATAGGAGATGGCAGGCATTCTGAAAGAGGAGAATTCTTTGTGGAATTCTCTATAGTAGAACATTATTTTTCAGCCCATGCTGATGAAGAAACTTTCAGTTATAAAGAATAATGGCAAAAATGATCATTATTCCTATTTTCAAAGTTGATCTGTTGAACCAGATCTACTCATATTTATATTTAAGGGGTGAGAATTTCACCACAGTTCTAGCCCCTTTCTGCCACAAGAAAAGGGCCAGAGCAGTATAAGGGGGCCTTAAAAGCAGGGCTGGCTCCAGGCCCCAGCGCACCAAGTGCATGCTTGGGGCAGCATGCCACAGGGGGTTCTCTGTCAGTTGCCGGGAAGGCCGCAGGCGGCTCCGGTGGACCTCCCACAGGCGTGCCTGTGGAGGGTCCGCTGGTCCCGCGGCTCCGGTGGAGCATCCACAGGCACGCCTGCGGGAGGTCCACTGGAGCCATGGGACCGGCGAGTGGCAGAGCGCTCCCCGCGGCATGCCGCTGTGCTTGGGGTGGCGAAATGGCTAGAGCCGGCCCTGCTTAAAAGCCCAATAATTTGCCAGGGGAGGACTCCTCCATTGCAGGAGCTGTGAAAGTCAGCCCTAAGGCTGTCTTCTGAGGACCCTTTTGCAAGCCTTCGTTTAGGAGGTATATACCAGGGACAGGAAGGGTGTGTTGGGGGTGGGGCAGCAGCACTGAACTCTGCATAGATTTCAGGCCAACAGGGCAGCCATAGGAAGTTAAAAGAATGAGGGGTACTTGTGGCTCCTTAGAGACTAATGTCTCCAGCTCCCAGAAGAAGCCCAAGATTGGGAGATCAACATGATGGCTTAAAGCCAGCCTAGTAGCTCCTCCCACCATATGTTGTTTGTTTTCGTATGTTCCTGCTTCAGTGCTACTTATAAACTTCTTTCTAAAAGGTATTTTTAAAGTTATTTTAAGGCGAATACATCTTCCTTTTTTTGCTTCTCTTCCGTTTTTTTGAGGGGATGTACCTTTTCTGTTGACATTCACAGAGGTTTCAGTTCTCTTTCTAATTATTTTTATACTTTTATTGTGTTTTCTTTCACCTTTTTATTCTATGTATTTAGCACTTGTTTCAATTTAATTAAAAAATCATGGCATCTTGTCTTTTCTATTTGAATCCTAACATTCTTACTCAGGTAAACTTCCCTGGGAGTAAAACTTCAGGAGTGGAAACCGAGATATATTGAAATCAATTTGAGTAGATCTAGGTTTCCACTCCTGAAGTTTTACGCCCAGGGAAGTTTACCTGAGTAAGATAAACCCCAACAGTGTTGGATTTCACCTGTCATATTTAAGTTTTTCTCTGCTGTTTTCTACAGCAAGTAAAACATGTAATCAGTTTTGCAAGCAGCTTTTTTTTTTTGTTATTTCCCCTGCCCTAGGAAAGATGATACCCTGTATATGGCACTGCTGCTAAACATTAATATCTCACACCTCTAACAGTAATATGCTGCTTGTAGCTGAAAAAAATCCTGATTGCTTGTGTGAATTATTAAGTCTACATAAATACTGATGACTATGAAATCCGCCATTGAAAGTTATACCTAACAACAGTATGCTAATTGGGGATGAGCAGATAATATTTAAACAGAGTTTAAAATTAAAGAGAAAGCTTGAAGCTCTGGTTCTTCAAGTAGCTAAAGAATTTTTCTTTGATGACATGGAGTGTCACTTAAGCATTCTTCATGTCTTTGCTTCAAAAGAGAAGTGGTGAACATGAGTTTCTCTTTTACTTTCTAGACAACAGCAGAGTTCAGGGTTCTTTTTCCCATCACCCTGGCTGGAAACATCATTAATGTGCAGAGCAGTATAAAGAGCGCAGCTTCCTTTATTTTTTTGTTGTTAGCAATGTAGTCAACTTCAACTGCAGACACACAGATTCCGGAGTGGTAGAACTCAGGTCCTAATGGGCAAGAAGCCTTTTGCTTAGCTCTAAAAGTTGATGTTGTAGGACCTGGCTGATTTGTGCTTTGATAAATGGCAAATCCACAAATCCTCATTCAAAACAGATGTCTGGACTTGCAACTTAATGGAGCACAGAAATGTGAGACCATGCTATTGTGCTGAGAGTGGGGCTGGCATTGGTTGTCACTTCCAAGTGCCTCACTGTGTCTGGCTCCAGCTAAAGCTCAGACACTGGCCTCTGTCCTGACTTTTTAAATATTCTCTCCCCTGCCGGTGCTGATAACTGGGGCAGGGACGGGCTCTCTTTGCTCTTGCAGCAGCTCTCTTGGGGTTCCCATGGAAATGAAGAGGAACTGGCTGGCAGTCTACAGCAAGAGAGGCCCTCACTGTCTTCCTGCTCCCCTTGATTACAGCAGAAGCTACCAAGACAGCCATAATTGCAAGCACCGAGCACAGCTGTAGAGAATGAGTGAAGGCAACTGCCATCAGCTTCCTGTGAAGTAGGAGACAGCCTAAAGTTCCACCTCCCATCCTTTCACTTGCAGATAGGATTGTGAGTCTCTGGCCCATAAACTGCACACATTTGTAGCTGTCTATGATGAAATAGTGACCCAAAATTATCTAGCAGCTCAGACACCATGGTAATGTGCACACTGTCAAAACTTAAGACACCTAGGTTACTGGAGACAGATAAACTAATGCTTTGAAAGGTCTGTTGTGCAATATATAATACAATACATTAGACTGAATATGAGGACGTAAAGTTATACGCTCTTGCTTAAGATCAAGTCTAAGCACCAGACCATAATACAGAGCAAAAGATCAGCACAGACCACCTTCTCACTTGTGCACGGTCTCTCTCTCAAGAAAACGACTTGGTGTGTGGTAGGCACCCAAAGTTCCAGATCTAATTATCTTTCTGGCCATGATCACAGACAAGGACATATGGGAGATGATGGATTTTTTTCATGCTGTTATCTATAGTAGAGCCATTGTGTATCCATGTTTTTATTGCACACATCAAGCATTGCTCCAAAATGCACCAAGCAGGATACATCTTCACTTTTCAGTGGCACTGTACCTATCATAAGGGTCTACAGCACATTGTATATACATCCCTGCTCTTCAGTATTAAAACATTGGTAGCAGCCCTTCCTAGATACTCCAAAGCAGAGTGGTACAAGGCACTTTCACTTCTACTGAAGGCTGCGCATACTACATCTGCAATGTATTCCAGCCCTTGCTATCTTAGAATTAAATTCTCCTATATGATAATGCTGATAACTATTGCTAGACCAATTATATCAAACACATCTGGGATAAAGAAAAATTGAAAAACAATCCCAATACAAATGCTTTACAGATTCACATAGGAGTGCTACAGTAATATAGATGCTCTACTTACTTTTCTGAACACAGTGGTCTGGTATCGGAGCTAGATTGTTCCGTACAGGAGTAAGGTCTTTTACTTTGGGTCGGTCTAGGGACATCTGTTGAAAACTTTTCCCTGTGATAGAAAAATATATGCATACTATATGTACTTGGAAATAATATGGAGCATGACAGTACTCTACTTGCTGGTAGACTAACAACTTCTGTGTTAATATTCAGAAATAGGTACCTTCTTGTCTATAGAAAAACCAACTGAAAATGGCTAGACAGAAGCTCAGTGGTGATTGCTGATATCTATTTATTTACATTCATTTATAAAAATGAGTTGACATCAAGTTGTGCACATAAAAAGTCTAGATAACAACATGACCTTGTTACTGTCACTCTGGTTCCCGTTCTCTCATCTTGTGCGAAACACTCATTTGTACTGTCTTGTTTAAAATTGACCCAACATTTTGTAACTAGATCCACATTGGAAGCCAATAGGGCTGAACACTTGCATGTGCGTCCATCTGTAGTATAGACAGTTTGCTGTTCTCATTTGAGGTCTTGAAGTCAGTGTTTCATACCTAAGGGTATGGCTATACTACCCACCGGATTGGCGGGTAGTGATCGGTTTATCAGGGATCGATATATCACGTCTCATCTAGACACGATATATCGATCCCTGAACCCGCTCCTGTCGACTCCGGAACTCCACCAGGGCGAGTGGAGGTAGCAGAGTTGACAGGGGGAGCTGCGGCCGTCGATCCCGCGCCATAAGGACAGGAGGTAAGTTGAAATAAGATACGTAACTTCAGCTATGGGAATAGCGTAGCTGAAGTCGAAGTATCTTACATCGTCTCCGCCCCCTAGAGTAGACCAGGCCTACTGTCCTCTATGTAGACAAGTGTAATTCATCTCACCAGTTCTGGACAAAAGGCCTGATTCAAAGCCCATTGAAAGCAATGGGCATCTGTCCACTGGCTTCTATGGGGTTTGAATCAGGTCAAAATAGCTTTGTAAAAATATGAAGAACACCTGTGGAAATCATAGATTTTGCCCCATCACTAGAGTCTAAATGCTGGTGAACTCCCTAGACCTGCTTTTCCTTTGTTTGGCATTCTGTTTAGTCCCTAATACAGTCAAATGGTTGTCAAATGCTGTCACTATCTTACATCCACTTTGCATGAGGATAAATGACTACATAAGCTTCAAGGTAGCAGAGAATGTCGATCTGCTTCCATTACTATAGTCAAGCTGTGTTGGCTCTATTGTGATGCTTTAAATTGGAAACTGTTGGTTTTGCTTAATTTGAATGCACGTGTATGAGATTGACTGACTGTGGGATTTTGTTATTTCTCGAAAGAGAAGGACTTATTTCATAAATGAGGAAGTGTGGTGACAAAATGGCAACAGAGCATAATTATATGCTTTGATATGAATGACTAGGATACAATGGATGTGTTATTCCTTGACTTTACCAAGGCTTTTGATACAGTCTCCTACAGTATTCTTGTCAGCAAGTTAAAGTAGTATGGGCTGGATGAATGGACTATAAGGTGGATAGAAAGCTGGCTAGATCATCCAGCTCAATGGGTAGTGATCAATGGCTCCATGTCTAGTTGGCAGCCTTTATCAAGCGGAGTTCCTCAAGGGTTGGTCCTGGGGCTGGTTTTGTTCAATATCTTCATTAATGATCTGAAGGATGGCGTGGATTGCACTCTCAGCAAGTTTGCAGATGACACTAAACTGGGAGGAGTGGTAGATACGCTGGAGGGTAGGGATAGGATACAGAGGGACCTAGACAAATTAGAGGATTGAGCCAAAAGAAATCTGATGAAGTTAACAAGGACAGTTCAACAAGGACAAGTGCAGAGTTCTGCACTTAGAATGGAAGATTCCCATTCACTGTTACAGACGAGGGACTGAATGGCTAGGCAGCAGTTCTGTAGAAAAGGACCTAGAGGTTACAGTAGACGAGAAGCTTGATCTGAGTCAGCAGTGTGCCCTTCTTGCCAAGAAGGCTAATGGGATTTTGGGCTGTATAAGTAGGGGCATTGCCAGCAGATCGAGGGACGTGATCATTCCCCTCTATTCGGCATTGGTGAGGCCTCATCTGGAGTATTGTATCCAATTTTGGGCCCCACACTACAAGGAGGATGTGGAAAAATTGGAGAGTCTGGCGGAGAGCAACAAAAATGATTAGGGGGTTGGTGCACATGATTTATGAGAAGAGGCTGTGGGAATTGGGATTATTTAGTCTGCAGAAGAGAAAAATGAGGGGGGATTTGATAGCTGCTTTCAACTACCTGAAAGGGGGTTCCCAAGAGGAAGGATCTAGACTGTTCTCAGTGGTAGCAGATGACAGAACAAGGAGTAATGGTCTCAAGTTGCAGTGGGGGAGGTTTAGGTTGGATATTAGGGAAAACTTTTTCACTTAGGAGGATGGTAAAGCACTGGAATGGGTTACCGAGGGAGGTGGTGGAATCTCCTTCCTTAGAGGTTTTTAAAGTCAGGCTTGATAAAGGTCTGGCTGGGATGATTTAGTTGGGGATCGATCCTGCGTGAGCAGAGGGTTGGACTAGATGACCTCCTGAGGTCCCTTCCAACCCTAATATTTTAATCCTTGTTGTTGGTTAGAAGGTCTGGAATAAAGTGGATGTATTTCACCATGCAGAGAGAATTTCTCTTCTCCCAAATGTTTTCTTTGGGCTCAAAGTACATACTTTGATGGCATTTGTTTTTGTATGGGGTAGTAAGGATATGTTGTTTTGATTGTAAAATGTTGTAATCTTTGCTGACATTTTATTACATTGCAAGTTTTATGACAGTTGGCACTGCTGCTGTGTTGTTGCTATTTGCACCCCATTTGTAAATTGGCACATGATCCCTCCATTGGGGTTTCATGTGGCACAGAAATAAATTCTGGTGCATAGGGTATCAAATTACCCCTTAGCTTTGAAAAAGGGACCAGGTCACACAGATCAGCTATTGCCAGCTCCTTACCCTCTCTGCCAAAACATGCTCCCTTTTTTATTATTAGCCCAATTTTTAGATTACCTATCATAGCACTCAAGATGTACTGGGTGCTGTACAAACACACAACAAGGTATAGTCTTGTGCCTGATGGCTTAGCAATATACACAACAAACAAATGAACAATAAAGAAGGGCAGGAGGTGGTTACATGGTGGTGGTGGGAAACATCTCTTGCACCTGCCTTTCCACCCATACAGGGGTTCCCTTTCCGATATTGCTTGGAATTTCTGTAATTTATCTCCTTTCCGGTCCACAGAGTGGATGAAGGGTTGTGTCTGTTTTACAAAGGGATATACTGGCAAGGCTCATTTAAGCAAAATGTTCTCTATTGCTGATACCAACTCAAAGCTACAGTTGACAGGAGTTTCTGCTGCAATATTGCCAATGCTTTTTGGGGTAGTTGATCATCCTGGTTCTACCAAGGTCATGCACTGATGGAGACAATCCAAGATAAAGTGTTTTTTGTTCAAATTTGTGCCAGTGGTAAGATGGTAAGGCTCAAAATGCCCAATGCTACCAACACCAAACTTGCCTGACATTTATTCAAAGGGCAATCAGTGGATAGATCAGCTGAGCTTTCATTTCCAAGAGTACAAAAAAACCACGAAAAAAAATCCCTTTTCATGACAGATGTCTCAGTAGTATTAGCATAAAATATAGCTCTAAATTTTAGCAAAGATAACTCCATATAAGGGCTTAAATGCTGAATTTCAGCTGAGATAATGACTTGAAAATTAACTTCAGTTACTAAAAAAACCCCAAATGACTGATAACCGTAATTCTGTCCTATATTTTCGGTGGACAGGAAGTTATATGTAGCAACCATTGTCAGTAAAGAAAATGGAGGAAAAGAATATTAACATTTAATTACTATAAAAAGCCAAATGTGTCTCTCTCTCTCTAGTCCCTACCCCTTGTGCAAAATGAAGTTAATGGGCTTTATAAAAGGGCCTCCCCTATATCAAGCCCAGCTGTTAGAGGAGAACCTTAATTTACTTCCAAACCTCTACCATTCTGCAGGCAGGGAAATCCTGTGAAAGCTATAGAGGACTAAAAATCCAGAGCTAAAGTAAGAGCCATGAGGCTCTGAATTCATAAAGTAAATGCAGTGTTAACTCAGGGATTCAGGTGACCCTAATTACACCAGCAGACACATTTTTAGACAACACACGCAGCTCTTTTCTATCATGATATTTAAAGACAATACCTGGGCTATGCAATATATTTCCATCAACTAGCAAGCTGCCCTTGTTTTATTCATTTCAATGGATGTCCTCTATTCTACCTTATGGGAATCTTCTTATTGTTGGAAAAATTTCCTTCTTAAAGAGCAGCTCAGCCTGTACACAGACTACTGAACTCTCACAGTGCTCCAGCTTTATTTAGTAAGTTAATTTTCTAACTGTAATTTGTAAATTGTAAACCATTAGAGATAAGGGGATACATTCTTCCCTTCCATACACAAAAAGCGCTCCCCACCATAATGAATTAACTGTTTCCTGTAGGTTCCATGCTTGGGACATGTCCTGCAAGCAGACTCATGCAGGCAGACCTTTACGCCCACCCAAGGATCCATGGAAGTTAATGGGGTATCTATGTGGGTACAAGTGTCCACTTTTGCAGATTCATTTGCAGGATTGGGACTTTAAGACATAAAAAACTCTTGGAAAAATAGCAATTAGGTGATCCTGTGTGTGCCTCCATCTCTCCCGCCCTCCAGCATAGTAGGATTGACCCTTACCATATTACGCCATCTTAACAAAAGCCAACAATGTAGATTTAAATTACTTAAGTGATAGGGCTTTCATCACGTCCCAGTGAAAGTACTCCACAGTCAACAGACAATTCCTTTGAGGAATGTTTCAGATATTCAGCCTCCATTTTCCTTTATTCAGTTTTATCCCTAGTGAAAACCTCTTGCATATCCTAAACAATTCCTCAGCCTCCTTGGTAGCTTTTTACCAAAATGGGAATCATCCTATTGTTGGAAAATTTTCCTTGTTAAAGAGCAGCTGAGCCTGTACACAGACTACTGAACTCTCACAGTGCAAAAAAGTCTGACAGGATTTGTTTCATAGGGGTTGTGTGAAGTGAACCATGATGAGTTCAGTCTAAAGGTGACTGCATCACATTAGTCACTGCTAGTTCACCTGGAGTCTTGGGTACATGTAGTGAGAAGGATGGCAAAGGGGAAGGTGGGGGAAAACACATCTAGGCAGAGATCTGGGGTCCCAGACTGTCTGAACTTAATCAGCCAAAGTCTGTCAAACTTTTAGGGACCTGGCTCTATTTAACCCCTTACAAATAATTTCTAGCCTTATTTTCACAGCATCAGTTATTCTGAAATGATCTTGTCTACAGAATCTCTATTACAAATGTAATGAAAGTTCAGCTACTGTGCAGCAAGTAGCTTAGTGGATTGTTCAATTTTCACTGCCATGCATGAGGCAGCCATGGTTCATTAGTGATGCATTTGACCAGTTAGGAGTGTCATAAAGGAGTCCTTTCCAGTCCTCCTTGAACTGAAGGGCAGTAGGCTCTGACATGGTCCCTCAGCAGCAGTGGTGGTAGATACAAATACTTAAATTACATCTATTCTTGGAATTGGTGTACAAATAGCAGTGGGGGGGGAGGGGGTTGTTTAATTTTCAGTTAGCATCTAGATATTACGGTGCTTGGTGCACTATCAGATCCCACTTTGTGAAGGTACATAAGCATGTGCTGAAATTGAAGCATGCGAGAAGTACAATTGGGAATGAAGTTAACATTGCTCGTATGCTTAAATTATCTCCTGAATCAGGGCCTGATAGACAGATTCATGAAGAGACAGACATGAATCAAAACATGGGATCCCAAACTGCCAAACATCAGCTCCAAATTCATTTCAGAACCTTGTAGCTCAGGCTCATCTGTCGTTTCATTATCATTACAGAACAGCTTACAAAATACTAGATTAAAGCATTTACTCTCTCAGTAAATTTAGCAACTTTAATTCAGCACTGAAGACAACATAAATTTGAACACAGCACATATAACTGAAGTGCTGAAAATATATTAACTAAAAATATCTTAAGATGCTGTTTTGGGAATCCTATTGCATACAGGAAGAATAAACTAAAAAAATTAGAAATATCAGCACTCAGACTTACCTATATTTCCAATATGCCCCTATCCAACCTGCCATGTCTGTAGAGATTAGATGATACGGGGGATATTGAACAAAGAAATTACCTGATGGAGAACTAGGCAGATAGGGAAGATGGGGAGGGCACAAAAGCACATGGCTGGATCTTTCAGAGAGCAAACCATCTATCAGTTTATCTGAAGAAGTTGGAGTACAGACTTCATACGAGAGTATTTGGTTAGCATCTGTGTTCCAAGGATTGTCTGATAAAGTCTGGCAGCTACTTCTGTGATCTAGCAAATCATGTTCACTTCTACTTTTCTGAGATTGGTGTGCAAAATGGTAGGCATTACTACCCAAGGAGACACTTGAAGTTGCACTCTGGGAAGTTGTTAGAAAAGATTTGCCTATAGTAATGGGGGGGAGACTTTGTGTTCTTATTGGAGGAAGTCCATTACACTCTGGCTGCTTCTTTTCTGATATGAGGTACTTCTGGGTGTCTGTGCTCTTTCTTTTAAAGTCAACAGCAGTCACACATTCCTCGGAGTTGTCTTTAGAGTTCGTGTCCATAATGCAATCAAATGTAGTGATAATGTCATCCACTTCCGAGGTCTCTTCCCTTTGATATCTGTCTCTGCCTCTGTCTTTCTGGTTTGTTTTTTGATCATCTTTCTTCTTTTTGCAGGAGAAGATTTGGTTAAACATACTGAATCTTCCTTCCTTCTTTAGGATTTTATTGTTCTGTGACGGAGGGTGATGGACTGGCTCTGGTCTACTAGAAAATAAATAAAATAAATAAATAAAATAAATAAATAAATGTGTGAACAGAAAGTGGAAATTGTGCAGAGTTTTTGTACAACCGTACTAAATCTTAAAAGAAATCTTGCCTGTCTTAGCACAAAATGAAGACTGTCATATCCAGAAGAAACTGCAGGATGAATTTAAGTAGGTTGAATTGTATTGCCAAAACTAGAATGTGCAGGACACTTATGATCAAAAAAGAAACTAAGAATGGCGTCTTCTGACTCAACTGATCTGCTTTTTGTGTGTATTAAGAGTACATTAGCTGGTGATGCATTAGCCAAAAATAACAGAGCTTAACTCAAATGCAAGGCTGAATTTGCAGGGCAGGTAGTTTAAAACACAACCTCTTTTTATTTGGAAACTGAGTAAATTTGGTCTGGAATCTTTGAGACACTAATAGATTTGGAACCTGGGATGCCAATTTTGTGGGCAGTTTTCAGAGTATAAATGCACTTTATGCCAGTACGCTGAGACTCCTTTTAACAAGAAAAAATGCATTGGGATCTTGAAAGACAAAGCGGCCTTTGTTTTAAGTCAAATTTGAAAGCTGGTATTTCCAACTGCACAATGATCACTAGCACCATGTGAGGGGCAATGGTTCAGCATCAACCAGAGAGAACAAAAGCCACCATTAAATCCATTTACTGTACCCCAGCACTTTCCTTGGAGGTCGCTCATCCAAGTGCCAAGCGGACCTCAAACAGTTTTGGGAGCTCTATCAAGATCATAGTGTGCAGTGGTCTGGCCTCAGCAGGTTTTACAGGAGGCTGCTGCTGCCTAAATAA
Source organism: Chelonoidis abingdonii (assembly GCF_003597395.2). Taxonomy (NCBI): domain Eukaryota; kingdom Metazoa; phylum Chordata; order Testudines; family Testudinidae; genus Chelonoidis; species Chelonoidis abingdonii. The sequence continues at coordinate 36,805,078 of NC_133774.1, forward strand.
TCAGCTTCTAGAGGCTGCTCAGGAAGTAGCATTTGCAGCAGCCTCAAAGATCATTTGAAGTACGTCTTACCCTTTGTAACACAGGAAATAATACTGACTGTTGACTGGAAAGAAAGGGGCAGGATAAAGAAATGTGACAAAAGTCTAAAAAAAAAGAAAAAAGCAGCATGCTAGCTTTCACTCTCCATAAGTGAGTTTTTCTATCCGTGAAGGAGAACCTAAATGAACAAAATTGGGGCCATTGATAAAAGGAAAAATAATTCGTAAAGAGACAAATAATAAAGCCTCTTTAATAGAAGAGGTTTAGAAAAGTGAAAACATGTACACAGAAAGGCACTTAACTAATCGTAGTCAAAAACATTCCGTCAAGGGTGAAAACTATTTTAAAGTTATGGGTATGAAAGCTTATATTATTAACTGTTTATTGAACACAACTCTTATATTTAGTGGGGCAAATTCTGCCATAGTTACATACCAGTGGTGGTTACATGAACACATAGCTAACCTCCATGAGCTTCAACACAAGGCAGATATTTGAGGGCAAAAATTGTCCCATCACATGTATTTTGCACAGGAGACATTGCTGTATTGATTTACAACTAAATTCATGTTTGATTTGTTCTGAACCCTACATTTATTGTTCTGAACCCTACCTGAGACAGGTCATTCATTAGTTAACTGACTTTACCATTGCTATTTATAGTGAAGAATTTGAACCAAGCATTGTATAGGAACTGCAGATTAATTTCAGTCGTTTCATGGCTCTTGCACTCTTCGGAGCGTGCAGAGAGAAGTAAATGTCATTTCTTTCCTACTGATACGCTGTTCTAGCAAGTGACCTGCTGGCAAAAGCAAGAGGCTGTATGATTTCTTGTTCCTTTACCTGTTCTCCTGAGAGAGCAGCTTGATGCATGCTGTGTGCCCACAGTACATTGCATATGTCAGAGGAGTGTTTTCATTGATGTCCCGCGAGCTGCTATCTATCCCCAGCTGCAGCAGCGTCTGTACACAGTCAGCTTTCCCGGCTGCTGCAGCCCAGTGCAGAGGCGTCCTAGGGAAAATATGGAACAAATTAATGACCCAATGAGAACAATTTCAGTACTGCCTAGCCTGCATCTATACAGAGTGCATCATCTAGTGTTCTCGATGTGGTGGTAAAAATGCCTGTGGCTGATCTACATTAACACTCCATGATTGCTAGCACTAGTGGATCTGAACTAGGGAAAGAATTACCTAAAATTCTCAGTGTAGAGTTTGAAGAAAAGCTTTCTAGTCTCCTTTGTCTGGTGGCAAATGCTTCCCACCTCTGCACCGGACCCAGCTGCGACGGTGTAGGGGAAAGGATGTTCTCTCCAGCCACAGAGCAGTAGTGGAGTTACTCTGCAACTGCTACTCCATCCATAAGACTACAGTATCTTTTTTTACTGCTGTGTTCCTATTACATAGTGTACGATGACCAGCAGAAGACCCATATAGAGGCAGATTCATTTTCTAAATCATGCTGTCCTGATCCTTTCTTGTGTAAGGGAACCTATTTGATTTTCTGCATCCAGGAACCTCTGAAGTCACAGTGGAAGAAGCATTATTTGGGCCTAGTGTATAGAAAATATTTGGCATCAAAATTTTAACATTACACAGAAAAACTACTGCTTATATTTCTGAAATTGAAATAAGCTGCAAGGTACAGAACATGCCAGACAAGAAAGATTGTGAATGACAACAGGTGAATAAAAGAGGAAGTGTGTGAACATGATGCAACCCATCGATTTCAGATGAGTGTAACAGGGAACAGAATTGAAAGGACAACTAATGAGGGCTTATAAGGTATTGTCCAGTCTCCAACATGATATCTCTTAAAGGAAAACGTGAGGGAATTTAATAGAAAAATCTTTTCCCCGTTCACATATTGAAGATGTTTAGGGTAAAATCTATAGAACCCTGTTGGTTTAATCTCTATTAAGTTTTATAGGACTTTTCCATAAAGGATTAAATGTGTAAATCCTAAAGGAACAATCCTGATCCCATTGAAGCTAGTGAGACTTTTGACACTGACTCCATGGGGAATAGGATAGGCCCATAACTGATTAAATCTGAGAGCTGTTACTAACAGCCCTCAGGTTCTACTCTTACTGAACTCAGTGCCAAAACTCCCATAGACTTTGATGGAGGCAGGATCGGGATCCTAAACAGTAAAGAGGAGGAATCTTCTGCATGTATAATACAATGGTACAAAGTGCTTCCTGTGAGAATGGGAGACGAGGTTCTCAGCATCTTGAAAATCAGGTGCTAACATCTTAGCATACTAAGCGTGAAAGCCTGCACCCACTAAAGTCAATGGGAGTTTTGTCATTGACTTCAGTGGGGCCAGTGCTTTACCCCAAAGTTGTAAGTTCTTGTTCTGGTATTTTGGAAGGAATGCCTAATTTTAGTGAATCAAATAATAACAAGTCCGTGTGTATAATCACCATCTTTTCCTTCCAGAAATATAGTGTAAATAACTATTTACATGAGTCAGCGGTTGCATAAATATCATGGCCTGATTTCCAGAGTCACTAAACACACATGATTCTCAGAAAATTCAGTTAAATTAAATAGGTCATGGCCCCTGGAACAGGAAACATGACTATTCAACAGACATTCTTAGGCTCAGATAATGCAATGGGACTTAGAGCAGGGGGTTTCCAGCACTTTCAGTACATTTCCATGAGTACCTGTCATCCACATCAAGGGCCTGCAGATTGCACTCTGGAACTCTAGCCAGCTCACTGATAATGTCACTGTAACCTGCAGCCGCGGCAATGTGCATGCATGTCTTCCCATTCTCATCGTCATAGTTTATTATTGATGGACCCTGGTGATGGTTCAGAATGATGGAACACAGAATCCTGTTTCCACTCTGGAAAACAAGCAAGGGGAAGAGAAGCATTTAACAATGAAGCACATGTTTTGCTGCACTGTCTATTCTTGGGAGGAATAAATACAATAAAGGCATTTTCTGTTTATTTCAGATTTGAGAATTCTTGCCCCTCCCAAAATTGTTTGGTCTATGAGTTTCCTAGAATACTTCTGGGCATTGTAGAAATAACAAATAAGGTACCACAATAGAAATATCCAAAGAAAGACAGCATATAGACTTACAGGAATACTTTCTCAGAAATGTTTCGATTTTTTGAAACACAGAATTTAGAGGGATACAAGCATATATATGCATGTGTCCCTTTGAAAAACATTTACATTCTCCTTTATGTTTTTAATCAAGACTATACAAAGTAGTATAAATGTCCAGACTGGCTTAGGCTCTGTTATTCCCTTCTCTCTGTTCCACACTAGGGCTCTTAACTTGGGACTGAATTCTGCACCCCTTCATCATGGCGAGTTATACTTACGCAAATAGTTCCACTGACTTCAATGGGATTACAATTGTAAGTACTGCTCAGCAAGAGTAAGGGACAGAGAGTTGGACTTTTGATGATGACCCTGTTTTACAACCTTGTTTGTGTCCCATGCAATCGTACTTCATAAGCTTCTAAATAAACTGGAAAAATGCCAACTGATAACGTGGTAATAAACAATATCCAAATGTACAATATCCACTGGCTTCCTGTTATCTGCCAAATCAGTAACTGCATCAAAGATAACAAACCTGAGCAGTGTGTTGATTGGAATCTTTTCTCCGTTAAAATATGCCTGAACATTTCATCCAACGGGCCAGTGGTTTTCCAGTCTTTCCTCCTTAAAAGTACAGTTCTTCATTTGCCTTTTTATTTATAGTCATCAGGTACTTCTAACATGTACGGGGTTTATTGAAAATTCCTCATCTCAAGTCTTTTAAAACATTCACTTGCGCCTCTCTAGAACTGGCAGTTTCTAGGTTTTTGACTGATCACTTTAATTACCCTAGAGCTTTTTTGTTGAATACTGAACAAAACAAGGTATTTGAGGTTTCAGTTATTTTGTAGTCCTCACTAATTCTGCTTCTTGTTCTGGAATGGCCCTATGCCAACTACCCTAATTTTTCCCTTTTTCTGAGGTATTTCCTGTAAATCCAGCAGATCTGGTCACATGAGGATTCTACGTGAATGGAAGATTCCTTGGGTGATGTATAACCGATGCACATTCCTTCGTCTACACCAGGATAGAGGGAACATGGCTGAGATACCTCTACTCCTGGTGCTCCCAGGCTGCCACAATATCCTTTAGGGTTGGAAGTAAAGCAGCCCTAAGGAGTGCTGGGCTTTAGCTACAAGGGGAGTGCCAGTTTCAGCCCAAGTGCTTCCCCTGTAGCTAAAGCCCCGAGCCCTGGTGTGGGTCCCCCCCAGTGAAGCAGGGAGCAGAGTTGTGGAGAGCCCTGAGCCCTGGCTCCCCTGAGGGGCTGGAGCTGGGATTGGAGCCACAGGGCTGAAGCCCCAACTGTGGCGCTCCCCCCAGGTCTAAAGCACTGAACCTTGGTGCTCCAGTGGGGCAGAAGCCCTGAGCCTCCACCCAGATAGTCAGAAGCCCTGACTTCTTCTCCCTGCCCTGAGCCCTGACTCTCCCCACCCTGCGGCTGCAGCACCAACCCCCCATGTGGCTGAAGTCCATAACCTCTTCTTCAGAGTTTCAGAACATTTCATAGTTATGGAAAATCTCCATTCCGGAAGTGTCCATAACTCTGAGGTTCTACTGTATATCCTTTGTGCTCTCCAAAGACTACCAAGTGACCAAGGACTCCTTGAGGAAAAGCTGTTTGGCTGAAGTGTTGGTTTGTCCCTTTCTTTGTTGTAAGTATTGTTCAAATAAAAGTTGTATGACTGACATTGTCTATTTGATACCTTATATGTATATGGAAATTTCTGTAAAGAGTGCACAGGGTTTATCACGTACTATGATTATGACTAAAACTAGTTGCTATCTTTCCCCCTTCTAGCACAGTATCGTATCAACTGGTTTCTGTGGATGAGTTACTGATGTGGTTTTAATGAACGAGCTTGCTCCTGCAGGTTCTTTATTCTGTACTAGAAGAAGCAGAACTTTCCATTATTTTTGTTGAGGATTCATTTGTTGGTACCCTAGGAGAAAATGAAACATGGATGCTGCATTTGATAAGATATAGACAATTAAAACAGATGTGGGCATGCAAAAGGTGTGGGGGCATGCCCCTTATTCATGTTCTGGCATTCAGCGAGAGGGTTACATACAGATCATCTGCTAGGAAGATGTCTGTTAATCATCTGTTATTCACCTGTTGTTTCTATCACATAGCTCCATCCCATTACAACTGAACACCCTGGCATACCTTAAATTGTCAGTGGCTCCTCTAAGGGTTACATCACAGCTGGCCCTGCATGTGTATTCTCTGGATTACTGTTACCATTGGCAGTACTAGACATATTGCAGGGAACATGGAGGTGTCATGACCCCATTCCTCTTCTACAGTAGCTGGTGGACTGGAAAAGCGACATGGCATGTCTTCCGTTGAAGGGCTTGCATTTAGGGGGGAAATCATCTAAGCTCTGGTTAGTTGTTTTGATGATCTGACTATACTAGTGAGTTTCTAGCTGAATATTAGCATCCAAAGCAGTGCAAAAGCCCTTTTGTTTATTATAAATCAAAATAAGTGTTTATATGCAAAGGTAGAGGCCAATTTTTGAAAAGTCCCTGTAAGAACAGATGTAAATAACTTTTATTTACTTAAATCCTCCTTATTTGCAATTCTTTATTATTCACTTTTTGAATATCAACAGCCCAGCTGTTAAGCCTTCACTTCTGTGGAGAAAACCTATCCATGTCAGAAGTCACTAGCATTCCAATGGGAGGACCCTATTTGCATGAGGAAAGATTACTGATGTGAGTACCTTGAAGAATGAGGGACTGGAGGGTGAGGCCTGATTCCGATTATTTTACTTAAAAAAAACAAGTCACCACCCCCTCCTTAGGCATTCCTAGGAAAACACATGAAACCAGCAAAGAGCAAGTTAAGTTTTAAAATGCGAAAGTTGTCTGAAACCACAACCAAACTCTACTTAGCAAAGAGTTACAGGTTACACACCGTATCCAAACCTAATCCACCAACACACACAGGGCTAGAGCATGGTCCTAAAGGAAACACCCACTGTGAATTAGGAAACTGTTTTCTTCATTATACCTTTTGAGGGAGGGATTGCCTCTCCTCAAAGAAACCAAGGGTCTCCAAGATGCTCCTGAATAACGGGATTCAGAAGGGACTCAGGGCCATCCATATGCAGATCCTGCACTTCTGCATTGCCACAGGTGGCTTTGTCTCCAGCCTGTGCTGCCAGCTATTCCCCCTGAAGTGGTTCCCCAGCACATAGAGGGTTCATCAGGCCATATTAACTTTCCTCAAGGGTTGTCTGTGGGAGATGGAGGGTGGGGAAAATGACATTTCCTCTGCCTAGTGCTCCCACCTCCCAGAGCCTGCCTCCTCCCTCCATCTTCTCTATATGGAAATCCCCCAGGCCAAGGGAGAGCCTTCTGTGGAGCCTAGTGGGAGAGAAAGGAGTACTGCTGAAGAGGCAGCGAAGATCCTTCCACAAACACAGGGCGCCCTCTACCCACAGCTCCAAAGGGTATAGTCTTGTTCTCAGAAAGCCTGAACTTCAATTAATGTCTCAGTAAGTAGGACTAAGAAAAGCTGTCAAGCCTCCCGATATAAATCCAAACAAATAATCTATGATTTCGTCATACAACATGTACTAATGAAAGTTTAATTGTTGCCAAAGAGCAAATGTTTCTGGGCACAAGTTTGATAAACTTAGCATCATTCAAATAACCTGAACTTGCGCTGCACTAGATCAGTAGTGGGGTTTTTTTTTTTTGTTTTGTTATGTTACGAAACGTGAATTCTTTTTATTTCTCTTCTGATTTTTGAGTCTTTAGAGTTCATGTTTTCCAACTTCTCTCTGCAACTCTGTAGCCTAGAAACTTTTTTTTTTAAAATGAAAGCTGAGATTTTTATATAATTACCTGAATCCAGGAGCTGGAGCTTTAAGAAAAAGATCAAATACTGTGAAGTTGTTTGTAAAAGTCATGAGAATTGGCAACACAGCACAGTGAGGAAACCTTTTAAAGGTGTTTCTAGAACCTTTGTCACTGCAGTATTTAAGTGGCAGCATTATCTGGGATTTAGAATATTTTAAAGAAATTACATTTGGTCTCAACTTTAGTAAACAGGCTTTCATGATGAAACTAAGTTTCCTTCTGGTTACAAAGATTACTGCTTGTTTGAAAGGGGAAAAACAGCATCTGAGGCCTTGTTCAAATAGAGCAAGTGAAACTACAGGTATGACAGGACAGGGTGTTCACTCATGTACAGACAGACATTCTCCTGTGTTTGTGCTGAAATCACATGCAACGCTCCTAGTGAAGCCAAGGGGAAGAGTTACACATATGCAAGGGAAGTATTTGACTCTTAGGGTATGGCTACACTTGAAATTTCGGAGCGCTGCCGCGGCAGCGGTTTGAAGTGTGAGTGCGGTCAGAACGCCAGCGCTGGGAAAGAGCTCTCCCAGCGCTGCATGTAAACCACATCCTCTACGGGTGTAGCGTGCAGCGCTGGGAGCCGTGCTCCCATCGCTGCCGCACTGATTACACTGAGACTTTACAGCGCTGCATCTTGCAGTGCTCAGGGGGGTGTTTTTTCACACCCCTGAGCGCGAAAGTTGCAGCGCTGTAGAGTGCCAGTGTAGCCATACCCTCAGTAGGTGCACAGTTTGGCACCTGTTTGACTGTTCCACTCATGGAAGTAGCCGTGCTGACATGTTAGAATGGTGGGCCCAGTTCAACACCGCTTGTTCAGTGGTATGAACTGGAGTATTTTCATGTGTGAAAGACATGAGGGGTGGGGATGGGGGGGCAGTAGGGATCGCTAGAGCAATTTTGGCTCTCTCTGGGGCAGTACATGCTGGAGCAGGGGCTCTAACCATGCTTTTTTTTATGGTGCAGCAAGCATTACCCTACTGAATTGGGCAAGCTGCATGGAGGTACCATGGTTCCACCTCACCCCACCAGGAAGTCAGAATTCAATGTACTGTAGCTGGTGCCTTGTGTCCTGTATTGCTCCCATGCAGGACCAGATACAGCCTGCCCCCCAGCTTCCTGACTTTCAGTTTCTAGGTACTTTTGTTGCATAAATGAAAATACTTTGGGCCTGATTCACTACTGTGGCCTGCCTCCATTAGAGCTGTATACACTGACACAGCAATACTGATGGAGCTGAACCAGTGCAAACCCCTAGCCCACATCTGCTGCACGGGTGTAAACTGTGACGTGCTCTAATATTTTACTCTAGTTTCAAAGGAGTTTTTTACTCTGATGCAGCATGTCTAAAATAGGGGTTTACACTACGGCAGCTACATCACTGTTGCTCTTCCTGTACAACCAACTTCTGTTTGAGGCAAGGCCTGTCTGGTGCACTAGTGTTATTGGCCTGGAACTCTGGTGGGGAAATCTTCAGATGCACAAACTCTGATTGCACCTTGCTGAGAACTGAACAAGCATTCTTTGAAACTGTAGGCAGAGGAAGCGTATTTATCTCCCACTCACACACAATAACTATAATGGGGCATGATGGTGTAATGGTGTATGTTTTAGCAATATCTACCCACACTGCCTCTTTTCTGTGCCTTCTGGCACAGGTTTCATCACTATGCCTGATGTTTCATCTGCTGCTTTCCCAGGAAAGAAAGCACAAGGCCCTATTCAGCTGAAAACAGCTCCTGGCTCTGGGAGTTCCCTAGGCCTCTTGTGCTCCACAGATGTTTAGCGCAGCTCTTACGGGAAAAATATCCCTGCTTCAGCAGCTCCAGAAGTGGTTACTAGACATCTCTTGTCACTGCCACCTTCACAGCACAGTCCTGAGACTCCACCTCTAGGCTCTTGTGAAAAAGTTTGGGGGTGTCCACTGAGCATTTTCAGAGATCCCCAGATCTCAGACTGTGGCAATGAGTCTAAACACGTGTCTGTAAGCCTGGCAGGAGCTTTAGACATGCCAAAGTCTTATCCTGCCTGGCAGCAGTTATTAGCTTCTATCTGCCCTTATATTGACAGGGAGGTAGAGAGAAACAGCTGTCAAATACTTCTCCCTGGCTAAGCTCAAGTCAGAGAAGAACACTAAGGCCTGGTCTACACTACACAGTTAGGTGGATGTAAGGCAGCTTATGTTGACTTAATTATGTCAGCGTATACACTACAGCCTTGTCCTGTTGAGGTAACTGCCCTACTACACCAACAAACGTACATGACATACATGAGAAGCGTAGGGCTTATGTCAGTGTAGTTAGGGTGATGCCGTGTCTACCTTACATCAGGTGTCCTGTCAATTTCATGGCTCCATACTGCTGCCGAGAGGCTCCCCACTCAGGGAGGTGAGCAGCCTGGGCAGTTGTTGCCCCACCCAGCTCTTGGCAGGAGCCGGGGAGGGGAACTGAGCTCCAGGCAGGAGGGCTCTTAGCCCAGCACATTGCCCTCTTCAGTCGGAGGAAGCGCTCCTGGTGAGGACACGCATCACTGACAGGAGGAGGGTAGTATGGACATCAGCCACCGCAGTAATTACTGTGCCGACTTTAAGTCGACCTAACATAGGTCAATTTAGGGCTGTAGTGTAGACATGTCTAAGAGAGTATGCCTGGTCCAGATATTTAAACCTGCCCATCCCTCTCCACTCCACACCCCCAAGAAGTAAAGACTGCAAACCAGCCGGGTTCACTAACAGAAATTTCACAGAACAAATCACAGCAGTGAAACAACACTTATTCCCTCTGCTCTCAGGCAGGCAGAAGAGTAATCCAGCTGTAAGTGTGTGACTTGAAAGGAGCAAGAGCAGGGATTTGTTAACCACAGGAAACTGAGGGCTTATTTGCACCATTCAACTGCATATTTTCCCAAAACTTGCCTGGCACATTTGTTATTCTGAGAGGAAGGTGTGGGGGGGGATGTGAACTGAGTAAGTATGTCTACACTGCACACTAAGCTGGGGCATCCACACACAAATCAATCTGACTTGGGTTAGCAACTGCTCAGGACACAGGTCCTAGGACCCTGCAAATGGAGTGGCTTCCAAGGCAAAATCTATCAGGCACAATATAGTTTTGAAATTATCAGAAAAATATGAAATCAGAGAGGAAATGTAGTTGAAAGTAATGATACGTATGGAGGCCACACCTGAATTCTATTCCAGACAAAAAAATTGATATATTTTAAACATGGTAGAGTTAAGACCAAAAATGGGAGAATGGAGATGTTTAGTCACAGTGTCTTCTCCTCGCAATTCGTGTTTTCTGTTTATAGGGTGACCAAATGTTCCAATTTTATAGGGACAGTCCAGTTTTGACCAGGCCTTCCAGTCAAAAACTGGACACCTGGCAACTCTGTGGGGATTCGTTTTGGGAGATTTCAGAAATGCTGATTTCTAGAGCTTTCTGGTTGATAAAGTGCTGGATAACACAGCGTTTAGTGCTTGGATAATTGTAATGTAACCTACAGACAGAACTTGTATTTAGCATTAAAAAGTTCTCTGAAGCAAAGTACATGCAGGACACTTAAACAGTATTATAGATGATGCCTTATCAAGTGCTTAACATGATGCACCCTAAGGAAACCCCTTTTCTATAGGCTTATTATTAATTATTATAAGTATTACTACAGTGCCTAGTCACATCTGATATTTACCTGCTGTATTTTTCCATCTTTAATGGGTACCTCAGTAATTTCTTAGCTGTTGTACATTTTGGGGAGCATTTGTGATGGGTAGTAGAGACCTATGAGGTCCCAAAAGAGGCTCCCTGATTGCCCCATATAGCAATGATTTGTTTATAACTTGATAGGAAGAGTGTTTAATGTTACTCTAATGAAGTTAGGATTTCCACAGGATGAGAGCTTCAAGCCTTTAGAACACTGTCCTGTAACAATATTTGCCATTTTACACTACATGTATGTTATTTAATTCTTTGCGGTCTGGAGTCACTGGTTTACAGCCCAGTCCTGACAGGTGTGGAGAACTCTGGCCCTGATCCATCAAAAACAGGCATGTCCTTAATGCTCAGCACAGGACTAGTTCCAGGGACATAAATTCTTTGCTGGATCAGGGCAAGAGAGCTCAGCACCTTGCAGCATCAAGCCCGTATTTAATATTTGTTAACAAAAATGGTGTTTTGCCATAGGAAACATGGGCTGGATTGTCAGCCAGCGTAAATTGGCACAGCTCCACTGGCTTTGAGCAATGCAGGCCAGTTTACACAGCTGAGGATTCCTGCACTAGGTCTTTTCAACTTTCAAACTGAAATTCTTCTTCAGTTCTGATGTCCTATGACTTAGAATTTCAAACAATCAATCATTGTAATGCACATGGCGTATTGTTAAAATATTGGTAGAGGGCCCTCACCTGTACTGCCCAGTGAAGAGCTGTTTTAAAGTCTTTGTCCACCAGAGTTGGATCTGCTCCTTTCTGCAGCAGGGTTTGCACATGCTGGGGCCGATTGTGGAAAGCAGCCCAGTGAAGTGCGGTCATTCCCTTTAAAAAAATGAATAAATAAATAAAATAAAATAAAATAAAAAATCACAGTCCAAAACAGTAAAGAATTATCATTCACAGGAAGATTTAAAACTTCAAAGGATTTAATTTTCCTTTTAATTAGAGATGAGTTGGACTATTTGGAGATCAGTCTGGAGTGGGAAATCCACCTTCTCAAGACGGAATAATCTGAAACAGTTTCTGGCTTAATGAGGTTGTATCAAAAAAAGAAGTAGCCAATAAAAAAAAAAAATTGACTACTATAGAAGACTGATATAAAAGAGGCATGTATCTAATATTTGTAAATGTTTATAGCCTGCTTATATTATAAGTAATACATCAGTTAAAGCATAGTAAGTTCCTCATAGGTTAAGGTTTCATACAGTTTCCAGTAGAAAGCCCTCTTTTAGGCTTGTATTTTATCACAGTGCAACAGCCTTATCTCTAACTCACAGCAATTACTATGGGCTAGATTCTCATCTGGTGTAAAGCAGTCTAGCCCCATGGACTTCAGTTTGTGCCAGCTGAGAAAGTGGGCCAATTATTTTAACAGTAATCTCAAAATACAAAAAACACATCACAGGCACCATTTTGAAAGAGAACAAAAAAAACAAAACAAACAGAGAACTTGATTCTCTGCTCTATCCAAGCTGTACTTATATAGTGCAAACTGATCTTAGCAGACCAAGAATCTACCTTGTATGTGCACATTAATCAGCATCAAAAGCAAGTCCACATGCACACTTTAAAACTGTGTTACACACTTTTCCTATCAAATTATCTGAGCAACATCAGTCTTAAGAAACATAATATAAGCACCATTTTTGTTTGGTGGCTTGTTATACACCCACCTTGGACAGGCATCAATGACTACGCATCTGTTAGTCTTTAAGGTGCCACAGGACTCATTGTTGCTTTTTACAGATCCAGACTAACACGGCTACCCCCTGATACTTTACACAATGTGTGGAAATCAGTTCCATTGTTTCTTTTAGTTTCCAATAGGGTAAAAACCCAAATCATGTAGAATGGAAGAGAAATTAAAAAACTTCAAATAAAACTCCACAAATTAGATCACAAGCTCCCTGGGGAAAAGACCTGTCATTTATTTTGCCTGTATGATGCCATTTGTGTGTACAGAAACAGTTGCCAATAAAGTCCAAATTCCTTAACATTAGTTTCTCTCGGCTCATCGGGTACGGGCAAGGGTTGGGAAGTCCAAATACAAATAGGGAGGAGAGAGCAGTCAAACCAGGTTTTGGTTATTTTGGTTTTGCAAGACTTCACCATTGGGGTTTTGTTTTTTGTAAAAATAAAAACCAGGGTTAAATCCAGCCCCATTTAAGTTAATGGGAGTTTTTCCATAGACTTCAATGGTGCCAGGAGTTCACCCCAGGGACCTGACACTGCTGATGGACACTGAAAATCCTGAGACTCTTGACCTGAGGCTCTACAGCAGTGTTTTCCACCCTGAGAAGTATGTGTGAAGCTAGTTCTGGGGAACAATGAGTCAGTGTAACCAGGGCAAGCTACCGGACTCCAGATCAGCCTCCTGTCATCCATCTGCTAATAAAAGTGGTAGGTCAGGTGTCACTTGAAAAGTTACCCACCTCCCATTTTGGCCCCTAATGAGCAGGCCTGCAGGTAGCAGCTCATATACCCAAACTTCTTTGCTGCCGTCTGTGTCCGCTCCAAAGGGGGCATGTAATGTATTACTAGAAAACTAATAGTTCCTTGATCATTAATATTTGCATGTGATGTACATACAACAAACCCACAAAAGAATTTACAGATGTGCTAGAAATATGTTCAGAAAATGTATTTGTCAACAGTGCCAGTTCCAGACAAAAATGTGCTTGAATGAGTCTCCAGCGTAAATTAAGCAAGGTGCGATCAAAGATAAAGAAAAGCACATTGCCACACAAGTTAAACAAAGCCATCAGGAGAGCAAGTGGGGACAGATAATCACTTTATAACTTTGACAGGCGTTGGAAACTGCACTCTCAGGAAGCCTTCCTGAGGAATTGTGCCCCTCTGGTTTTTGTTCAGCTGCCTTGCTTTGGTGGAGGGATTTTCGATACACATCTCCTGGCAGCCTCCACTGAAAGTCCTTAGAGAGATAGCCATAGTCATAGAAACTGTGCAGCTGCCGGCTGTGTTTATTACTATTAAATGTGTTTGGTCTGGGGGTGTAGTTTTATAAAGTTACAGAAAAACTTGTGTTTTCCTTTAAATTGGGCAATAGCTAGGAGAAGAGCTTGGTTAGTGCAGACAATCTGAGCACATTTCCAAGCAAACATGAATAACCAGGGGTCTAGCACTGAGCCTTCAGACAAATATGCTCCAGATGCCAAGGGGTGTTTAATATACTTCTGATCCTGGAGATTTTAGGTTGAATGTGGTAACACGTACAGAGAAAGTGTTGAGGATTCCAAGTGTCCTTCAGGTTCACATTAAGTTTTAATTCTGTGCAACTCGCTGACAATATAACCCACGTTTTCAACAAAGGACCAAATCTTAGGTCCTGTTCAGGCTGCTGTAAGTCCCATAGAGCCAAGTAAATAGGCTCTGCAAACCACGGTAACAATGGGCATGAAGTACAAGGCAGGAAGGAAATTTGCAAGTTAGTGCCCTTCAGCAATGTCCTCAAGCTGCTGCCAGGCTGGAAGACACACACAGTTGAAATAATGCACTAGATTCTCTATTGTGTTCTGGCTCCTTTGTGCTGAATGGATGGAGCTGGTAAGCAGCCAGGTGTGGCAAACAGAGTTCCTCTGGTGTGGGATGTGGAGCCAGCATATCTAATCCATCTCCCTGGCCCAGGAGTATATTTAGTTGATGTATGATTAAAAACCATAGCAATCTGGCATAAAATGGTTGCTGTAACCTACAACAGGGCTTCAGGCAGATCTCCCAAGAACCATCTGCCTGATGGTGAGATGCTCAATGAAACAGAATCTGTCTAACTTGAAAATAAGTCATCAACGACTTAGATGTTGGCATAGAAAGTACGCTTATTAAGTTTGCGGACGATACCAAACTGGGAGGGATTGCAACTGCTTTGGAGGACAGGGTCAAAATTCAAAATGATCTAGACAAATTAGAGAAATGGTCTGAGGTAACTGGATGAAGTTCAATAAAGATAAATGCAAAGTTGCTCACTTAGAAGAACAATCAGTTCACACATATAGCAAGGGGAAGACACTGTCTAGGAAGGATATGGCAGAAAGAGATCTAGAGGTCATAGTGGACCGAAGCTAAATATGATAGTGTGTACTGTTGCAAAAAGCAAACTTAATTTGGATGCAATTAAAGGTGTGGTTGTAACAAGACATGAAGAAGTCATTCTCCGCTCTACTGCTGTGCGGTTAGGCTCAACTGGAGATTGTGTCGCAGTTCTGGGCAACCGCTTCAAGAAGATATGAGAAAAAACAACAAGAATATTAAAGATTTAGAACATGAACCTATGGAGGAAGGCTGAAAGAATTGGGTTTCCTTAGTTTGGAAAGAGAAGACTGAGAGGGGACATGATAGCAGTTCAGGTATCTAAAAGTGTGTCATCAGGAGGAGGGAGAAACTTGTGTTTCACCTTAGCTCTAATGATAAAAACAAGAGGAAGCAATGGGCTAACTGCAGCAAGGGAGAATTTAGGCGGGACATCAGGAAAAAGTTTCCTAACTAACAGGGTAAGGTAAAGACTGGAATAAATTGCCTAGGAGGTTGTGGAATCTCCACTCTGGAGATATTTAAGAAAAGTAGGTTAGATAAATGTCTATCAGGGATGGCCTAGACAGTATTTGGTCCTGCCATGAGGGCAGGGGACTGGACTTGATGACCTCTCGAGGTCCCTTCCAGTCCTAGAGTCTATGAATCTATGATCAAAGAAATCCCTGTCTTGGCAGGTGAGGTAGGAAGGATGCGCAGGGGAGCATAAGTGGTGGCATGTGGAGTGAGTGGGTTTATCGGCCTAGATTCCATTTGCATCTGCCAGCTCCATTTGAGAGCAGTCAGCCAGGAGATCCACGGTGAGGCAATCCACCAGGTGTATAAACTGGGAAAAATGAAACCGGCTTCTATAAAGTGCTCTGACGCCATTAGATTAGAGGTGCTAGATCAGTGCATAATATTATATTTAGGGCTGTCAAGCAATTAAAAAAATTAATTGCAGTTTTAATCGCAGTGTTAAATAATAAAATACCCATTTAAATATTTTGGATGTTTTCCATATTTTCAAATATATTGATTTCGTATTCTGTGTTGTAATTGAAGTGTACAGTGCTCACTTTATATTATTTTTATTACACATATTTGCACTATAAAAAGATAAACAGTATTTTTCAATTCAACTCATACAAGTACTGTAGTGCAATCTATCATGAAAGTTGAACTTACAAATGTAGAATTATTTTTACATAACTCCCTTCAGCTGAGTGAACCCTTGTTTGCAAGGGAGGGTGGATTTTACCTCAACTTGGCATGAAGTGGGGCTGTGGGGGGAAGGCTGATGCAGGGAGCATGGGCTTGCCAGGCCACTATTCTCTATGACAGCGTTTATCAAACTTTTTGTGCTAGCGACCCTGTTTGGACTAAAAAAATTATATATATATATTTTTTGACCTTCCCCACTAGAAAAAATTGTGACCCCCCTGCCTTCAACCTCGCCCCCCTTTGGGCATGGGGCTTCCCCACCTCAGGGTGTGGGGCTCTACGCTTCAGTTGCTCTTGGGGCTACAGCCCCTCTTGGATGCAGGGCTCCAGCTCAGCTCAGGGCTTCAGCCCCTGTCACTGCCTCCAAGCTGTGGGCTGGAGCTTCAGCCCTCCCCCACCCTAGCTTTCCCTCCCAAGCTGTGGGATGGGGCTTCAGCCCCCTTCCTGCAGTGGATGCCTCCCTCCCCACCCAGAGGAATGTGATTAACACTTTAATTTTGTTTTCAGTTAATTGCAGGCGTTAATTGCGATTGACAACCCTAATTGTAATGTACTGTAATAAAATCAGTAGTTCTGAGGACCCATTTTAAGTGACAGGGAAGAGTATTACCTGCTGAATGGGATCATTACAGCTGGTGCATGTTTACTCACCTCATTGTCCCGATGATTAATGTCACTTAGATGCGATTGCTGCAGCAGCACTGCTAGAAGCCTGTGGAAGCAAAGATATATTTAATATGCTACATTCAAGGCTAAAACTGGATGAGAGGGTTGTGGTTTTTTTTGGGGTTTTTTTTTTTTTTTTTTAGAGAAACAGAGCCCCCAATTGAAAGCAAAATTAATAGCAGTGATGGATGTGAACCAGAACCTCAGATCTGGTACGTGTTCATGTTTGAAAGCCAAACCCAGATCCAGTTCTGAAGTTTTTGACTTACTTTATGTCTAACTCAAACCAGAACACAAACTCAACACTTGGAATCAGAGGCCACCTCTACGCAAATGCAAAAGTGGATACAATCAGGAATAATTCCAGTGCTAGTTTCCAAAATAGTATCAGAATATTAATTAATATCAAATATCAGAATGTAGTGAATGCCTGAGCCATTTTTAAAGCCTAGAAATCAATAGAACTATTTAATGTGATCCTGTTTTAAACATAAATGCAAATTTATTACCTTCCTATTACACTTTTGTATTCTTTGATTAACAAGCCACTGAGTTAGATTACGGATCACAGTCTGTCTGTTGGGAGTAAGGCAAGTATTATGCCATAAACCAGAGTTTATGGAGCTGTACATCTGTTTACTTTTGTAGAGAAGTAGAGTAAACACTCCCATGTTGTGGAGGGAACAGTTAGAACTATTACACATGAGATGAAGGTTTTTTAGGTTATGAAGCCCTAAAATTGACAAGACAGCCAACAGCTGACGCAAGTAACATAGCGTCTATACAGATACCGCGTCACCCTAACTACACCAACATAAGCCCTATGCTTCTCATGGAGGTGGAGTTATTATGTTTATGTAGTAGGGCACTTACATTAGCAGGACTAGGCAGTAATGTGTACACTGACATAATCAGGTTGATTTAAGCTGTTTTACATTGACCTAACTGTGTAGTGTAGAGCATGCCGTAGGTGGAGCAATGTTTTATAACCTGAAAGATTTTGCCCCAGGATTTTCATAATCACCCCTCAATTACTGCAGTTAACTGTGAAAATAGTCTGAAGTCACTGGATTTGGAAGAGGCAAATTATGTTTTGTAGAAGGGCGCTGAGCATTCATTAAAGTATGGAGATGGCAGGATTATCCAGACAGACAATCTTGTCACAACCTCATATCTTGTATCAGAATCAGCCAACATAGACCCTTATACCAGAGTAGAATCCATGTGACAATGGCAGATGTAAGGGTCTGTGCTAGCAGAAGCCCATTGTCAGATTGGGATCATAATGCTCATCCAAGGCATGGTGAGTTATGTGAGAATACTTGCTTCCCCTTCAAACAAAATACAAGAGAAAGGCTCTTTTCTCCTTTGAGATCTTTTACTCCACTTCTTAGCTGGACAATCCTGAATTCTTACAGTATATTTTCCGCATCAAGTTGCCCTAGAATGTGTTCTATCAGTCTTAGGTTTAATAGAAGACAGGCTATGTAGCTAAAGCAATAAATACATGTCCAAAATTAGAACATTAGCTATTTCATAACATTCTATAAACACATTTGATAAATTCAAAGTCTATCATTCTTCTATGGTATTCCAGTGGCATACCTCATGCTCATCTGAAAACAGGTAAATCTCAGGTGGACATATGACATGTGGATTGCAAAAATATAGCAAACTGTGACCCAGCAGCATCATCCCGATTCCCACTCCTGTCTCTTTTCTAGCCACAAACCACCCAGAGACCTCCTTCTGGTCAAACTCCTTGTACAATTCTTCACAGTCATCTCCTCACCACCTTTATAAATGTTTGCAGGTCTAATTTTAGCATATACACCTCCACTTACTCAATTCCAGACTCAGACCCTAAAGCACCCACCAGTCTTTTCCTTCTCCCTGAGCACATCCTTCCTGTGCCTTTTCTGCCTCTTGAGCAATGGGCTGATTAGCCTTTGGGGCTCTTCTCAGCCCATCCCAATCTATCAAACACTACACACAGCTTTTCCTCTCAGGTTTACTCCATGGCAATGTAATTGGTGATCCAACCAATACAGCCCCCCCAGTGCTGAAATCCTGAAACCACCCAGATGAGCTGTGCTAATTTTAACTACACACGTAGCATGGGGAGAGTCAGCAGGGTCCTTTTATCCCATTTCTCACTGAAGGCTCAGCCACTCTACGAAACATGTATTGAAGTTTAAAAACTTGCCAGCCCTTGTGCCTGAAAGTGTTTAAATGGACTGATTACAGCCTGTCAATTTCAGTGTGGTCTGTGTGCTGCCAACTATTCCTCCTTGCTATAAGTCAATTTGCTGTTGCCTCATAGCAATGGGCTGCCAGTTCTTAAACTCAGGTGAGGAAGCACTTCATAATTAGCCACCACATTTTGTCTTCCTCTCAAATCTAAATAGTTGGCAGAGAGCAAAAATGAGTACAATGGAAAAATCTCACTAATGGCTATGGCACTCCAACTGTGCCTTCTGGTAACAGGGCAATCATATCCAGAACTAATTTTGTTGACTTGGGCTAATAAGACAGAAGAAAGAAAGCTGAGCAGCTGGCACACTCTTGTGTGGAGCAAAGGTCTGCTTGTTTCCATGGAGACTGAAAAAACTTCAGGGAACTCTGTGTGCTGCTGTTAAAGTCAATTACTGTTTCCTTTCTAATATCTGCATGTGCAGTGTTGCACAAACATAGCCTTTTCTCTTTGGAGGCTTTGTGTAATGATAATGCACTCTTGCTCTGAAACCCTCCAACTGTACCATCCAAGTGATGCATGAAAAAAATTATGAAGGTGTAAAATTGTCTCTACGGAGACATTATAGACTGTTACAATACTCACCCGTAACTTGAACATCAAGTTACAGCTTTGCTGCTTCAGATGTGTCAAACCACCACTAAGTTCTATGCATTTCTTGCAACTTACATTTTCAACCCAGCTTTTTTCAGCTACCCATAAATGATTTACTCAGGAGAGATTTTGCATGAATTTAATCAGTTTATATAAATCAGGACTTGAAAGGCTTTAAGAAGCATTCCTGTTCACAACAGAAACTATGATACAAATAGCACATTTGCTTGTGACTTGTTTTGGAGAACTGCCCTTCAGACTTTTTGACAAAAATCAACTGTACTACATTTTGTCAAAAATCAACTGTACTACATCTTACCTGATCCTTTAGAACTACTTTCCATAGGATGGACCAAATTTTAACAGAATTTGTCTTTTGGACAACTTTCCTTCCATTCATAATCCCACAGGTTGCCTCCCTTCCCAATAATAAACTATTATATTCAAAACAATAATATAAATACATCAACATATATTATATATACACACGTTATATAACAGAAACATTATATAACGTTCCAAGGCACTATAATAATACTAATAAATTCTAATAATAATACAAATATTTATTCTTTAATCCCATTAACATCATCCACATAATATGGTAGCAGCTGTAGCAATTACTTACATGAGAAAGTAACATTAGGAAAATATTTAATAATTTTTAGCTGTCTTTTAATGCAGCTGGAAACAAAGAGGAGCCAGAACCATGTGACCAGCCACTTCTCTACGAACCACGAGCAAGAACCACATTTTGGGTTAGCATATAACCTAAATTTATATAATATTCAGTGGACATAGAGTGAAGGGCAACTGGTTTTGTGACTCCTGTTGGGAGACCTGCATTTGTAAATAATGCTGAAGCCTGAGTTAAAGAACACCGGCACCAAGTTAGCTAGGGAAGATACAGCATTGAACTATCATGGGAACAAATTTCCTGTGGTATTTCTAGTATAGAGGATGGCTTGATCACATTGGTGGTGATTGTTCACTGTGGGAAATCTGGAGCTTCAGCCTCCATTCTGAGTTCTATTGTTTTTGTGAGGTTTAAATCAGATTCTTCATCCTGCCTGAACACATTCCTGTAAAACAAGTGCAGCACAAAGAGCCCTAGACTTAAGTCCCAATAGCCTCTTCATTTAAATGTATGATGATCACCAGATGAAATAGCAAATCACAAGAGTAATTGCCACAACTAGCTTGCCTGCCCTACACTGCCTCCAGTCAGTCAGTCTCCATGTTCTTTTGGTGACTATGTACCGGACCGAGAAGATGTTTTACTCAAATAAGCAAACACCCTTTTAATATGGGGGGGCTTACCTAACATCAGGCTCTGCGGTAGCAGCATGCAGTGGCAGTCTCCCATTTTTATCAGGTATGTTCTGCTTGGCACCATTTCGGAGCAGACTGACACAGCCTTCAAGCCACCCCTAGGAAAGAAAGTACTGAAGATCAAAGAGGAATGGAGAAGATTTGGGGTCAGATCCTCAGCTGATGTAATTCTGTTTACACCAGCTGAGGATGTGTCCTTGGTTTCAGAAAAACATCTTGCTTGTTAGAGCTTCAAAGATGGTTCATGTTTGGTTCAAGTCCTGGATTGGTTCATCCATCCATTGCTGTAATTAAACTTTTTAGTTCCACTGCATTTTGGCCTTTCTTTGGCTATGGTGGGACTGGAGGGCTGTTTTAACATTTGCAGTAGACACGGCACTGAAAATGTTGTTAATTGCTGTTGTACTAAAAACTCTTATGTACATTCCTGCATATGGATTTTAATTAAATGAGAGTCAGCCAAGAGCCTGAGCATTTGATCTTATTTTCTTTATAAGAGGTTACCAGAGATAGTAAATTGATATGAAAAGCCTGAGAATTGGAGTTATTTTAGGCTTTGCTTTCAGCACTTCCTTCTTGTTCTAGCAAATGGCTTTTTACAGAGTTGAAATAGAAGCGTTATCCTGAAAATGGCACCATCATTTATGGGGATTGGTCACTGACGGAAGTAAAATGCTGCACTGTCACCTTCAAACACAAACCAAAGCTGAGGATCACTCTGGTTCTCACTGAGCAAAGTATTTTGGTATGTGTTTGAGTCCAAAGGAAGTCAAACATGTGCTTAAGTGCTTTTCTCAAACTGGGACCTCCACAGGGTCACTCCCCTGCAGCTCAAGTCATCTGCCTGCCAAACATGACCAGTATTTCCTGGGGAGAGATGGAATGAGGGAATTAAAGCACCCTTGTGTTGCCCACTGATCAAAGTTTTGTTGCAGGGAAGTTTGCAAGCTGGGTTAATTCTAGCACTCAGTTGCATTCATCCACACATGCAAACCCACTGAAGTCAATCCTCTGGGCAGACATGACACCCAGATTCTCACTAGGTCTCACACTACATACAGCATAGAAACCACCACTCACAAATTTAAATCACATATAGCACACTCACAATAAGGCTCATGGATCTGAAATTTCCCCATGCATCCAAGGCTCTTACTCTCATTGTCTCTTTAATACTCCCTTGGTTAGCATATTACAATGATTCACTCTCCCTAGCCCAAGCACCTGATTAAATTGCAAAGGATTGTGAGCCTAATCCTTAGGATATCCATGGGGGTTTTAGCTTATGTAAATTCTGTGGCACTAGTCACGCTATAATTCAATTAACCTTTTGGGGTGGGAAAGCAAATTGTCATCCTATCTTATGCCTCCTGTTTAGCCTTAGAGATGGTAAGGATAAGAAGTTCAGCTAAAACAGGGGAATTCTGAAGCCATGACGCCAGCCTGAGTGATTGGAATGTTTTCCAGTCATCTATTTTTTTCCATAGATGTTTTTTGCCCCTTCAGGAAAAGAGGAAGGGAAAACACAGAATGTTACTAATCAGGGGATTTTTTGAAAATATCTGGCAAAGAAAATATCTATTCTTGAAAGCAACATGCATATTTAATATGTTTGAACCGATTGCCCATTGTGATACTTTTGACACATTTTCCAGCTGGAAATGTCACAGTGAAGCACTGTTCTTTGCACAGCTCTCTAGGACCACACATGTCTTATACTTACTCTCCCCTTTCTGTAATACAGAACTAGTCTTTATTACTTCACCCTTTTGCCCTCCCAAAGTACACTGTAACAGACAAAAGTCTTGGTACCATATACGTTGCAAGAGATAAACTGGTGCGTCCACAGGCATCTTGAGTATTAATATTTGCTCCCATCTTCAACAGCAATTTCACTGTATCGACTTGGCGTCCCGAAACAGCATGCATCAAGGGGGTACAACCTTGGGGGGGAATAGATACTAATTAATTAAATAGATAAGTGATTATAAATGACAGCAAACAGATCAAAGTAGATTACCATAAGAAATAAAACAAAACCGCAATCTAAGTACTAGTTAGGATTTGAATCATGCAGTGTCTCACCCAGTTAGATAGTACAAACAGGTTAGCTTTTGCATATACAGGCAGGCCTCTGCCTTCTTTCCTGCCTGGGACCAGTATTCACCCTCCCATCCAGTTCAGTCTTTTTCCTCCAGTACTTTCAAGTGTTGTATTATAGGGAGAGTGAGATCCAGTCATGATGATACTTCTCCCTTTTATATCTTCTTCCAACTTGCTGGAAAGCTCTTTTGCTGTGACCTGGGTCAAACAGTTCCCATTGTGTAATGCTATCTCTGCGAGGTTTCTATTGTACACAGTTCCTGGGGTAATCCTGGTGCTTGTGTGTATTTCCTCAATAAACCATCAACATTGTTTTGCCTTTTTATTGTTGTACCTGAAAGGCTGCTTGTAGGTGTTCTCAACCTCACATGTTTCAGTAACACAGAGATAGCCAAACTTCATAACTTCACATACAATGATAGCATATACAATCCAATGATATGTTAATGTCTCACAGATCAAAACTTTTAGAATAATACCTTACAAGGCATACTTTGTATGAAACATATAATTATATTACAATGGTGAATATGGGATGTCACACAGATTATCTCAGTTACATCACTGTGTGAATCCATTTCAGCCGAGTTACTCTGGAGTTGAAAGGTAATGATTAGTTTACTGCAGGCAGTTAGACATCTTGCCTTTATTTTTCTGCTTTAGGAGCCGGAAGATCAAAAAAGCTCTTGTCTTGACCTTACTGAGATCCAGAGAACTATTTGAAGGTATGTGACGTTACTGACATACACTGGGACCATATAGAACATGGGTTGCAACCACGGTTCTGTAGTGGCACCAAATTCTATGTAAAGGGGGTCATATAAGGTGTCTAAGACCAGGTTACTGGTTACTGCTTATGATTATGCTGTCTGTATGTCTGTATCATTTTTGTAGTTGAAGTTATGAATATTGGCTGTATGCTGTCTGTATTTCAAACTTGTGCTGTGTTACTGGGAAAGATTCCAGACAAGTTGGTGTCAGCTCAGCTTAGCCTGCTTGATGGCCCATTAAGGACCATCAACTACACAATTGACCCATTGAGAGGAGGCGGATACGCCTTGTGACTCAGCAGGGTGTGCAGAAACTGGCCCATGTGACTGCAAACTCCATTTTGCTGTAACTTTCCACAGTAGGAACAAAGGAGTGTTCTTACACCTGGAAAAGTCTATATAAGGCGAAGGCCTGATCTCCATTTTGTCTTCAATCCTGCTTCTTACCTCTGGAGGGACTTTGCTGCAAGCTGAAGCTCTACACAAGGGACTGATGACCCATCCCAGCGGGGGATGTACTCCAGAGACTCAATTTGAACCTGCAGTTTACTTCATCACTGCTACAAGCCTGAACTAAGAACTTTGCCATTACTGTATGTAATTGATTCCATTTAACCAATTCTAGCTCTCATCTCTATCTTTTTCCTTTTATGAATAAACCTTTAGATTTTAGATTCTAAAGGATTGGCAACAGCGTGATTTGTGGGTAAGATCTGATGTGTATGTTGACCTGGGTCTGGGGCTTGGTCCTTTGGGATCGAGAGAACCTTTTTCTTTTACTGGGGTGTTGGTTTTTATAACCATTCATCCCCAGGATGTGTGGAACTGGTGGTGATACTGGGAGACTGGAGTGTCTAAGGAAATTCCTTGTGTGACTTGAGGTTAGCCAGAGGGGTGACACCAAAGTCTTGTCTGGCTAGTTTGGTTTGCCTTAGAGGTGGAAAAACCCCAGCCTTGGGCTGTGACTGCCCTGTTTGAGCAATTGGTCCTGATTTGGCACTCTCAGTTGGGTCCCGCCAGAACCACATCGTCACAAGGTAATACAAGGATCTCAATTTCTGAATCTAGATTTTACAATCAGTTTTCTGAAACAGAAACAGATCTCTGCAGGGGTTTGGGCTTTTTTAAAATGATTGAGAACCCTGCAATTTTCATGGTAATCCTAGGAAATGCCACTGTGGAAAAATTAGACCCTCGATTGAACACAAAATACTTCAATGGATAAGCTTTTAAAGATCTCTGGTTCAGATTCACTTGGAAAATACATGCTTGTAAAGACAACTAACTAACTGCATGCACTCAGATGGCACCATGTCAGGCATGGCATGAGAACCTGAATAGAAAAAAATATGCAGCTTCAAGCGTAAAACAGGTAAATTACACATGCAATTGCTCTTTTGGCAAGAAACTGCATATGTTACCATTTTATTAATTGTCTGTTTGTACCCGTGCCCATATTCAGCAAGCACAAATAACTGCTGGTGTCTACTTTTTAAAATTTGTCCTAATGAGTCTTTAATATGTCCAAAAATATATATAATTTGGATTTGACTAGAATAAATATTTCTCCATCCTCCCCTGACATTTCAGCAACTTTCCAGCATTTCTCTTCCTATGACAAACAATATAAATTCATGGCAGAGGACTTTGTGTCTCATGTCCACTGTCTGATACATGGGATATTTTTATTTATATGCAAATAAATACACTTATAAGGAAGAAGAACAATATTATTTTATGGCCATCCAGGGACATTCAAAATGCATATTCCCAATGGATATCCCAAAGAAAATACCAATTTCCCATTCTACTGCTCATAAAGGGGAAAACTAGATATAATTCTACTTACAATGTTTCACTAATTTTTAAAATCAATATTAAAAATGGAAAAAAGATGATAGCTCAATCACATATTGTATTGATTAACCCCTTGGAAACAATCTAAACAGTTTTACCCTCGCTGTCACAGCATTCTAATATTGAAGGATCTTCACGAATCACTGCAGTCAGTGTGTTGACATCGCCATTAGCAGCTGCTTGGTAAACCACAGTTAGGTCAATTTCTTCTGCAGAATCACCTAGAGACAGATACATTTAAGTAAGTATGTGGGGAAACTACAAATGATGAATGGTGAAAATAATCCCATTTATTTTCATGAGGCTGACCACATAACTCATGAGAGGTCCAACCAAAAACAGATCCAACTAACATGATGTTGTATTTGGTCGTCTGAATCATGTTCTTCAGTATCAACAACCTCCTACGAGTTCTCAAACAGAGTCACTGAGACGTATGCACAAGCAATTTCCTGACAGGGCTAGGTTTCTGACTCAACTCATGAAAGCCATATTAATTGCACAGATTCAAGTCTGGAGTGAAATTCACTAAGTTGCAAAAAAAAGAAACCCATCTCAAAAGATTAGCAGCCACGTATGTATATATGATATAATGTAAGTTAAGGATACAGGAATTTTCAGTTTCTTTATTACCTCACCACAAAACACGAAGTGGAGACTATGCACTTGCTTCCCTGAAGTATTTTGATCCTCCTCCAGGATATATAAATGTTTGCAATTTCACCGCTGGTTTTAAAGGCAAATAGTGTTTAAAACAAAGAAGTGTAAACTGGCTGGTGAAGATGAGTGAGAATTGTATAATCCTTATTTTCTCTTTGCATTCTATAGTGCCAGGTGGTACAAAAACACTGATTTAAAACTGAAGTAACATATTCTGACAGGTGATCCTGATGATGGTTTGCAAACTTACATGGACATTGGTCTGATTTAAGAGAAGCTTCCCTGAGGGGTGAAGGTGGGGTGGCTGGTGAAAAAAGCATTGGAGCCATCTCTGCCAGCATGCCATCAGTGCAGAGTTAGCCAGTGTCATAGTCCCTGCACAGGCAATCTCCAGCTGCTTTAAGGCCACTTTGTACCATGGCCATGCAGAGTGGTCTTAGTTTGCTGGAGAATCCAGCCAAGTACCATACTTCTGTAACTCACAGGGATGTGAGACTTAGGCCAGGTCTACACTGCGACTTTAAATCGGTTTAATGGCCGATATACCGATTTAACGCTGTATCCGTTCACACGACATCGTCATTAATATCGAGTTAAACGGCTCCTTAAATCGATTTCGGAACTCCTCCCAAACGAGAGGAGTAGCGCTAAATTCGATAGTGATAACTCGGATTAGGGTT
>NC_133774.1:36832418-36834068 GCF_003597395.2 Chelonoidis abingdonii
GATAGCTGAGGAACAGCTACCCACAGTGCACCGCTCCTGAAATCGATGGTAGCTTTGGACCATGGACGCAAACAATCGATTTCGGGATCCCACTGTGGACGCACTAAACCAATTTTATTAGATCTGTTTTGTAATATCGGTTTAAGCTAATTCGAAATAATCGTGCAGTGTAGATGTACCCTTAGTTGTTTGTAAAGCACTTTGAGATTCTTAGATAGAAGGCACTATAGAAATCCAGAGTATTATTTACTCCGTTGAAACTTTCTATAGTGCCTTCTATCTAAGAATCTCAAAGTGCTTTAAAAACAACTAAGTCTCTGTTTCAGAAAGGCTGGTAAATAGAGTCTACCCTTACCAAAGTGAATGGTCAGTCATTACTTTGCCTATGTCTGCATTTGGATTTCATGCAACTATAAGTCCTGCTTACATATTACTGCCATGCATAGATTAGAGTCCTAAAAGGGTTGTGTGGCTGGCAAGGAAAAAGTAAAAAGCAAAAAATAATAATGGGTTGACTAGAGAAATGACTTAATTTAGCCAAGTGCAATCCTTCAGAAAAAAGTACTTTAAATTAATCATCAACAGCAACTCATAGAGAAGGCAAACAAAAAGGCCTCTGTGATTACTCAGGGATAACAGCTTGGTCAGAGGAAAAATCCAGAAGGCTCATTTCAGAGGAGGTTACACTGGTTTCATTAACAGTTACAAAAGACCAAGTGCAAAGCAGTTGTTTATTAGCAATAGTTAAGTTCTGCTTCAATTACAACAAATTTCACCAGTCAAAATGTTTTGAAAATGCAGGTAAAAGTCTCTTTTAATCTAATTTTCTCCTTCATTTCTGGGAATCTTATTTGTTTTCATGTTGGGATTCTTTTGGAATTTATCTGTAATTTCACTGGTGGTCCTTATTCCAAAAGGCAGCTTTGTCTCACTAGACAGAGGTTGCAGTCTCTGTGACATCTATTACTGATCTATGAGTACACTCTTCTGAACCTTCTGTACCAGTGATGAGGAAAAATAATGTCCAAGTAAATTTCAATAACAGTGAAAACAAAGTAAAAACATTCATGTTTTAATACAGTATTTCTAGACCCATATAAGCTTAAAACTAAAGAGACTCCTAATTCATCATACCATGATGAGATTTTCAAGTATGTTGTAATCCAAAAGTGCAGCGACATAGTTGAAAGTCACTGAATCTGTAACATTCTCACTCCACTCCCAGAAACAGTTAAAAAAATTCAGCTATCTGTACAAGAGAAAAAGCAAATGATCGATGGGCATACTCTCTCTCTCTCACACATACACACACACACACAAATTCATTTTGGAGAGAATGTGGCCTGTTATCTGAATATATAAAAATTATGATTAACTCCCAGTTTATTATACATTACATTTTCAAAGTTAGGCATGCGTGTCTAAAACAGCATATTAGTATGTGCTTTATTTATATACACAAACAAGTTATGTTCATGCCCATATAGCCAGTAGGTGCCTATCTGTCCATGTGCATGAGTGTGACAAAGTTCTCCTCCACCTTGGTGGGTCCTGCGCTTATTGGCGGATTTGTTCACCTCAGCGATCTTCCCTTCTTGTGGAACCCACAGTCTGAGTCAGCTCCTCCTGTGTCTGATCAGGAGTTGGGAG
>NC_133774.1:36835615-36845920 GCF_003597395.2 Chelonoidis abingdonii
CCTGATTAGCCTGCCTTGATTGGCTGCAGGTGTTCTAATTAAAGTAGCTATCTCTACTGCCTTCTAGAAAGATCTTAATTGGCTCCAGGTGCCTTGATTAACCTGGAGCAACTGCCATTTGGTTACCAGGGTACTAGGGATTTGTTTAGCCTGGGGCTAACATACCTGTTTCTCAGTACTTTACTGTAGCCATCTGGCCTTGCCCCATCACAATGAGCAAATACCTTATACTGCACAGGCAAATACCTTATACCTTATACTGAATATTTGCAAATGAGTTAAAGGGTACATAACTTTGAAAATCCCACCCAGTATCTTTTTCTCATGAAAAACCTGGCTTCCCCTCAGCCACCTGCCAAATCTACACTGCATGAGATGGCACAAACACCAGTTGGAGTCTGAAGTTGTGAAGAGTATTCCCAGTTTACATACAATGTTGCATATATGTTGCTTATAGGGCAAATTACTAGCATACTTCCAAGGTGTGAACATGTAACTCGTTTCATCAGCAAAAAAAACACCATTTTAGTAACGTGCCAACGTATCAATTTTAAGCCTTTTTTTTTAGGAAAGAAGTAGTTTAAAAGCAAAATTGCTTCATGATAAAGCTAAATTAAAAAGCTAAATAAGTGAGTTCCTCACTGAAGGTTATTTCACTTAACACTAACATGAATTCATCTGAGCCTTCTGTCATTTTGGTAACTTCTTTTCTTCTCCCATTATCTCTAGTCTTCAGCCTGTACGCATAAGAGAGGGAGAATGAGAACAGACTGGGTAGACTATATAATGCATGTGAAATTGCCCGATTTGAGGGCTGTAAAACAGCTATTGTTCTTTCTTGAACTCAGACTCTGACTTTAAGTCGACAAAGAACCATCATGAGCCTGACCTCCTAAACATTGCATAGATCTTCACCTACTTCATCCTGTAATAGACCTATAACTTCTGGCTGAGTTACTGAAGTCCTCAAATATTGAGTTAAAGACTTAAAATTACATAAAATCCACCATTTACCCTAGTTCAAACCAGCAAGTGCTTGTGCCCCACGCTGCAGAGGAAGGAAAGAGCCTCCAGGGTTTCTGCCATTCTGACCTGGGGAAAATTCCTTCTAGACCCCAAATTTGGTGATCATGAGCACATCAGCTAGATCAACCAATCTGACACCTGGAAAATAATTCTCTTTAGTAATTCAGAGCCCTCCCCATCTTCAGACATTGGAGGTATTTGCTAATAGTTATGGATGGACAATATGCCATTGTAGGCAATCTCATCATACTCGCCTCCAGAAACTTATCAAGCTCAGTCTGAAAACAAGTTAAGTTTTTTGCTCCACTACTCCCGTTGGACAGCTCCAGAAGGTTTCAGAAGGTCCCCTTGGAAGGTTCCAGAACTTCTCTCTTCCGATAGTTACAATTCTTTGTCTAATTTCAAGCCTAAACTTATTAATGGCCAATTTATATTCATTTGTTCTTGTGCCAACTTTGGCCCTTAACCTAAAAAATTCCTCTCCCTTCCCCCCAGTGTTTATCCCATTGATGAATTTATACATCCTCTCAGTCTTCGTTTGGTATGCCAAGAACCATACATTGCCTCTCATAAGGTAGATTCTCCATTCCTCTGATCATCCTAGTAGCCCTTCTCCGCACCTGTCCCTGTTTGAATGAATCTTTCTTAAACATAGGAGACCAGAACTGCACACAGTATTCCAGATGAGATTTCACCAGTGCCTCATATAATGACAATAATACTTGTATGTCTCTACTGGAAGTACCTTGCCAGATGCATCCTAGTATTGCATTAGTCTTTTTCACAGTTGCATCACATTAGCAGTTCATAGTCATCCTGTCATTCACCAATACACCCAGATCTTTCTCCTCTTCAGTCGCTTCCAACTTATACATCCCCAGTTTATAGCAGAAATTCTTGTTGTTAGTTCCTTGAACCTGCAGGGATCAGGTGTCATTGGACCTGTGGCAGCCTCTTCGGCTCTACTTCTAGGGACCTGCTCTCTCATTCACCAGCTGGGAGTGCTGGAGCTTTCCCCAGACAAGAGCCATTGAGCAGTACGGTGAACCTCCCCAACAGCCAAGGGCTTGCCCTCCTCCTCACAGTACTAACTGGGGGTGTCTTCTCTCCCCCGCCAGGTCCTCAGCCTTCCATGCACCTTGTGCCTGCAGAGTTCAGGTGTCAGCCTCCCCGCGGCTATGCAGGGAGCCTTCTGCAGCTACATTGTCATGGCCCTGCTCACTCATTCACCAGCTAGGAATATGGGCAAGAAAAGTTCAGAAGGGGATGATCTCCCCGATAGCTGGGAGCTTGTCCTCTTCCTTGCAGCTCTGACAGAGATCTCTGCTCTGCTGGGTCACCCTGTGCTGGGCATCTTGGGCCCCTTGGCTATGCAGAGAGCCCCCTGCAGCCCTGCCCTAATCCTAACTCCAGACCTATCCCCCTTAATTTCTAGCACCTGTAAAAATAAAGAATCTGAGGGGTAGCCATGTTAGTCTGGATCTGTAAAAAACAGCAAAGAGTCCTGTGGCACCTTATAGACTAACAGATGTATTGGAACATAAGCTTTCACGGGTGAATACCCACTTTGTCAGATGCATGTAATGGAAATTCCCAGAAGCAGGTTTACAACTGCATTTGTCCAACCCTTCAGACAGAGACCAACACCTACAAGATCTTCACCAAACATTCTCAAAACTATGATACCCGCACGAGGAAATAAGGAAACAAATTAACAGGGCCAGATGTGTACTGCTGCAAGACAAGCCCAAGAAAGAAACCAACAGAACTCCACTGGCCATCACTTACAGTCCTCAGCTTAAACCTCTCCAATGCATCATCAGTGATCTACAACCCATCCTGGACAACGATCCCTCGCTTTCACAAGCCTTGGGAGGCAGGCCAGTCCTCGCCCACAGAAAATCCGCCAACCTTAAGCATATTCTCACTAGCAACCACACACTTCACCATAGCAACTCTAAGTCAGGAACCAACCCATGCAACAAACCTTGATGCCAACTCTGTCCACATATCTACACCCGCATCATCATCACAGGACCTAACCAGATCAGCTACAACATCACCGCTTCATTCACCTGCATATCCACCAAAGTTATATATACCATCATGTGCCAGCAGTGCCCCTCTGCTATGTACATCGGCCAAACTGGACAGTCCCTACGTAAAAGGATAAATGCACACAAGTCAGATATTAGGAATGGCAATATACAAAAATCTGTAGGAGAACACTTCAACCTCCCTGGCCACACATTAGCAGATTTTAAGGTAGCCAGCCTACAGCAAAAAAACTTCAGGGCCAGACTTCAAAGAAAGACTGCTGAGCTTCAGTTCATTTGCAAATTTGACACCATCAGCTCAGGATTAAACAAAGACTGTGAATGGTTTGCCAACTACAAAAGCAGTTTCTCCTCCCTTGGTGTTCATATCTCAACTGCTAGAAGAGGGCCTCATCCTCCCTGACTGAATTAACCCTGTTATCTCTAGCCTGATTCTGGCCTGCATATTTATACCTGCCTCTGGAAATTTCCATTACATGCATCTGACGAAGTGGGTATTCACCCCCGAAAGCTTATGCTCCAATACTGCCATTATTCTATAAGATGCCACAGGACTCTTTGTTGGTTTGTAAAAGTAAAGATAGTTAAAAACTGAAACCAAATCTGTATTGTCAAAATTACAACAACAACAAAAAAAACCAACCCCAAACCCAACCTCCACCCAAATTCTGCCAACCCTACTTTTAATGTAATAAATGTTGCTACGTAACACTTTATGTCTTCACAGTACAACACCCTTCAAAGCCTCACAACACCTCTGTGAAGCAGATAATTATAATTATTTCTATTTTACAGAAGGGGGCACTAAGCCAAAGGGGTGCAGGACATTTATTCTTAGAAAGGACTACAGGATGGGTCCAGAGAAACCAGATCATTTGTCCAAGCCCACAGATGGCATTGGTTCCAATGCTAATGAAAAATAAGCATGTCCTCCACTGGCCATGAGTAATTCTTACAGATAAATTACATCTTTGAGCATTTCAGAGGTTTTACTGGGTGCCTATTAAAGAGCCACATGGGGTATATTTCCTAGTAGTTAGAGTTTCTTTCACTTCAACTAGTCTGCTTTTGAAAGTGTACTAGATCTAATTATTATTACCCAAACTTCTGACATGTCTAAGAAATCTTTCATGCGGCACAGTGAATGGCAATTTCATTTTGCACATTAGCAAAATTGCTGGGAAATGAAGATGAGCATTTATGAAGCTTGAGCATTAAGATGTTAAATTGCACTCTGACTGTATTTTCAATTTTAATCTCCTTCTTCAGTGCTCAGTAGCATCAACATGTCTCAGGCTGTTTCAGAATTTCCTTTGCAGTCCCCTATCATTTATTGACACAATGATTAAGGATGTTTCTGTATTTTCTTTATGATCTCATACTGAGTTTTTAAATAAACTTTAAAAGAATGTAAGACAGAACGAACTGTTTTTACAATAGCAAAAAAGTGCATGTGAACATGTCTTTCGGAACCTGCTCTCAAACACAGTTCAAATATTAAATAAAAATATTATATACAGTCCAAACTCATCCCCTTAATGCAGTCTATTTTTATTAACGTAGAAGTTAATAATAAGATAAAGTTCAGCTCAATCTTTCCCTCTTCTTCTAGGGTTCCTCCATCCAGCCTGTGTAGCTCCCACCCTAGAGCTTCTCTCTAGAAAGTCCCCCTCCCCTTCCCTTATATCTGGTAGGGTAAGGAGCCATCTTTCTCAGTAAGTCAACAGAACTCTCCTACTCTTTCTCCACAGGCTCACATCTGCTATTACGGTGTGCGGTTTTAGGTAAATGTTGCTGGTTTGTTACAGTCTGGTCTTTAAGGTGTGTCTACACTGCAGCTGGGAACAAGCCTCCCAGACTAGGTAGACAGATTCCCACTAGTAGGTCTTGAGCTATCACGCTAAAAATAGCAGTGTAGACATTGAGGTTTGGGCTCTCAAGCCCACCTGACCCCTTAGGCTTCAGAGCCTGAGCTCCAGCCCAAGTCACAACGTCCACACTGCTATTTTTGGTGCTCTAGCTCAAGCCAAGCCAGTGTAAGTCTCTATATCTGGGCTCAGAGGCTTGCTCCCAACAGCAACATAGACATATCTCTGGCACAACAAAGTACCTGCTTCAGTTATGCAATAGATTTCAGGCCTGATGCTCAGTTACACTACCAGAGTGACATAAGCTGACCACCTACCTTAAGGCCCATTCGTGTAACTGAGGGTCAGGCCCTTAGCTCTTTAGAGTAAAGTTTGTCAGGCCACTGGACTACAATGTGAGCAAAGGAAGGTGACAGAAAAGTGATGTTTAAGTGATGTAAATGGGAGGAGTTGACCAATGGAAAGGGAATCTAAGTTAAGGGTGGCATGGCCTTATGCACATAATTTTCTGTGCTAACATAATTACCTTTGAAAATTATTTGTAGGATAAAAAAGTCCAAGCAGCTTTAAAGAAGCTTGTTCAAACCATTTACTAACATACAAACAAACAATTATTATTATTTCCTGGATGGATACGTGATAAAACGTCTTTAAAATATTTAAAAATTATTTGACATACAAGTCCAATCCATTATCCTATGTGGTCTCGGCTCCATTCCCATTAGCTCCAAATTATAATTTCCCATCCAGCATAATTCCTCACACATGACCTTCTCTCCCTAGGAAACAATCATCATTCTTACTTTTAAAACCTGGCTACCAGAGAGACTGAATCAACTCTCACCTTGAGAAAAGTTAGTCTGTCCCAAGGTACGTCTACACTACAGGATTATTCTGATTTTACATAAACCGGTTTTGTAAAACAGATTGTATAAAGTGGAGTGCACACGGCCACACAAAGCACAATAATTCGGTGGTGTGCGTCCATGTACCGAGGCTAGCGTCGATTTCCGGAGAGTTGCAATGTGGGTAGCTATCCCGTAGCTATTCCATAGTTCCCGCAGTTGCTCCCACCCATTGGAATTCTGAGTTGAGATCCCAATGCATGATGGTGCAAAAACCGTGTCACGGGTGATTCTGGGTAAATGTCGTCACTCATTCCTTCCTCCGTGAAAGCAACGGCAGACAATCATTTCGCGCCCTTTTTCCCTGGATTGCACCGGCAGACACCATACCATGGCAACCATGGAGCCCGTTTTGCCTTTTGTCACTGTCACCGTATGTGTACTGGATGCCGCTGACAGAGCGGTACTGCAGCGCTACACAGCAGCATTCATTTGCCTTTGCAAGGTAGCAGAGACGGTTACCAGTCCCTTCTGTACCGTCTGCTGTGCCATTGTAAATTGGCGATGAGATGACGGTTATCAGTCATTCTGTACCGTCTGCTGCTGTCATGGGTGCTCCTGGCTGACCTCGCTGAGGTCGGCCGGGGGCGCAAAGACAAAAATGGGAATGACTCCCCGGGTCATTCCCTCCTTTTATTTGTATCTAAAAATAGAGTCAGTCCTGCCTAGAATATGGGGCAAGTGTACTAGAGAACCAGTGTATCAGAGAACCAGAGAGCACAGCCGCTCCATGTCAGATCCCACAGAAATGATGAGCTGCATGCCATTCTAGGGGGTGCCCCTGCAACAACCCCACCCGTTGCTTCCCTCCTCCCCCAACCCTCCTGGGCTACCAT
Source organism: Chelonoidis abingdonii (assembly GCF_003597395.2). Taxonomy (NCBI): domain Eukaryota; kingdom Metazoa; phylum Chordata; order Testudines; family Testudinidae; genus Chelonoidis; species Chelonoidis abingdonii. The sequence goes on from NC_133774.1 coordinate 36,842,308, forward strand.
GCAGTGTCCCCCCATTTGTGTGATGAAGTAATAAAGAATGCAGGAATAAGAAACACTGACTTTTTAGTGAGATAAAATGAGGGGGAGGCAGCCTCCAGCTGCTATGATAGTCCAGGCAGGACATTAAACGGTGGGGGGAGAGGAGCCCAGCATCCCGCTGCTATGATAGTCCAGGCAGTACAGAATCTTTTCTTTTAGACATGAAAGGGGGGGGCTGATGGAGCTCAGCCCCCAGTTGCTATGATGAGGACGGTTACCAGCCGTTCTGTACCATCTGCCGGAATGACCAGGAGTCATTCCTATTTTTACCCAGGCGCCCCGGCCGACCTCACCTGAGGCCAGCCAGGAGCACTCACAGGATGATGAGGACGGCTACCAGTCCTTTTGTACTGTACCATCTGCCACCGGGAGGGGGGGGAGAGGATGCTGCTGTTCATTGCCCCAGCACGCGTCTACCAGCAGCATGCAGTAGACATACGGTGACATTGAAAAAAGTCAAGAAACGATTTTTTTCCCTTTTCTTTCACGGGGGGGGAAGGGGTAAATTGACGACATATACCCTGAAACACCCCGGACAATGTGTTTGACCCTACAGGCATTGGGAGCTCAGCCAAGAATGCAAATGCTTTTCGGAGACTGCGGGGACTGTGGGATAGCTGGAGTCCTCAGTACCCCCTCCCTTCCTCCATGAGCGTCCATTTGATTCTTTGGCTTTCCGTTACGCTTGTCACACAGCACTGTGCTGTGGACGGACTCTGTATCATAGCCGGAGATTTTTTTCAAATGCTTTCTCATTTCGTCTCCTGTAGGAGCTGTGATAGAGACAGATTTCTCTCCCAACAGCATCCAGAATCAGTATTCTCCCGTACGGCCGCATGCTGGAGCTCTTTGGATTTGGGACGCACCGCACCTGTTGCTGATCAGAGCTCCACGCTGGGCAAATAGGAAATGAAATTCAAAAATTTGCCGCGGGGCTTTTCCTGTCTACCTGGCCAGTGCATCCGAGTTCAGATTGCTGTCCAGAGTGGTCACAGTGGTGCACTGTGGGATACCACCCGGAGGCCGATACCGTCGATTTGTGGCCACACTAACCCTAATCCGATATGTAATACCGATTTCAGCACTACTCCTCTCGTCGGGGAGGAGTACAGAAACTGGTTTAAAGAGCCCCTTATATTGATATAAAGGGCCTCGTAGTGTGGATGAGTGCAGCGTTAAATCGGTTTAATGCTGCTAAAATCAGTTCAAACAGATAGTTTAGACCAGGCCTCACTCAGAGTTAGTGCTTATAGTCTTGGTAGATTTAGACAACTGGCATGAAATCTGCCTCCAAAAATACAGACCCTCCCATTCCATTACTGTAGCACAGGCTGTTTTTCTTTCAGTTAGTCTCTTAAATTGCATGTTTTAAACAACTTATAAATAAAAATTGATAATTTTAATTTAAAATCCAGTTAGTAGGGGAAGAGGAATGTTCTGGGGTTGTTAAGTAGATATTGAGCCTTTGACTTGTAGGTCACAGCTTTCAAGATAGGTGGGATCAGAAAGTGACTAAGAGCCATTACTGTTTGATGGATGCTCAGTAGCATACAAGTATGTGAAATAATGGCAGTGGTTTCAGTTCAGTGTCCAATAATAAACAGATTTGTATGCTGCTGAGCTGGTAATCTTGGCAGAGAGGCCAAGACTTGATTGTGTCATGGAGATGCATTCTAGTCTCTTACTCCAAGAGGAATATCTGCTGCATCGAGTTTGAGGCAAATTGGCAGGGCAGAGATGTGACGTTTATGTTACTGGTACCCCTGCTATATATATTCTTCAGCTAGACGGGGAATTCTGTCTTGAGTGCTGTCAGTGGGAGTCTTTCACAGTTATAAATGGTTGGAAACTTTATGGGGATGGCAAGGGGAAGAAATTGATGGAACAAAGGAGCAGGATCAATTTTTTGTGTGAGGATAACTAATGAAATTGAGGTATTTGTAGCCTGGGTGCCCACCTGGGAATTTAAAATTGCATACACTTTGCATGTGCAAGTTTTATGCAAAAATCTTCAGGCTTTATAATGTGTAGGCAAGCCTACTCTTGGCAGAGACATGGAGTGATCCATCTAGAAAAGGAAGCCAAATTCTCCAGTCCTTGAGTATGTGAGGCACTTACTCTGCCATAGAGCAATAAAATGAAAACAATAGAACATTAATATTTAAGTTACAGCAGGTGACTTTTAGATGCACTTTCCCACATAAGAAAAACAAATAAACAAACAAACCAACAAACCTTCCTAGCCACAGTAACCTAACCTTGCCATCCCAGTCCCCATAGCAACATCATAGCAACCTTCTTCCCACCCCAGGAGAGCCAGAGAAATATTCAGTGACTCTCTCTCCCATTTCCCCCCTCCAAAATATATTGACTCTACTGCTGTCAGTAACACAGGGCTCTTTATAAGATTTACATAGCCCAAAGCTAGTAAATCCTAGCACAAGGCATTGGGATAGGTGGGGAATCCTTAACCAATAACAGGAATGACTAAATGAGCATATTATGTATTCCTAACTGCATCAAAGCCATAATATATCATTTGACACACATTTTAATGAATGCTAATTCCATTGATTTGATTTCAGAAAGGGTGCTTAAACAAGAGGTGTGTGTTTTGACATACCTCTAATCTCCTGTACCTCCTTTGCAACATGCTAAATTTTTGCATCACAGACAAGTTGAACTATAAATGCTCCCTTTGCTAAGTTCACCTAATTTCTTTTTGCAGACATGTCACCAGAAGGGAACTGACAGACTGAGAAATTGTGTCAAAAAGGGGACTAATACCGCAGTCAGGTAACATATCACCCTTTTCATCTCGTTTTGTAAGTTGTTTATAGTACCAGCTTGTGGATTTTTATTGTACATTTGGGGGTCACATTCTCAGATGGAGTGAACAGAGTGTGATGGTGCAACACCAATTTACCCCAGCAGCGGAGCAGGTCCTCTGCATTCAAGTGTATTTACTTAACTTAATTTGCTTTCTCACTATTCTGTTAAAAACATCAATAAATGCTACATTTGTTTCGTCTAAGCTGACTGTTAGGCTGTTTTATCTGGGAAATTACTGTCTGGCACTGCTGAATGGAAGCTGTCACTCATCTTCTCGGAAGCACAAAAGGTGCATATGGGTCAAGTGTTAGGAGAAGCCTGTAGTGTGACTATACATAGCACTGCTACAGAAAGAGCTGCAGGTACCATTGTGGGCAAAGAGCCAAATGATGTATGAATACAGGATGCTGTCATAAGTACAAATCTGTGTTTAAAAAACAGAAAAACTAAACATTTCTAGTGTATCTTTAATGTTCAGGAAAAAGGAATGTTAAAGGTTGACATTTCTGTTTAGCATTTCTGAAATATGTAGTAGTGTTCCACAAGGATATAATTTCTTTCACGACCATGTAATAAGCCTCTGTCCCAAATCTGGACCTTAGCGTCCAAAATCTGGGTGCTTAGCATGAACCTCCAAGCTTAATTATCAGCTTGGATCTTATCTCACTGCCACCATCCAAAATTTCCAGGGTTTTGGCCCCCTCTGGTCTCCCCAAACCTTCCCTGGAGAGACCCCCAAGAC